>NC_022010.1:54353093-54408376 GCF_000317375.1 Microtus ochrogaster
AACAACAACAACAACAACAACAACAACAACAACAACTAGGTATTTAGTGTTGTCCCGCTCTGTTGTTTATGGTCCCCTGGCAAGGCAAGAGGGCATAACAATGCAGAGCTGCCCCTCATGGTGGCAGAGGATCTGAGAAAGAAAGGAAGGTGCCTCAGTCAAGGTCTACCCTTCATGAATACGATCTAGTGACCTCTTGCAACTGACCCCACATCCTAATTTCTTAACAACCAAAGATGTCTAGTGTTAAGGTTGGTTTAATTGTCAAGGTAACAATCTAGACTCACCCAGAAAGGAAGTCATAATAAGGGCCTGTCTAGATTAGGTTGACCTAGGGACGCATCTGTGGGAATTTTACTTTGATTCGTGGGAAGACCCACCCACTGTGGGTAGCATCAGTCCCTGATCAGGAAACAGCACTGTATAAGAATGGAGAGAGTGAACTGAGCAAAAGCATGCATTAATTCTTTCCTCTCCGCTTCTTGACTGTGGATGCAATGTAACTAGTTTTCTCAGGCCCCTGCCTCTGTTCCTTACCCACAGTGATGAACTGTAATCTGAATTGTAATGTACAAAAGACCCTTTTTCCCCTAAATCACTTTCATCAGGGTGTTTTATAATAGCAACAGGAAAGGAAGCTAGTACAGCTAGAAACCTCAAAAAGCAATGTGTGAGCATCTGCCAGAGTATCTCCAAGTTACCAGGGTAAGCATGTACAATTGAGAAGACCAGTGAGAAAGACTCGCCCTCTGTGAGGTGGGAATCATCTAATTGATTGCTGCTCTAGAGAAAATAAATACAGAAAGAAATTGGCATTGGTATCCCTACTGACAACTGGAACTTCAAAACATATGGTTTACTGTCAGTTGGGTTCCAGAACATATACAAGCCACCCTCTCTCTGGGTCCCTGGACACTGACTCAGCCTAAACCTGAGAGTCACACCATAGGTCTCCCTGGTTCTCAGATTTTCAGACCTGGACTGAACAGTGCCACCAGGATCCCAATGTCTCAGCCTGAGATGATCTGCCACAGGACTTCTTAACTTCCATAATTACATGAGCCAGTTTTCTTAATAATCCCCCTTCACATGTCTATATTAATATCCTACTGATTCTATGTCTCCAGAGAATCCTGACATGCATACAGATGATGTGGTAATACTAAAACTGGGTTTTTCCTTTATGTTTGGAATTGGTTCCATAAGTTATTGATTAAGTACTTGTAGACTGATTTTTTTTTTTACTATACTTTGCTGTGACCTAAAAGTATTTAGGCTGACTTTCAAAATTCAATACTTATTAAGACACATATTTTTATATAACGGCAAACAAGAAATCAAAGTTGAGGTAAAATAAATTGCTAAATAAGTTTGGATGAATTTTTATATAGGACAGCAAATACTGAAGCCTACTCTGTTTCTATAGTGTGACCTAAATCTTGACTCCAAGCTCCTTTCTAAGCAGAGCCAAGAGAGGAACATAATCAGTTTTTTAACGGGCAGATTACAGAAAGATCAAAGGAGAATGCTGTTCCCCGAACAATGTGGGTATCCAGGCTGACTGGTTAATATCCTTCAGATATGTTTGGATGGATAGATATCTTCTTCGTTTTAGATTTCAAAACATGTACATTTACTCTGGGGTATTCTCAGTAAATGTTTCACTAATGAACTAGTTAAACTCGAAGCAACGCTCACAGCAGCTTTTACCATAAGTCAGTTATATTTATTTATAATTTTACCATGTAGCCAGCAAAGTTTCATTCTGTCTTGGGCTCACAGCAGACTTGGTTTAAAGTTGGCAAGCCAGAGATTTAGGCTAAAAGGAAGAAAGAGCCTATGAGAAATCAATAGGAAAGCTGCCTGGGATTGTTTCTTCCTTTGGACCTATGAACTCCAACAGTGATGTATATCTAGCTTCAGCCTTCAAACAAATTTCAAAGGAAATTAGACCAATGGAAAAGGAAATTAGAAACGAAACATTCTGCTAGAGTTTGGGGTTGGCCTTAGTGTCATAGAACAAGAGTTTTCCTAGCTCTCAGCTTTGCTTCCCAGTTGCCCATACATAAAACTTAGTAGAACTTAATCTGAAGGGAAATGAAGGGATGCAAGAGGGGAGGGGAGGAGAGGAGAGAAAAAGAGAGGGGAGAGGGGAGGGAGGGGATGAAAGAGGAGAAAAGAGAAGAGAACGGAGAAGAGGGGAAGGAAGGTGAGAGAAGAAAGAAAAGGAAAAGGAAGACGGGGAGAGGCAGGAGGGGCAGAAAGGAGAGAAGGGTTGTTACAAAGCTTTCAGCTGACCTTTATTTCAAACTTCGTTTTGTTGGGTGAATTAAAAATGTATATTGGGGTTGCTTTATTCATTTTAGCATCCAAAAAGTCTTCAAAAATATCTCATTGCCGGGCGGTGGTGGCGCACGCCTTTAATCCCAGCACTCGGGAGGCAGAGACAGGTGGATCTCTGTGAGTTCGAGACCAGCCTGGTCTACAGAGCTAGTTCCAGGACAGGCTCCAAAGCTACAGAGAAACCCTGTCTCGAAAAACAAAACAAAACAACAACAACAAAAATATCTCATCCCCTTATTCTTCTATAGATTAATATAAACTGTCAAAGAAATATGTTCTGCTAAAACCCAAACTCAAGTCAAACTTTGGGAAACAAATTGCCTTCAGGAGCTGGAAACAGCATAGCCGGCTTCACCTAGGTTTCCACCTCCGTTAGTACTTGGTTATCTCCTTTTCCCTTTCCTTGGAATCTTATATGGCTATCATGGACTATCCTTTTCTAAAAGTCAACTTTGACTGAAGATTGTCTACCTTCTTGTATAAAATGTTAGCAGCTTTGGGCCAGGAGATGAGTAAGTGAGTACCTTGGAGCAAATGCCCAAAACCCAGGGAAAGCCTCCTGCAGCGGCACAGTCTGTACCAACAATGGCCCTGGGACAAGACTAAAATGAGCGCATTGTTGGAGGCTGAGCTCTGGATACCTGGCCACCTCTGCGGGCGCCTAGCTCACGTGCTGAGTAACTGCTCTTCCTTCGGCACTACTTTGATTTAGACCTGTTGATTTGACCAAAGTTCACACTGGCTTTAATTTGAAAACTGGTATTTCCTCTTTTTTGCGGACTTGCCTCCCCTTCCCCCACTTGCCCAGCCCCCTTCCCTGCACCTTAGACTTGCACTCCTCTCTTTTAAAGTCCCTTTGCTCTCCTGCCTGAGAAAGGACTGGATTTCACACCTAATTAAAAAGATTGCATTGCCTGCTGTTCCCTTTCTTGTTCCTTTCTCTCATGCGCAGGCAGCTTTTTATTCTCATGCTAAGTCCTATCCGAGGACCCCTGCGGCTTGCAGGACAGGCAGGGGCAAAGTTCCTCTAAAGCTGAGCGCCAGGCCCCCTCACCACCCATTTCTGCAGGCAGATTTCACCTTGGGGACTCAGCCCTGCTCCAGCCCCATCCATTTCTGTGCTCGCAGAACCATCACTGAAGAGTAGTGACAACCTCACTGTCCACAGGACATTCCTGGAATGTTCCCACTGAGTGTCATCACAGACTGGCTTTCTTGCTCTGGTAGAAAGCCAGGTGGGTAGGTTATTCTTTAAAATATATGAAGAGAGCTATTTTTAATAACACTTTTCTCTTTGCCATCAGTTTTATTGTCATTCCACTGTGGGTTTCCTTAAGGCAATGTGGCATTTTCAGATACACAAAAATCTATGTAAAGTTGTGTAGTTGAAGAGTTGGGATTTCCAGGGGAGAGAGGTTAGTTGGTTTGGGGGTGTTGGGAGGTTTTGTGGGGTTTTTTTCTTGGTTATTTTGAATAGCCCAAATGCCTATTCAGTGCCAGTCTCGAAAAGAATGGAGTTAGCATTTTCACACCATTCCTTCCTATACAGTCCTGAATACCATCTAATCAAGATTTGTTTTCAATGGGGGACAGATCTACAGTAGGCTATTTCAAATTTATCCCATTGGAATCTATACATTAATGCCCATTGGATGAAAAGGACGTGCTCACAAAAGCCTGGACTTTGCCTTACTGTGGCAGAAACTTTCCCACTGTATTCGTCTTAAAAATAAAAGCAAGCCTGGGAAAGGAATTGCCTCGGCATTGTGTGCTGGAGGAGTGAGGCGTGCTTGAATGGAGAGGCAGCCTTTCCATCACATCTGTACCATCATCAGCAAAAGAGAAGTCAGCCTTTCATGGCAGCTCACTGCGGTGGGGGCCTAGTGTACTGAGGGAGATGTTTAGAGTCCTGTCCATAGAAATCCAGAAGGCTGATAGGAACAGCTTGTATCTTTGTAGCTTGTATCTTGTAGAGTTTTCCTTTTCTTCTGTGGTTCTTGGTGAAGTGGCTGAAAACAGTAATGTAATAGTCATATTTGCTATATAGCAAATAACCTCATTATTTAGATTTGCTAAATCTTCACTCCAGCTTTGTCAGAGTTTTCTCATGAAAGTGTGTGTGTAAAAATATGTAAGATAAAATAGATTTTTAGTACTCTCTCATCTCTTAAGCAATGTCTGTCATAGCTTTGAGTCTCTTTGTCTCTTTTTCAAATGAGAATGAGCATAGTCCTAGATTCTTAGTTATTCACGTGTCACTCTTCATAGTACCAAGAAGTATGGGTTCTAATCCCAACTCTGCTACTTACTTGCTTGATGCATACAACTTTGATCAAATCAGGTAGAAACTTTAGAACCATAACTTCCTTTTGCCTCACAGAAAACAGCAATAATGTCCTGAAATTTACCACAAAACCTGCAGAAACAAAGGAGGTCTTAGGTAGAGAATTTCATACTGTGTAAAATGCTATAAGGACATTAACAAGGGTAACAA
Source organism: Microtus ochrogaster (assembly GCF_000317375.1). Taxonomy (NCBI): domain Eukaryota; kingdom Metazoa; phylum Chordata; class Mammalia; order Rodentia; family Cricetidae; genus Microtus; species Microtus ochrogaster. The sequence continues at coordinate 54,357,931 of NC_022010.1, forward strand.
TTGGGAAGGGACTGCTCCCTAGAATCCGCTAAAGGAAGTCAGCTGGATCATCTACCTCTGCAGTGCAGTCCCTGTGAGTGGCACCATGGTCACATATGCATTGAAAAGATGTCTAATAAGCTCACCTTGCCCAGAGATGGCGATCCTCCTGCCATCTGTGTACAGCCAGCTAACTGCTTAAATGAGAGAGAGGCTTCGGTGACAGTGAAAGCATGTGTAGAAAGTAATACATTGAGTCCCAGGACTAATTGGTTTATTTCTCATAAATAGACATATTGTACACGCTGACGTGCACGTGGACGTGTTTAAGTTAGATGGCCGCAGCTACGGCGAAGTCCCCAGGCCTAGAAGCAGGAAGACTGGAGGAAGTCTTTAGCTTTCACTTAAGAGCTGATGGTTGCAGCAGCTGAATGGACCCCTGATGTGGCACACAGGCCAATTTCTCTGGGGTTGCTTACTACAAGATACAGAGATCTAGGTTGCAATCAGTGTGAGGCTGCTTTGTTTTGAAAGCCCACTTCCTTGGCCTCTCTCAACCTGATAGCTTGGTTTTGGATTCATACTCTTCTCACCATTGTGACCAAATCATGACAGAAAAAACCTTGAGGGGGTATCCTAGTTGGATTCCTGTTCCCGTGATAAAGACCATGTTCCAAACTAACTTGGTAAGCAAAGGGTTTATGCTGTTTTACAGGTTAGAGTCTGTTAAGGAGGAAAGTTAAGGCAGCATCTAGAAGGGAAGCTGAGATCTGAATATATTGTATATAAAAAAAAAACTTTTCAAGAAAAAAATGGAAGGAATGATAGAGGAAGTGAGCCTCCGGGGAGGAATGAAGCAGCAGAACCAGCAGGAACACCGTGTGGTCCTTTGAATAAGAATGGCCCACCTGGGTTGAGGGATTTGAATGCTCAGTCCTCAGGGAGTGGCTATCCTTGATAATGATTAGGGCTACGGCTTTGTTCGAGTAGGTGTAGCCTTTTTGGAGGAAGTGTCTCCCTGGGGGAGGGCTTTGGGATTTCAAAAGCCCAAGCCCGGCTCAGTATTGCTCTCTTCCGGCCTACGGATCTAGACGTGGAATTCTGAGCTGGTTCTCCAGCACCAAGTCTGCTTGTGTGCCGCAAGGTCCCCGCCATGATGATCATGGACTAAACTTCTGGAACTGTAAGCCAGCCCCACTTAAATGGTTTATTTTTAAGAGTTACCGTGGTCCGGGTGTCTTTTCCCCGCTGTAGGGCACTAAGACAGCGTGCCTCCCAACTTCTCAGCCTCGTTTTTCACACCAAGACCATCTGCCCAGGGCTCTCCTTCATCAATTATTAGCAATCAGGAAATTGCCCCCATAGCAACAGGTTAATCTGATGGAGGCAGTTTCTCAATTGGGATTCCCTCTTCCCTGGTGTCTCTGGCTTATGTCAAGTTGACAATAACTAAGTACCACTGGGAGGAAAGGTTTTTCTTGGGTCGTGGTGTCAGAGGGTTCAGCTCAGGCTTGGTTGGCCCCGGTGTAACAATGGACATATATGGCAGGCGTGGTTCTTCACTGCATTATATACAGGAAGCAGAAAATTCGAAACGCCACAGCAAGATCAGCCCCAAAGGGCCCCTTGACCTGTGATTACTTCCTCCAGCCAGGCCCGCCTCCTACCTTTAACCACCTCCCCAAATGGTGTCTTACTTTTAATCTACTAAGGGCTTAATCAGCTTAGTAGGCCAGACCCTCATAATCTAGTCATCGACGATAATCCCCTCTCAGACAGAACCGGAAGTGCTCCTCACTAGTCTTTCAGGTACCTCTTAATCCAGGCATGGCTTCTGTCCAAAGGGGGCGTTGCAGATTGTGAAGTGACTGTGTGGTTCTGGCTGAAGAATGACTTGTAGAAAGGTATCTTGAGAGACCCGAGAGGTGAGGTAGAAAATGGGGCGTGCCTGGGACTGTGCTGTACACGTCTGTTTTCTTCTCTGCATGGAGCCATGCTAGCATTAGCACCTGGCTAGACAGCCTGAAACATAGGGATGGGAGTTGGTCAGATGCGCAGAGCTTCCACAGAGATTATTTTCTTCCTCCTGGGGGCTGTTTAATAGTTCTACAAAACATCCTATTGCTCAAAGAAAGCTTGTATCCCACCTCTAGATCCCTTCCTGATCTCCTGGCCTGGTTATTAACAGTGCTCTCTTTCACTCTGAAAGTGGCTTTTTTGAATAATAAATGTGATCACCTAGTGTGACCACACTCAGCACTTCCTGCTCCGGCCTTTTAAGACATTCTTCCCGAGTACTTTAATTCCAGTACTCAGGAGGAAGAGGCTGGCAGATCTCAAGGCCGGCCTCGGCTATGTAGTGAGTTTCAGGACCACCTAAGTGACATAGTAAGAACCTATCTCAAAAAGAAAGGAAGAAAGAAAAAAAGAAAGAAAGAAAAGAAAAGAAAAATCCTTCATTAAGCATCAGCAGCACCTGTATCACAAAGAGCCATCCTTGAAAATGCTCAGACTGTCAGGGACTGTAAGAAGAGTACAGGTACTGAAAGCAGTGAGAAAGTGCCCCTCCTGCAGGCAGATTGCTTACCCTACAATCTGAAAAGCGTGGTGGAAGCTGTTTGCTAAACATCTTAGTCTGGGTTGAATTTTCCTAGAATTTTTACATATATGATATGGGATATGATAACGTGCCATGTATACTAGGAAGGGATTTTTAAACTATGAATACTGATACTGCCTATCAATAAAAATAAGAAACTTCAGTAGTAACTTGAGAAGAGGTGAAATTAAAATTCCCAGAGGACTTGGGATTTGGCCTAACCAAAGTAAGGTGGAGTGTTCCCTAAATTCAAATACATCTTGGTCCACTCTGTTCTTCATGCGGTAGCTACAGAAATAGCAGACAACAACCTATCTGGTTATCCTTTGAGAAGACAACTTCGCCTGAATTTTTTGGGTTCCGGTATGAATGTGATATCCCATATAGCTGGAACACTAAAACCAGAGGTGGAGAGAAACTCAAGGCATTGGTTGCCTAGGCTGTGTGAGCAGCCTGACCAACTTGTGTGCGTCTTCAAGGTTCTGGCTATTAGTGTTAGAAATCCAATCAGCGAAATCTGACTATGTGCCCTGTTTGTATTTGCCTTACTGTACTGCAGGTGACATCAGTTGCAAGGGGATGACCGAGCGCATTCACAGCATCAACCTTCACAACTTCAGCAATTCCGTGCTCGAGACCCTCAACGAGCAGCGCAACCGTGGCCACTTCTGTGACGTGACGGTTCGCATCCACGGGAGCATGCTGCGCGCACACCGCTGCGTGCTGGCAGCCGGCAGCCCCTTCTTCCAAGACAAGCTGCTGCTGGGCTACAGTGACATCGAAATCCCATCGGTGGTGTCAGTACAGTCGGTGCAAAAGCTCATTGACTTCATGTACAGCGGTGTGCTGCGAGTCTCACAGTCGGAAGCTCTGCAGATCCTCACAGCTGCCAGCATCCTGCAGATCAAAACAGTCATAGATGAGTGCACACGCATCGTGTCTCAAAATGTGGGCGATGTGTTCCCCGGCATCCAGGATTCTGGCCAGGACACACCAAGAGGCACACCAGAGTCAGGCACATCTGGCCAGAGCAGTGACACGGAATCAGGCTACCTGCAGAGCCATCCACAACACAGTGTGGACAGAATCTACTCGGCACTGTACGCTTGTTCCATGCAGAATGGCAGCGGCGAGCGCTCCTTCTACAGTGGTGCAGTGGTCAGCCACCACGAAACTGCACTCGGCCTGCCCCGTGACCACCACATAGAAGACCCCAGCTGGATCACACGCATCCATGAGCGCTCGCAGCAGATGGAGCGCTACCTGTCCACCACCCCTGAGACGACACACTGCCGCAAGCAGCCCCGGCCCGTGCGCATCCAGACTCTTGTGGGCAACATCCACATCAAGCAGGAAATGGAAGATGACTATGACTACTACGGGCAGCAAAGGGTGCAGATCCTAGAGCGCAATGAATCCGAGGAGTGCACAGAAGACACTGACCAGGCCGAGGGCACCGAGAGCGAGCCCAAAGGTGAAAGCTTTGATTCCGGGGTCAGCTCCTCTATTGGCACTGAGCCTGACTCAGTGGAGCAACAGTTTGGGGCAGGAGCCACAAGGGACGGTCAGGCGGAACCCGCCCAACCTGAGCAGGCAGCAGAAGCTCCAACTGAGGGCAGTGTCCAGCCAAACCAGCTAGAAACAGGTGCCTCCTCTCCGGAGAGAAGCAACGAAGTGGAGATGGACAACACAGTGATCACTGTCAGTAACAGCTCCGATAAGGGTGTCCTGCAACAGCCTTCAGTCAACACATCCATTGGGCAACCATTGCCAAGTACCCAGCTCTATTTACGCCAGACAGAAACGCTCACCAGCAACCTGAGGATGCCTCTGACCTTGACCAGCAACACACAGGTCATTGGCACAGCTGGCAACACCTACCTGCCAGCCCTCTTCACTACCCAGCCCGCGGGCAGTGGCCCCAAGCCTTTTCTCTTCAGCCTGCCACAGCCCCTGACAGGCCAGCAGACCCAGTTTGTGACAGTGTCCCAGCCCGGCCTGTCCACCTTTACTGCACAGCTGCCAGCGCCACAGCCCCTGGCATCATCTGCAGGCCACAGCACAGCCAGTGGGCAAGGTGAAAAAAAGCCTTATGAGTGTACTCTCTGCAACAAGACTTTCACAGCCAAACAGAACTACGTCAAGCACATGTTCGTCCATACAGGTGAGTGCTGCTTCTCTGAAGACTTGGCAACAGGGTATTTAGGGCTGTGGGAGGGGCAGAACAGGAGAACAGGTAGAAGGGGAAGGGTTGGAGTCATTCAAATTTCAAAGAAACCCCACCGTGGACCCCTTCTAGAAGTCTAGCTATACCCGACATAGGAATGAAGTACCCCATATCATAAACACCCTATATAGAAAAAGGATGTCATAGGAGTGTGCAGCCTGCAGAAGAGAAGAGTCAGGACATCATATCCAACACCTAAGTATTGACGTGGTATAGGTTCAAAGCTTGCTCTTTGGAGGCAGATTGCTCAGCCTGGCCCAGTTACTTGCTACTAAACTGTGGCACCTTGGAAGAAATCACTTAACTACTTTAAAGAGAGAGAATAGTAGTGATGTCCTTGTGCTGCTTCGAAGAATTATATTAACATGACTTACAGGTGTTCCTAGCATAGTAAGCACTGTATAAGTTGTAGCTATTGTTACCATTATTAAGATGGCTGGGAAGAGGAGACATTAAGTTTATTCTATTTGGCTCAAAAAATAAAATAAAATGGAACTGGGCAACTGAAAGCTCTACAGAGAGTCTTTCAACTAAATAAAAGAAAAAGTTGAACAAGCTGCTCAGAGCTGTTTGCTTCTGCAAAGGACTGGGCTTCTGTAATTTAAAGAGAGGATGGATTGTTTCATAAAGGTACTGTCCAGAGTACTTGGGAAAGATAATGGTTCCCTGGACTCTACCACGCCGGAGACAAAGGTCTGCAGACCTCCGAGGCTGCCCTTTCCCTAGCTCTATAGTAGGACACAACTAGATGTGCCTCCGTATAACAGATGTGCGGTTATGGCTTCACAGAGGTTCTCTTAGGAATAAAGTCACTGAGCACAGCAACAATCATATTTGAAATTCTTACAAGAGTCATTCTCTTGGCAAAAATTTAAGTCTAGAATAGTTATGTTAAATCAAATCATTTTTCAGGGAATACTTACATACCTGAATTCTAATACAGAAGAAATATTCACTCCTCAGAGCAGCCTAATTTCTCACACCAGGCTAACACAAATCTAAGAGATAAAGTATAAAGCACATTTATATAGACTATACTTTATATAGAGAGATACTTTAAATATATATTTATATATATAATGCACATTTATATAGAGTATACTTTACATGTAAATACTTTATATTATATATAATATATATATAAAGTACATTTAAGTAGAGGACTAGAAGAAAAGGGAAGACATTGATAAATAAGAACACTCCATATGCAACTGAAAAACTGAAATAGCACAATGCCTAAGCTGAACTTCGCCCTCTTTGTAGTTCAGTCTAACTCAGGATATGATGTTAGATGTTGTGTGGCTGTATGCCCATCACTTGTGCTTCAGTTTTAGTTTTCACACCTCCCAATACACACAGAGATTCATTGCTGAACTTAGACAGAAAATTAGGTAGTGGTAAGTCACTATGTTTACTTAGGGCAAGGGCTAATGCAGTGATAACCTGAAATCAATCGAATTAACCAAACAGCATTTTTTAGTAGTGGAGTATTATATTGCAAATGTGCTCTCAAGTAGTTTTATCCTTTTCATCAAAAAACAGCTGATTTAACAGCCATGAAAATTAAGAATAGCCACAAGTGGGAGAGCCGTTTCTGCAAGTATCTGTTTAGCCAAAGTTGACTTTGTTAATCTTGGACCATGTACATATCTTCTCTCCTCTTTAGTGTCTTCTATAGTCCCATCTGATAGAAAACATATACATCCTGTTAGATCATGTATTAAAATAAATTTGTAACATAAAACTCACATCCTACCCCAAATTGTCTTTTCACTGTATAAATGCATTTCTCCAGTAGATTCACCAAGGAACCCTTTAGTTAATCCAAGTAAGTGGCTTTTCCTGTGATAAAAATCAGCAATGGTTTTGCACACCTATTTATTACATAAGCAAAAAGCTATAGGTAAAGTCATTCTTATAAACCTGAATTGTACTCAAAGTGTGGTCTGCACAATGCAGTAAATGATTAAGGGCCTCAGTAAATCTGAATCTGTTTGAGTATGTATGTGTATACATATGTATATACATGTATATGTTTGAGTGCATGATATACATACACAAACAGGCACTACTTCTGGAAACAGTATTGTGCCTATGCCAACCAGACATTTAGTTCTTTTTTTTTTTAAGATCTATTTATTATGTATACAACATTCTGCCTCCATGTATGCCCGCACGCCAGAAGAGGGCACCAGATCTCATTACAGATGGTTGTGAGCAACCATGTGGTTGCTGGGAATTGAACTCAGGACCTCTGGAAGAGCAGCCAAGTGCTCTTACCCTCTGAGCCATCTCTCCAGCCCCAGGCATTTAATTCTTTAAAAAACAACTTTTGCCCTTTCATTCTAGAGTCATTTGGCACTAGCAGTTTAGAAAGTTCATCTATATTTCAATATTGAACATGGAAGCAAAAGAATTAGAGAAAAAGAAAGCAAGTACCGGTCTTCTTTCATGGACAAAGCAGGGTTCGTTCTCACTTCTCCCATCAAGAGACAAAACTGAGATCAAAATGAAGAAGTGAGCCAGAGACAGAGGTGGAGGGTGTTAGAAGGGTAAGCCTTGGTGTTGCCATGGATATCAAAGCAAGCAACTTAGCAGGGTATCATATATTTTATCTGGAAACTCCAGGTGGGACTTTCCTTTAAGATCCAAACTTAGGGCATTTTACTTTAAAAAAAAAAAATCTAAAAATGAATATGGGCTAGCATATGTAGTTTCTTAGCAAATGTTTGTTGAGTGAGTATGTAAATGAATGTTCAAAATGTGGACATGCTTTCCAGGAGAGCTTAATTCAAGGAACTTATACATAAATGCATTCTTTCCTCTGCACGACTTTTAGATTTCTTTCTTTAAAAAAAAATAGCTTTAGAATATATTGTGGGGTATCTATATTCCCACTTGTGGTTTTTAACCAACAAATTATAGTTCTTTGGGTTTTTTTTTTTCTGAACCATATTATCAGCAGCCCATCCATTGGTGATGCTTTTTAGCTCATTGATATCCTTTGCACTTAAGATAATTCTGCTCGGGGCTGGAGAGATGGCTCAGAGGTTAAGAGCATTGCCTGCTCTTCCAAAGGTCCTGAGTTCAATTCCCAGCAACCACATGGTGGCTCACAACCATCTGTAATGGGGTCTGGTGTCTTCTTCTGGCCTGCAGGCATATACACAGACAGAACATTGTATACATAATTAATAAATAAATATTAAAAAAAAAAGATAATTCTGCTCATTTCTTTGGGAGCACAGTTTTTTCAGCCATGAATTCAGTGTGGAAAGAGTAATAGCTGTAACATATCCGTGTTAGCAATAGGGTTCTAGGAGAGACACAAGACAGTGGTTTGACCATCTGTATAGGAATTGAACTATTAATTCTGTCAAGACAGTGGGTATCTTTTTAGAGGAGGAAAGCCACTTTGTAACTGAGTGACTTTAAAGCAAGTTCTAGTTTGAACCTGAATCACAGTTTTTCAGGTCTTAATAATAGGTTACTCTGAGGATTAAGTAATGGATACAAAAGCACTAGACTATAAATGCTGTATCATTATCACAGTCACTTAGGAATAGATATTACAGAAATACCATGCATTTTTCAGTATGTTCTAGGGGGAAAGAACTGCTCACAGTGGAAGGAGGAGTCAGCAAGGGTTGGGCACTTACTTATATTACTCTCTCAGCTATTGTTCATTTGCTGGCTGATCTTTAGAATATTAGCACAGAAGTAACAGGAGCTAGCATTTTCTGGGGTGTTAATACTGCCCCACTCATAATATCACTGTAAGAGGCCAGGTGATGTAGACCAAGTTCCTTTAAATTCTACTTAACATCAGACTACCTGGACTGTCAGTGTGGCCACAGAAGTTTGTGAATGTGTGGGTTCCCAGTTGGCAGTCTTTCTTAGACAGTCAGCAGGAAGCAGGCAGAAAGGCCAGTAGGTGACGGTACCAGCTCTATCCTGTTGCTACATGCCCTCCTTCACCAGACACCTCCGGGAGAGCAGCTACGCAGCCATTGACATCATGCAGTCGGGCTGCAGCTCACCCCCACTCTTAGTACCATGCCTTTTCCCGTTTTCTGGTCCAGTCTTCATTTTCCCCATTCACTGGACCTGCACTCCCCAGAACACCTCTGCTCCCTCGTCCTCTGCCTTCCTTGCTGTTTTATGTCTTACCAAGATCCATGCCTTGGTTTTCTCACCCCCTCCTCCACTATCCACACTGTGCTCACCCAAAGAATAGTAGGCATTGTGGTACAGCAGAAGATGGAAAGGCAGAGACAGTGGGAGGCATAGGTAGAGCAGAAAACTGCATTTACTGTTCTTTACACAGCCCAGGAAAACCCTGACGAAAATAAGAAATAATCGATAGAGTTCTTGCTAAGCCCCCAGTGCTAAGATCACAATGCAGACTTGGGGTGGTTGGACCTGTTATGATGGCTTTCACTGAAATGGCGTGAACCCTCTGTACCCACTTACTATCATTATCTTTATTTCTCTCCTTGTCTGTCATAATGGAGTTAAGTATCAGAGCTGACCCTTGAGGGGTTAAAGAGCAGGCATTGAAAAATTGAGCAAAACATAAACTTTTACCACTCCATCCTTGAAAAGCCAGTATAGGCCTCTGCCCTGGTTCTTCACTTGCTGGTTGGCTTCTCATCCTCCAGTGCTCAGTTACTGACAGGCAGGAAATACCCTGTCTATGTTTGGGTTGACATTTTGTTCTTGGTACCACGTGTTCCGTTAACATGAGTAAGAGTGGACTGTATGCCTCGCTTTTAATTACTAGCTTCACTAAAACAGCCTGCTTTGGGAATCATCTGTAAATGTCTTTCTTTTTATTTTGGTTTGGCTTTTAACTCAGTACTCACTTTCTTATGCAGTGAAGTGATTTCTCAGTTGGTTTACTTTATCCTCATTTCCTGCAGGCTGGATGGAACAGTTTAGCTTTCCTTAAAATGACCTTTACTTTGTACCAAGTGCCTCCCCAGTTTCCCAAACAAATCCACACACATATGCTTTTGGAACTATTATTAAGTTATCGATAAGGAAACCGAGGCATAGAAAGCCTAGATAACATGCCCAAGTCACTCAGTCAAGAAACAATTCATATCTGAGTCCTCCAGAAGGGAGGATTCCTTGTGCCCGCTGCCCTTCGTGTTGTGGCTCACATTTCCTCTTGGCATTTTATGACCCTTCCTAACTGTGCAGACTTGCTGATGTGAACTGTAGGCTTAAATCTGGAAAGCCATCTGTGACTGTTAATCACGTTCACCTCACGTTTCTCTCTTGGAGAGGCACAGTCTACAGACCATTCATTTCGTGATTACTGCCCCCTTTCCTTTAAGGTTTGCCATAAGTGACATGTAGGGATGGAACGTTGAATGATGCTGTTTGAAATCCTTCCACAACAAGAAGAGCCAGTCTAGGCAGATGTGATGGGAAAATCCATCTCGGCCATCAGGCAGTCCCTGAAATGGCCAGCTCCAGCATCTCAGTGCTGGAGTAACTACAGAGAATACCTTCCTCAAAGTAGCTCCCAGGTGCCTTGTGCATACTTTCCTGTGGGCAGGCTAGAGAACTGGATTCTTTGTCCTGTTTTAAAATGTGGAGCCAGCCGCCAAAGCCTTGAGTGATTAAGCAGGTTGCCCTCAGGTCATTTGCTGACAAGGCTAGGCCTAGAGGCCTCAGGGGTTGTGGACCACCCTGAGATGAAGATCAGTAAATCCCACAGAGCCTTAGCAAGTGCTTGGTCCAATCTATCACTCACAGAAGACAAACAAACCCAGAGAGATGAAAACACTTAAAAAGCCCAGGGTCACACAAGTAATTACTGGCATAACCATGCTACATGCATACAAACAATGTGCATACATATGAGATGGAGGGAAAGATGGCCACTGTGAAGAATCAATTTATGGTTGGATTAGAAGGGTGTGAAAGGAAAGAGCCTTGGTGGTGACCTTGCCTAGAGGAAGAGCGCAGTCAGAGGTGAGAGCTGCCAACAGCAAGAGCATTTTAACAGGGAGATTCACCTTCCCACCAGCCAAAATACCATGTGCAGTTTAAGACACGCTTCCCATTAAAGGTGGCAGGTGGACATGTTTGAAGAGCTAGTTGGGCAGCTTCTCGTAGCCACTGTAAATTGTACCGAGAGTACAAGCATGGCAAAGAGCAGCTGAGGAGCAAGCATGTTCAACTAAAAATAACATGCATGACTGTCTGTAAGGGGATCTCTCCTTTACAGAAACTTTACCAGTGTAAACACTATGCGTAGGCTGAGATCTTTAGCAAGCTGGATGTATTAGTAAGAAGTCTTCCCTAGGTTCTACTGTTTTAATCTAAAAATTATTCTTTCAGCCCTAGGAGCCTCTACATCATGAGTCCTCATTAGAATGAGGAATTCTAATTCTTTAATCCAAGCCCCCTTATTTTAGACAATACCAAGAAAATTGTCTAGTGAGAGAAAGTTCCACAAGGTGAAGCGTGAGTATGAAGCATTCAGTGCAGACTGGCCTGATGAAGGTCCAGTGAATAGGCCTTTGTTTTCTTGCTCTCGTGCCCATGGCCTCCTTCAGAATGGGAAATGAGAAGAACGCTCAAGGCCCTGTGGAAATGTGAGCTAACTCAAGTTTAAGGAGTAGATCCCTGGTCCAGCTGTACATTTCAGATGTGGAAACCTTACCTTAGAGGGTCTCGAGCTTGAGGTTTTGCACACGCTGGAGCAAATGCTACTTCAGGCTGTCAGTAATGAGGTGGAAGGGGTGGATCACACGCTTTAGAGAGTGCATGTCAACCATCAAAATCAGAAAGCAGCAAGTGCTGAGAACCAATACTACTAATAAAAGCTAGTCTTTAAGCAGTTATGCAAAGTGGTGTCCCAGACCCATAGACTTTACTTCTAGAAGGTCGCTCATGTGACTGTTCAGTGACTGTTCTTACCTTAAGATTTTTAACTAGCGCAATCATTTAGTTTCAGAGCCAATGTTAGACAAAGCAGTAAACACACAAGAAAGAAGGGCGTGTGCCAGCTGGCTAAGGAAAAAAAAATAGAAAAAAACTATTTTAGAAATTGACCTAAAAGTTCAAAAAACATATGGAATCATTTAATGGGGGAGGATGTTGCCTTGTAATAAGAATGCCATGCAAGTATTCCCACACTGCCCTTGGTGGTCTACAGAGTGATTCCATATGTATTTCATGTCAACACCGTCACAGGAGGTAAGTGGGACTGTGTACCTCGGAGGCTCCCGGTGATTTGTTAGAATGGTGCATACTGCGTCCTGCCTGTGCTTGAACAGAGCCGTGTGACTCAGAGATCAGTGGTTGGCCACCGTCTGTTCACCCTCCGCAGTCAGTGAGGCCAATCTGCAGAGCAGTGCAGTCAGCACAGAATAGCCAGATCATTTTAGGTTTCACTCAGGAAGATTTTGTGAGACACAGATATACTGAAAGTGTAGACCAGCAGCCCATGCCTAGCGTCAATAGCAGGTGTATACTAGGTCAAACCGTGGAAATGGAGACTTTCCAAAAAGAACCAAGTTATGTGACCAATATTCTCACTTCCCAAAGGTTTTAGAAAAGCCCTGCCTCCAAAGATATTCTCTTTGTTCTTCATTCGCTAATGTCGCGTCCACCCTCGACCAGCAAGGAAAAACGCAACACCCGAAGCTCTTCTTGCAGCAGTTTTCAGGACTTTATTCACAGCAATTTATCTCCTTCTCTCTCTCTCTCTCTCCTTTGACCTCTCTCCTCTCTCTCTTCCCCTCTCTCATCTCTTCTATGTCCTGAGGCAGGTTCCGGTGTTTGCAGCTTCGCAGACCCTCAGTGCTGCTTGGCCTTGGAGCCACCTGGAGCTCCTTGGTCTTAGAGCCGCAGCTGCTCACACTTCACTACAAACTCTGGAGTTCTCAGTAACTCAGACCACACAAATATACCTCCCTTCCTTAGCATACCTTGTTCAGCAGCAAAATTCAGATCTCTACCAAGCCTATCCCAGGATGACACATTAAGATTGCCAGAGATGGCAAACCAAGGAGCAATTGTGTCACATTTAGCCAAAAACCTCTCCAAAGCACTCCGTAACAGCTCGTTAAGAGCCAGAAAAATCAGGTGTGATGTTGAAGCGCCCATTCTAAAATCCTATTCTTCCTTTTATTTTCATTTTAAACCATCCACTATTGTCGTGGCTATACTTTAAACCATCCACTTTGATCGTGGCTCTGACTTTAAACCATCTGCTTTGGTGGCGGCCCTATTACCCCCACTCTCCCTTCTTCTACCGGTGAGAGAGGAAAACCCGCTTTTTGTCGCGGATCCCCAATCTTTACCTTGAGGATTATTTGGTGCACCCCCTAACTGCAGCACGTTCTGGGCTCCACGGAGAGAGGTTTGGAGGTTCCCCATACGAGGCCACCACTTGTCACGGCCACCCTCGACCAGCAAGGAAAGACGCAACATCCGAAGCTCTTCTTGCAGCAGTTTTCAGGACTTTATTCACAGCAATTTATCTCCTTCTCCTTCTCTCTCTCTCTCTCTCTCTCTCTCTCTCTCTCTCTCTCTCTCTCTGACCTCTCTCCTCTCTCTCTTCCCCTCTCTTTCATCCCCTCCCTCCTTGACCTCTCTCCTCTCTTTTTTTTTTCTCTCTCTCTTCGGGCAAACCTCTCTCAGCCCTTAAGTAGGCATGGGCTGCCAACCCCGAACTGCCAGGTGGGTACTGCCCATAGGCCCACGCATATGCAAGCAGCTGATGATCATTGCGTGATCAGGCATAGGTCAGGCCTTAGCCATCTCAGGAGTTGACTATACATCTCCATCAGGTGTGACACCACGCAGCTCGCTACACGCCAATATTAACCGGAAATATGTAAATCCTTAATAATGGCCCCGTGAATGATTCCTGTGGCCTTTTTTTCTTTTCGGGTGACCTTTGAAGAGTTAGGTTGTAATATGCTGTTACTTTCCAAGAGAGCCACTTTTGGTCTTGGGGAAATGGAAAACTCTAGGCTTTCCTGGCATCCTTGAAGCAAACTTCCTCTGCACAAGAAAGCCAGGAAGGCCTAGATCTGTCCAACCAGGATGATCTTTGAAACAATCAAATTTTATTTTATTTTTTAAATTTTTTGTTTTTCTTTTGTGTTGTCTTGTTCCTCTGTCTCTCGTTCTCCCCCTTTGGTCGTGTCTTGTTCTGTCCTGCTGGCTGTCTCTCGCATATCACCAGGTGAGAAGCCCCATCAATGCAGCATCTGTTGGCGCTCCTTCTCCTTGAAGGATTACCTTATCAAGCACATGGTGACGCACACAGGAGTGAGAGCCTACCAGTGCAGTATCTGCAACAAGCGCTTCACCCAGAAGAGCTCCCTCAATGTGCACATGCGCCTGCACCGCGGGGAGAAGTCCTATGAGTGCTACATCTGCAAGAAGAAGTTCTCCCACAAGACCCTGCTGGAGCGACACGTGGCCCTGCACAGTGCCAGCAACGGGACCCCTCCGGCAGGCACACCCCCAGGTGCCCGCGCAGGCCCACCAGGCGTGGTGGCCTGCACGGAGGGGACCACTTACGTCTGCTCCGTCTGCCCAGCAAAGTTTGACCAAATCGAGCAGTTCAACGACCACATGAGGATGCATGTGTCTGACGGATAAGTAATACCTTTCTCTCTTTCTTACGAACCAAACGAAACAACAAAAGAAATAAACAAACAAACAAACAAAAAGCTATGGCACTAGAATTTAAGAAATGTTTTGGTTTCATTTTTACTTTCTGTTTTTGTTTTTGTTCCGTTTCATTTTTTACTCCACGAAGAACTGTATTTTGCCTGCTGGTACATTACATTTCCGGAGGCTCGGGCAAATAAGACTTTTCCCAGTCTCCCTTGGATGGTGGCCTTAAGGCCTGGTAGTGCTTCAAGAGCTCCACTGGTTGGATCTCTAGCTACTGGCCTCTAAATACAACCCTTCTTTACAAAAAACAAAACAAAACAAAAAAAAAACAAAACAAAAACAAAAAAAAAGCAAAAAACAACACACAAAAAAAGCAAAACAAAAAAATCTTTTAAAAAAGTTAAAAAAAAGTTTAAAAAAAGACAAAGTTGTTTTTCCACTCGTGAAGAGCACTACAAAGTCTATAAGGAGATGTAAAAGGCCTGCTGTCTGTAAGTACACCGCTCACAGTGTTTCAGTGGACATTTCACAGTTCTGGCCACTTGGACTTCATAGTAACCAGTTAAAACTGTAATATCGCTTCTGGCTGAGAACCCAGAAAAGGCCCTGCTGTTTCCACCTACCACATTATTAAAGGGCTGTGGGATGGGAGGGGGCAGTGAGCTCAGTGGTGTGAGGAAAAGTGGCATGGCAGGCTTCTCCCCCAATTCTGCCCAGTCCACACACCCTGGCCCGCCTCCGCCACATCCCCCTCCCCTTTCAGCAGAAGCCAGAAGACTTGGACAAGCAACAGTGGCTATCGTATTTATTCAGTGTCTTCGCTGAGCCTCAGCCTCAGCGCAATCAGGAGGGACTTTCAAGAAAGGCAGGAATGCAGAGAAAATGGTAACAGATTCGCACCTATGTTTCTAGGTACAAGAGAAGGATTATTTCCAACAACCTTTGCAAAAAAAAAGTGTCAGGATATATTCTTGTGGAAGAGAAAAAGAAAGAGAAATGGAGGGTGGGGGGAACAATAAAAGTTCTTGATGCTTTTTTAATTCAAAATTTTATAGAGGGGCAAAAGTGATGTTTACCAGATAGAATGCTGATTTTTTTAATATATTTACAACAGTATTTGTGTAAAAAAAAAACAAAAAAGTGAGATTGTTAAAAGTAATTTTTTTTCTCATTTTGGTTTTGCATACACTGCCACCAATCCCTTCTCATTTACTTTGTCTCACACACACATAT
Organism: Microtus ochrogaster; assembly: GCF_000317375.1. Classification (NCBI taxonomy): domain Eukaryota; kingdom Metazoa; phylum Chordata; class Mammalia; order Rodentia; family Cricetidae; genus Microtus; species Microtus ochrogaster. Next base: position 54,373,623 of record NC_022010.1, read on the forward strand.
ATATATATATATTTTTTGGTAAGTCAAGACTGTTAAGGTTAGCGATACTGCTTCCAGATAGAAAGAATAAAAGGCAACTAAAGTTATATTTGAAAGAGAGGAAGGATATTTTCTTCATATTTTTTCTTAAGTTCTTTTATTATTTTAAGTATTGCCTGGGTTGCTGAGGGCCTCAGAGGCCCACCCACCCCTGCTGTAATTTCAACTGCTGCTGTGTTTTGCTGTGTAGATCTTTGACTTCTGGCTTAAGTTGCTCCACTGAATCCTCTTCCGTTGACCCATCTAGAATCCTGTCCTTTCTCCTGGGAGGGACGTGATCCTTTAGCAAATTTCCTACTTCTCCAACATCTTCACTGAGCTCTTCGGATTCTAGAATCCCTTGCTTTTATTTCTTTGATGAAACACTAGTAGTCTAGAGATCTTGACAGAGGAGGTTTGTTTTGTTTCTGGTCAGTCAGGAGCACTCCACAAAGTTCTCCCCTCCCACTGTGTGAAACCTGTTACAGACCACAATGCGTCGATGCCAAAACTCTTTCTTCCTTTCAGATGTCACCCTGGACTCTTCCCTCCATGCCTGAGAGGGCTAAAAGATGATGTCTCTAGCTGATTATTAACAATTTCCCAAGCTAACATCCAGTGAAAACTGGCCCTGGATCTCTGGTGTCATCCCAGATACCAATCTTTCTAGCTGGGATTTCTCTCTTTTGTCTTGATCAAGAAATCATAAGATTTTCCAGTTATATACAGTGTCTTAAAGGAATCCAGCTCAGACTATAACTTTTAAACCTAGCTAATACTCACAAAGTAGCTTCATGACTGGGCATGTTTTAGCATACTTAAAAGGAAAAGTAAATATTTCAATAATGCAGAAACACCGAACTACATTTTTAAAAAATAAGAAAAGAGGTATTTTTGTTTCTAAATTAGTCTACATTTTAATTTAATTTTCCTCCTAATTTTCCTGTTAGCATTTTATTTACCAAAAAAAAAAAATGCAGCAAACTAGGGAAAATCTTCCAAGGCAAGCAACTCTGTAATGACTAAATTGGTTTTATTCATACATTTTAGACAATTGGTTAAGTTGGATCTTTTCCAAATGTTCTTTGTGATGTTTCGTAGTTTGTGCAACTGGAATGTTTGTGCAGTCTGAGTTGTCTTATGGTGCTTCATTCAGTGGATATTTTGCTAGGAGTTGTAATGTAGATTTGGATGGTTAGCTGACTACTGAGGATCACTCAGCATGATTTCTAAGAGGACAACCAAGAACATGTGTGACCTGCTTTAAAAATGAGCTTCAGAAATGCAGAGGCCCTCTCCACCCCACCCACCTGCTGGTTTTACTGTTGAAAGGGTCAGTATGACCCTTGCCACCTTACCACCAATAGAGGGAGCATTAAGTAACTACATCACTGAATCATTTTGATATTTTGAAACATGAGTCATTAACCCATTAGGAAAAAAAAATATGACATTGTGATATTTTTTCTTAATCTGGAGGAAAAACGACAAAATCACTGTATAAAACAAACGAAAAAAGGTCATACCTAGTTTTAGTTATTTTCACTGTTGTCAGGGGTACATTTTAAATAGTGTCTCTATTCCACGCTTAACAAAGCAGGCAGAATTCATATTGTTTCTGGTAAAGCTTATATCGGGTGCCATTGGACTTCCCCATCCTCTCCTGAACTCTGAAAGAGATCCATTTGCCTTAATGCTGTTTTGCCATTAAAGCTAAGAAACTGCATTAAACCCAATGTTTGTTGTAGAGCATGTAAGAAAAAGAACAGGTGACTGGAAGCCCTGATACACATCCTGTCCTTAATAAAGGGAATATTTCCTTTAAAGAGAACGGGAAGATCCCTGAAGATTTCTTGGTAAGGTCCTCCTCCCTAGGCTCATTCCTACTGTATTTTTTTCTCCCAAACATCTCACAGCCTAAAATATTTGACATTGTTCTCTAGAACTGGGAGGACACTAACCTGCTCTCAAGCATCTATAGGGCCACTGCCACATATTCAGCCTTTAAAGGGTGGCCTTCCCAGTAACCGACAGTTCAGGAGAAGAGCCTGTCTGCACCTCCTCCAGGAGATGCAGGTGCTTGATTCCATGCACCATCCCTGGCTTATAGCTACAAGGTGTGGGCGCGGGGGGGGGGTGTCTCAGTTTTTGGTTTCCAGTCCTGCAGTTTCTATGATGGATGCTGTCATTGCTTTTAAAACTGGAAAAGAAAGAAAGGTCTTTGTAGTATTCAGGAAAACATATATAGAGAGAGGGGGAGGCAGATGTTCCGGACAGGAGACCTAAGGAGAAGTTTGAGGAACGAGAGCTGATACGCAAAAGCATACTAGAATAATTTTTTTAAACAAAATTTGATAAAAAAAAAAAAGTCTGAGGAATGTTTGTCTCAACACGTTTATATAGAAATTATGAAAAATAAAATTCCCTAGCACTAAAAACATCAGTAGTGTCTCAGCATGGTGGGTCGTGTTTCCTATATTAAATATCAACATTTGTACAAAAAAGAGCCCCTAACTGTAAAATATACCCCCCCAAAAGACAATAATGGATGTTCAGTTCTACAATTAAAAGCAAAGAACTGAGAACCCCCCCTCCAGTAATCTCAAATGAAAATCTTCATCAAAGTATTTTCATTGTAAATTTACCTTCCTCACAGTCATTTTGCAGGCTTTCCCATCCCAGTTCTGTTTGCCAGGAATGAAGGCAGTAAGTAACCCTGGCTCAGATCCTACCATTCCTTCCCCGTATTCTAGTAGGTCACAGGGGCCTTGGCCTTAGAAAGACTTGGGTTTGCCTTTTTTCTCTAAAAATCAGAAAGCTTTATCTTACGTCGCGATATCATGTAAGGACCAAGAAAACCCTTTCCGGCCCATGAACAGGGAGAGTCTGTGTATATCTGAGGCTAAAGAGTGAAGGGCAAGCTGTTCATGCCAGTCTTCCTGTCCTGATCTGTCTTCGTGTGCTTCCTTCTCACACAGCGGTGTGTGTCCTGCCCGTGCCCCAAAGCAGTGTTTCTTTCTGTGAAGAAGTTAGAAGGGAAGAGCTGCTTCCTAAAACCTTTCGGGTCCCCAGTAAAACAGTCCAGTTCCTTGTTGCTTTCCCATTGCAGTCCTCTAAGATATCCCAACTCCTTTGCGCTGAGCAATGATGAAAGTGAGATCGGCCTGGCCGGGATGCACAGCAGAAATGCCCCTCCTGAGCCTTCCCCCGATGCTGCTGATAGGGTCTTTTAATTAGTTAGGGCTGGCTGTGGGGAGTATATGGTTCCCCTAGGATCACATCAGGTTGGCTCTGCTGTGACCAGTGTGGCAGCTGCAGCAAAGTGAACACAAAGGTGTAGGTCAGGAGCGACAGGACGTGCCCTGTGGGAAGAGAACAGAGGGTGGGAGGGAGCCTTTTCTGCTGTGACTTGACTCTTAAAGAAACCCTCCAAAATGAATTCTTTAATTTAGTAATGAGTTGAAGTCCAGGGTAATGGAAGCTCTGGGGAAGAGAACAAAAGAATTGCACAATGTATTCAGTACCCAACAATACCAAACCAGAAAACATCCAATCACAAAGCTAGGAAGTTTGGCAAGAGGTACTTAGGGAAACCTCCAGCCTTTTCCATGGGTAGGGTCCTCAGACTTTCTTTTGAGTGATTTCTGGCTCGAAGAAACCTCTTTACTCACTAGAAAAGAACTTTTATTTAAATAACCAATTTTGTCCCCCAGGGGAAAAAAAAAGAAAAATTTTAAAAAGACAGAAAAGAAAAATAGGACACTAAAGACAGAACCATGTGAGTTGGTGACAAACAAAAGAAAGGGGACACTAGAATTTCAATAGACTCCCCAATTGGATGGGGGGGTGCGGGAAGCAAAGCTACCCAAGGGCCTACCAGCTCCAGACTCCCAGTCTGCTGGGAGGGGACGGAGTGCTTGATCTGACCCAGCTGCTGCCTTTCTGGGACTGAACATAACTTCCCAGCTGGGACCATGGCAACCTCCTCCTCGGTTCTGTATTTTCATAAGGAAACAGGACTGTTCTCTTAGGTGGCATGGGGTGAACATCCCAAAACAAGCTCTGCCCTGTGCCCAGGCTGCTTTTCTGCTTGACCATGGAATCCACAGCAGTAAGTGGTATGCATCCACTGTGGACTTCCGTTCCCTCAGCGGAAGAGACAAAAGATGAAGGCTGGCAGTGCACACGTTCTTTTTGAGAACCGCATGTCTCCTCCTCACTGAAGGAGGAGTAGAAAGGCCCAAGACTAAAACAAGAGTCTTAGCACAGGACTGACAGCTGCCCTTCTCCCATGTTCTTTAGACCCCATCTGTTGCTCCAAGGTGAAGTAAACTCAGCTAAGGAATTTTCACAAGAAACCGTTAGGTTGTAGAATTATTGCCTTAAGTTAGAAACCCTGAGGGAAAGCAGACAAAAAAAAAATTACAGAAAATGGAAGGCTCCTAGGATAAGAACTTTTGCTTTTTACTGTTCCACAGTCACAAAAGTAAGCTCTATTCATGCCTGAAGACCATGGAAACAGTGACTTCCTGGGGAGGCACCAAACTTGTAGGGGAACCGGCTGCTTTCAGGAAGCAGCTATTTCCTGTCTACTCTATCTCATTGGTAGGTCGAGGCTGAATGTGAAATTAGCATGTTGCTAAGTAGCGAGTCCCGTTCAACACAATCACAGGTGCCTGGATGAGTCTTAAATGTCTCCTTAACGGGGAGAACAATCCCAACGCACAGCTTTCTTTTTATATATAATCTGGTTTTCTACAGTCTGCACTTGGTTCCACCTCAGTTTTGGAGTGCATTTGGTTTACCTTGTGGGTCTTTGTGTAAATGCAGAATCAAAACTTTAAAGTCTTTAGTGAGGAGGCATATGATCTGCATATCATTGACGAAAGATAGCCCTCCTCATGAAGTCCCAGCATGGGCAGTGCCTGAAGACAGTCGGCTCCCCTGGGATCGCTCGCGAATCGAGAGGTTTCTCCGTTCGCAGTACTTTCAAGAGATTCTTATACCCCCACAGCAGAGAGAAAAGAATTAACCCCACAGGAGACATCTGTTTCTGCTGCTGTTGCAACAGTTGTCATAGCCTGAAGCATCAGTTATTTGCACACAGATGCCATTAACAAAAGTGGCTTAACCCATCCAGTTTGTCCCAGCTGCTGGCCAGAATATCTGCAGATGAGTGCACCTTACACATGTGCATGCATGGTGTGAGGTGCCCCTACCATACCAGGAAACTTCATTCATATTCTAAAGAGACAACAATGTAGACTTGGGAATTTCCAGTAGAGTCAGAGGCCCGACCCCATGCATATGCCTGCTTTTTTGCTTCGTCACCTTGGTTGGGTGCATCAGTATCTGGGATGAGGCTTTAGAGCATTGGGAAGTAGCCCAACCATCAGTAGTTTGTATATAGCCTTTTAAGGGGAAACTTGAACAAATGCTACACTTCTGTGGATTTACTGGTGAATGTGTGTGTGTGTGCACACACGTGTGCGAGCACACGACTACACACATTTGTATGTTTATGTGTATTTATGTCGTCTGAGTGTGCGAGCATCTCTCAAATGAAGCCCACACCGGCAGAGTTCCTGGTGCATAGATACAGTTGCCTCTTCTACTATTGTGCTCAGACTCATGGCTCTCTTCCCAGGAAGCAGTCACCTGCCCACTCTGTTGCTTTTTGTAGTATTTCAGAGTTGGGAGAAACAAAGGCAGCTTGTTGGCTCCACAGCAAACCCACAGGGACAGGCTGTTTCCCTCCAGAAGAGGGTGGAGTACACATTTTTCAACCAAGGAGCAGAGGGAGCCATCCAAGACACCCCACAGGACTCCCAGAGGGGAGGCACCCACCCAGGCAGGTAGCACCCAAGCATCCCAAAATGAAGTGGCCTGAGCTCAAAGGCCACTCTTGTCCTCTCTGGAACCTTGGAGGCTTTAGAGAAGGAGCACGGTCTGCAGATCATAGAAAAAGTCTAGCTCCAGGCATGTAGTCTCAGCTCACAGCGTGCACACACACACACACACACACACACACACACACACACACACACGAACTACATGGGAATCCTGCTCTCAGACTGAAGCTCCCTGATGCTCCCTGCCCCTGCAGGACATCATTGTCATTCACAAGCTGTGTTTCCTGAAACCAGTGTGGCCTTCACCAGTCTTTCGAGGATGGGTTGTTTACCAGTCTAGCAAACCAATAGAAAACAGAGGAATAACTTGAGGGGAATCAGGGGCGCTTGCCCATGTCAGGCATTAAAGTAGAATGCTCCTCTAGTATGTATATTGAATGACTGGACTTAGCTCTCATAGGTAACTCTGGATGGCTTGATGACCTAGAAACAGTTGGATTTAATTTTCTCAGTCCCACGCCCTTCTTTTACTAGATGGTTCCTTTCTCCTGTACCCCACCTGTTGTGATATATGGATTATTTCTGCTTTACCGAATTCAGAGGGCCTTCTTTTATCTTCTGTTTTAGTGACATTTCCCCTTCCCCCAGGCAGTAAGGCTACTTACCGTTACAAATATTTTTTTTTGGTTTGTTTATTATTTTTTTCAAGTGCGTATTGTCTTTCTGTAGCCAAAAGAAGTCTGTGACTGTAACCACAGGTATTTCTTATTACTGGAAAAAAATTTCATTTCTTGTTTTTATTTGTATTGTTTTAATTAACAGTACTAGTGACTTTGTGGAAGACTATGGTTACTATTTAGGTATGCTTAGTTAAGTACAATACACTACATTGCAGTGTTTCTGAAACCTAGAACATACACATTATATATAACAACTCTATATTGAAATATATTACAGTATATTCATTTTAACTTTGGCTCTGCCAATGCTCATGAGTTGACTGAAATATTTCTTCACATGTATCACCCATCCCCACCTGCTGCAGTTACTCTGGTTCATTTAATGACCGTTACGGTTCTAGTTTGCTTTTTATATTATCAGCTTCAGTATTGTCTTTAGAAGATTTTAGGATTTTTTTTTTTAAAGCTCAGATTTAGCACATGTAGGAAAGTGAAAACTGTTTAAACTTTAAAAAATTATTTTGCTGTGGCTAATACAAAGAAGTGCATATTCCACGTGATCGTGTTTAGCTGCCCCGTCAACACCTGAAGAGCAAAGGAAGTGCGAACATGTCTGTGGTCTTCCCCTTTAGGACTGCCGTCGGCTATATTTGCTTTAAAAAAAAAAAAAAAGTAAGACCACGGAGCTCCGTCACATGATCTGACCAACTGTCATAAGCTGCATTTCAAAGGGCTGCTTTGGTGAGAAGCAAAGACAGGGAAGTGCCTCACTCTCCCGACTGTATCTCGAAACAATGGATTTCAGTTTTGATCCTTCACCGTTTGCTCTCTCTTGTTGGTATGCTTGCCATTATTTTCATTGGTCTTCAGCATTTCTCTGGAGGCATCTTGGCAATACACCATTCATTTCCCCAGGAGATTTCTTTTTAAACTAAAACCACATTTCTGGAAACTTTTTACAGACAGAACTCAAAAACATATATGACATTTTCCAGTCTCCAGACCCCATGAGTTGGTGGCTCTTGGTTACCTGGCCCTTAGCATCTCTACTTGCTTTCTTCTTTAGCCAGGCCACCAAGGGGACATTCAGAAACCAAATAGCTTGTCTTCTAACAGAAGCACTTTCAGGTCATCTTTTCAAGTAAAAACTTTGTTCAGCTGCCCCCAGCTATTCTACCAAAAGTCTGGACATCAGAATCAAATCAGCTGAACCCCATCTCATCCTTCGCTGTCTGTATTCAGGACAAAATGAAGTATAACCCCCCCCCCCATGGCGGACCAATATTTAAGCTTCTCAGTGTGACTATACGACTTTTCCTTCAGTCTTCCATCACTTATTATCTCCCAGTCTCATCACATTCTGCTGTGCCTATTCAGTGTGTCTCTGCCCCCAACCCACCCTATCCTTAGCATCTTCCATTTGAGAAGCCTGGCATTCATTAGGACTTTCCTTTAGTCTCCTTTGATGATGCTAAGCTGGAGCCTAGTAGGAAACTACTTACATTTCATCTGTTTTCAATGAAAGACATGCCAGCTGAAAAGAGTGAACTAAGTGGTCCTGAGGTTGTCCCTTCAGTGACCATATGAGACAAACTGTCCTAACTCCATTATTTAGGCTTCCCTTTCTTTGCCAAATTCTCATTATGTCTTCTGGTTTCTTTTTAAAGGGAATTTTGAGCTACCCAATCATCTCTTCAGTGCTTCCCCCCCAAAAAAAAATTACATTCAGCCCCCCAACTGTTCATGTCTTTCTTCTCCCTCCCTTCTTAGCATCTTTCTTTAAGTGAGTTCATAAACTTGGGACTCGTAGGCAGAATGAAACATGTCTTCATTTCAGCTTCAGATTTTAAAGGTTGACAGTGTCTTTTGAGAGTAGGAGGACTTGAGTCACAGTTCTAAATGTCAACTGTACTAGTTGAGATCATTAATTCCTCTCACCTTTACATTAAACCAAAGAGAAGTATTTTCTTTTCTTTTTTCTATCTTTTTATTTTTTGATACCACGGTTTTCAGATTCTTGATATCAGTAGACCATTTCTGAGGGAGGAAAAAACCTCCCATGTTGATTATTTCTGCCTGTGCTAATATTTAGCCAGTGACATGTTTGCCAGATACTAGATTTACAAGAATCTGAAGAAAGAGGCAACATTTCAAAATAACTTTGGTAGCTATTTATGCCAAAAGCCACTTTTCATTTAAATACAATGTAAGAAAAGTTTGAAAGAATTTCTTCATGTATTAACATTTTTGAAAAGCCAAATATTGGTTTGTCTGAAACTTTGAAGGATAATTTATTAAGGAATAAGAGGATCTATAAAGTTCATCAAGTGCTTGTTTTATAAACAAAAATTGCCTCAACATAAACATAATGTATGTTAAAAAACAAGAATAAGGATGACTGGATCCTATATTAGATTTGATATTCAGGACTCAGTTTATAAATACACAATATGCTATTTGGCCATTGTTCTAGAGCTCATTCCAATTACAACTTTCTGGTCTCCAGAACACTAATAAAGAAGATTGAAGGCATTGTGGGTGTAGCCCTTTGGGGATACTTGTAATATCATTTCACAGTAACCCTTTAGCGCAATGCCCTAACTTGCTATGATCCCACATTGTCTCTCTGCTCATATGAATATGGAGTCTGAGACAATTTGGAGTGCACAGGTACTTACTTCCTGCTCTACCTTGACACTCAAAATCCATACTTAAAATGAAAAATGTAGCATCACTTGGCTTGAGGCTTGATCCAACTTTTGTCTTAAGACAATTTATAACATCCATTTGCACAGAGAGCAGTGAGATAAATGGCAAGTTCAAAAACCTTCTTGAGGCAAACAAACATCTCTCAGTAAGTCACCATGTCTTGAGGCCAGTGTTTACATTGATAAAGACATTGACCTTTGCTTGGCACGGCCTCCAACTTAGTCTTACCTTCGGAGCTCTTCCTTTTTTCATTTCAGGCTTTTGCTATCTCTTTTGAAAGTATTCTGTATTGAAAGAAGCCTTGTCCTCTGGCATTGCTTTCTGAAGGCCTAGAAGATTCATTCAAATCACTAAATACTGTCTGCCATCTCAAGTGCAGTGTGGCAGGGGAGAGGTCTGGGTCAGAAAGATCTCATTGGATCCACTTGATCCAGGCTGCCTGCTTGCCATTGTTTCTTCAAGGTCCCCAAGAGATTCAACTCTAAGATCCAGGCTTTCTCACCACAACCTCTTAAGTTTGTCACAGATGAATGTCCAAATCCTGTTTAATATTCTAGAGGCTCCAGGGTGTGAATTCTTACTGCTCAGGAGCCTCCTGTTTTCACAAGCTGGCACCTGTCAAGAGCACCGACAGCCCCAACAGTAACTAATGCAGCACAGTAGTGGTCAGAAATGCTGGAGTGTGCATTTGAGAGATTAGCAAGTGATTTTTTTTTCTTCTTTTACCCGTTTTGTTTAGTTTTTTTTTTTTTTTAAGCCTGCATACCCCTCCCCAACATATTTCAGAAAACCTGCATCTCATTTTATAGTTAGGTAGTTTTAGTTTTGTGAATGTAGATTAGGAAATGTTCTGGAATTGAAGCTGGTAGCAAACAAGTTTAATTTCTGCACTGGACGTTAGGACAGGTATGTATGGATGCAATTCCTTCAGAGAAAGTGAAACATGGTAAAGCAAAGGGACAGTACTTCTACACACTAAACAGTTGTCTGCTATCTGCAAACCTTGTTTTAAACATAATTATAACTTCATAGAAATCTGAAACTGGAGGAATGTGTATTTTAGTATTTTTTTTTATTGTTTTCCTTTATGTCTTCTCAAACTAGGAAAATGTTTTGATTCTCTGATTTGATTCTGTCCCTGCACATCAGGTGACTGTCCCCTGCCCCACAGTAGTCTTTTGCCCCTTAGTGAAGGTTTTTCTTCACTCTCCCAACAAGAGGTCCTTTCTCATGAAAGTCATAGGCTCATTTTGCTGTTACTTAGAGCTTTGAGGAGAGAGATTCTGCCTGCACGTTGAGGGTAAAATAGTTAGAAAATATTCCTTGAAGAAGAAACTCTCTTTACTTAAACAAACAGGTCTGTGCCGAGGACGGGGACTGAGTGCTGCTGAGTCAGCTCCTCCTGTGCTGCAGTCAGCATGGCTCCTCAGGCCTTTCTTGGGGGTAAATTTACTTTCTTTCACTGGGCTGTTTCTTATGAATATCTAGTACAGAATTCCTAGGGAAAAATAATGAGCATTAATAAAATGTCACCGGATGTGTCCATTCTCATAAGCAGGGGTTCCGGTCCTTCATTTTAAGCTGCCTGTGCTCATGAGGTCTTACACACAGAAGCATGCCCTTGTGCTTCACTCCTAACCCTCCCTGTTGCTGAGGTGGACCTAAGCAGGAAATCTCCTCCACACTGTGGGTGCTTCTCCTGTCCATGCCCAGCATAACAGAAGAGAAAAAACACCAAATTAAAAATGGGGAGGGGAGGTCATAGTACTTCATCTGAAGAATATTCTGTGAAGCTCAGCTTAACTTACAAATAGCTTGACAACCTTTTTATAACCTGGCTTTTGTGCTATGATTTACTTTTTTGATTCAAAGTTGGGAAGAAAATGCAGTTTCAATGAAGTGAACAGAAGGAAAGCAGGGGGAAGACAACATAAGTCAATTGAACTAAACTAATACAATTCTCCATTCTTAAAACCTCTTCTCAGGGTTACCAAAGAATGATCTCACCCCAGTCCTGTCATTCCTTCCCATCTCTCTTTTTGATGGTTTTGAGAATTAATATAACCGTACTCTTGTGATTCATGACTTCTCTTCATGCTATCAGGACTTTGGATAAAGAGTGGATAGAAACCATTGACTGCTCTGGACCTAATCTGTTTTCCAGGGCACATGTAACGTGTGTATACAGATAACCAAAAATCGACTAGTGTTTTGATAAGGTTTTGCAATGGTCTGAAGTGCTCAGCTCACAGCTAGGAGATCTTTAAAAACAAAACTAGCTATTCTCCTCTTGGCTCTTCATGGGACAAATTTTGCCTTGGAGTCAGCAGTAGAGTCAACGGAGAAATGCCCAAAGTAGTAAAATTTCATCCTTACTCCTACCGATTTAGACTTCAGGTTTCTAGAGGAGCCTGCCAAAGTACACAAATAATTTGCTTAGGCATATCTAATTAAGATCCATTTTGCACCACTGTTAAAGAATTGTGGTTTTCAGTTGAACAGAAAGTCCTAGTAGTCCACATCCTTCACAGCAGGTGAAGGTAAGAAGCCAATGACAGAGAAAGTCTACAATTGCTTTGTTTTTAAAAGCCCCACAGTGCCAAATGGCCTTGTTTCTTTCTATCTGACAGTACACATTGATTCTCCTGAAATGCCAGTGTGTGTGTGTGGGGGGGGGGGGGATGAGAACAGTCAGGCAGAGTCCCATGTGCAGAGGGAGGCTCAGAGACACTGGAGACAGATGCTTGAGGATTACCACATGCCAAGTGCTTCTTCAGATTCACCCTCGTGGTGAATACCAAACTGACTCGCATCAATTTTCAGCTCTATAACAATCCCATTGCAAATGTTTTTTAACTGAATAATACAAGAAGAGTTACAATGCAGAATCTGCATTTTAGCATAGTAATTCACTTTGTATTTAATAGTTCTACGTTTTGCTTAAGTGTCATTCAGTTATGTGTACCAATTTAGAATCCATCATTTTGAGAGAGGCCTTGCAATCTGTGGATGTGGATGGATGTCTGTATCTCTGTGTAACCAGGCAAAAACAAAACAAAACAAAAAACAAAGAGGAATGACATGAGAGAAAAGTGATCAGTACAGAATGCGGGCCTATTGATGTCATGTAAGGTGGCTGCTGCTTGTAGACCTTGAAGAATAGCTGATTCTGCTACTCAAAAAGAGCGCTGGCTGTTAAATTTAGGAAGCAGAAAGACTCTCGCTTTTCTTTCTGTACTCATCTCCCTTGGTACCAGTCACCTGACATGAGAAAACCATGAAGAAAAAGCACTACTGACCTTTGCATTGAGTAGCCCTTTTCCTCCTCTAACTAATCCCCTTGATTGCAGCTCAGTGATATGACCTTCCCTTCTGCCTACCAGCTCCATGTTTGGAAGCATATTACAGAGGTGCAAGCTGGTGGGTCTCTCCTTTGAGCTGAAACAAACAGGAGCCACAAAAGAGATGAGTCACACAAGTCCCCACTTTCCTGCACTGGTACCCTTTAGTAAGAGCTGCTGATGGTTGAGCTTTGAGTCTGTACTCATTTTTAGTAGGGCTTTTTCTTTTTCTTTTTTCTTTTCTTTTTTTTTGGCTTGTGGTATTTTTTTTTTTTTTTTTTTTTTTTTTGCACTAAGCATAACGGCACTGCGTTGCACTACTGAGATGTATTTATTCATGCCAGAAGAGTGTGTTAGGAAAGGGAAGAAAGACGTAAGCTGGGGGACTGGGAACATCATAGAGAATAGGGGTTATCTCCATTATTGTCTGAGCAGAGCCAGAGAGAATCTGTGGAATTTTTTGCCAACTCTTGATGAAGTCTAGAAACTGCTATGCTGACAAAACCTGCTTCTTATTGTATAGAAGTGTCTTAGTACAGCAAATGAAGAATATTTCACAAGAAATGTATCCAGTTTTGTTTCCAAATAAGCTTACAATAAAAGCCACAAGATAAGAAAGCTGACTGGGCTGACACAAAGCCTTCATCTTGGCTCATAAGACGCCATGACACCTCTCACGACAGCACACCTCAGTGTGCCTGAGGGCCATGGTGTCCATGTTCAGATATCCTTTTTATCCATGGCAAGATGTAGATCTGGGTAACCAAAGAGGAAGGCCGTGCATGTGGTGACACTGTAAGGTGACAGTAAGGGAATGGTGCAATAAACACTGCCAACCAGTGAGGTGAAAGGCTTATTCTGAAACAAGGTAGGCCAACTAGAAAACTGGAGGAAGGGTTGGAGGTGTCATCCAAATCCACAAGCTGCTCTATCCTAGACTATCCTTAAGCAGAGACCTTGATAGTGCCTAAGAGTTGAAAGTTGTTGCATTTCCCCCTAAGTTTTAATTTATTATTATTGCCTTTTTAAATCTCAGAAGCAATCGGCATTTGACAGCTCTTCAGTAACCATTAACGAGAGGGTCTTGTACCACAGGACAAGCAATAGACTGTGCGGAGCCTGAGGATGACAGCTTCTGACAAACGGTGGTCACCAAGAACCACAACTCATACTGAGTTTCTTTGAACACTGCCCCATGTAAGGGCATTAGTTTGGAAAACTCCCAGTTGAGTCACTTTCTCCTTCCTCCCTATCATCCATCCCAGTCTACCTTTCCAAGTCAAAAGTTTCTTCTTACATAGACAGAAGTGTCAGCCTTGCTAGTTAAACCCCACATAGAGCATTCCAAACTCACTTAGGCAGCCCCTTAGGCACTCAAAGCATCACCTGTATTTCAAGTAAGAATTCAAAAAAAAAGATCTTAACATACTTAGAATGCATAATGGGAAAGCACTAAGAGGACATGGAGACACCCAACCAAAGCTATGAGAAGAAATAATTGGCCTTTTAGAATATCCTCACATTGACTATTCTTGGATACCTTTCTTGAGACTTTGGGGGACAAGTTTTTCTTGAGACTTGGATATCCACTCCAGTCTGTCACCAAAGATTTTCCTCTCCAGATCCCAGCCTCCTCTGTCCCAGGCAAAAGTACCATAACAGGCCTGGGGATGCTTTCAGTGGTCAGCGAGGACACCCTCCTTCTGTTGACAGTTGTAATTTAGATCATGAGAACGGAGGGGCTACTCAACAGTCTCTATGACTTGGGAGTTAGTCAAAAGGTTAAAAAATATACAGTACTACTTGGCACTGTAAACTGTGTAAAATACAGCTGTAACCTGGAGGCTTGTGAAGAGAAAGGAATTCCCATGGAAAAAAGTGAGCTAAATAATTTAGAACCAAGCAAGGATCATTAGTGAGAGAGTCCTTTGGCAGTACGCAAGAAACAAGAGCAAAGCAGGGCTCTGTGTGTCCAGGGCCAATGACAGTGGCATGTGGAGATGTAAACAAGAGCCCAGTGGACTCAAATACCGAGAAGCTACAGTGTTGTGGGACTTGTGGCTGAAATGTTCATGCCATAGCAAGGGAACTCCATGGAAGCAGATCTGTTGTGATAGTGCCTTTCTTGATGTAGCAAGTTATGCTTTTCTGGATCATTGCCCCATCTTCTGAAGAGGTCTGAGGGATGAAGGGATAGGATATTGATTGCCCCTGAAATGCTGTGATTTGAAGATATTTGCACTAGATTCTAAGCTCTCCTTTAATGAGAGAATGAGAAAAAAAATAAATAAGGACAACTCAAAGTTAAAAGAAACCCAAAGCAATGTGTTCTAACATATCCCCTTCACTACTACATCTTCTCTCCTTCCCTTCCTTCCCTTCTCTCTTCCTTCTCTTTCTCCTATGAAAGGAAACTTCACATTTGTTATTACCAAATCTAACCCATAACAATTCTTTTTATTTGTTTTTCCTCCAACACTAAACCATAAGTTCATCAGTCAGTCATTGGCTAGGGATAGCTAGTTAAGAGCCTTTGCCTGTACTTTGCTTGCCTTCTCTGCCTCATCAATGGTGGACAGCAGTGAGTGTTGGAGAGACAAACTAGACCTACCCAGCCTGTATGGAAGCCAGTGAGTCTGAATTTATAGCTCATCCAAAAGGATGCTTAGAAACAAAATGAAGCCACCGTGTTTTCAGTACCAGATGAAGGTAGTGCCCGAAGTTTACCTGCTTCTTCTCTCTTCTCTTTCCTGCCTTGTCACCATGTCCTCTCCACCAGAATTTTACTTCATCTCAGATATATCACCAGAAGAACTATTTGATTCCTTGGTTTCTCTCTTTTTCAGTAGGATGGTAGCTCTTCCAAAATTAAAACCAAGCAAATACTATTAGCAACTCCCTATGGTTGAACAGTTTCCCAAGTGGTATCTATTTGATCTTGATCATCAGTTCTGATAACTTGGAAGTTTTGGCTGGCTCAAACATCTGTCATCTTTGTGTTCATTTTGTTTTCATTTCCATTTGAATCTTGAGTGAGAGTGGAAACGTAGACTCATGGGAAAGATTTGGAGGCTGCAATTCTAGGGTATAGCTTGTAAGAAGTCTGTATTATCCGAATTAGAACTTTCTACACTTGTTTCCAATTTACTGTTACCCTGAATATAATTTCTATTACATTTATTATTATTTTTATAAAGATAGAGTCCATTTGCTATGTCTAGTTGAGTGCTCTTTTTCTATTTCCCCACATGGATGCAGTACCAACCTGTTACTTAAATATCTTTTTATTATATTGTTAATATGTATTCTACTGTAGACCAAAAATATAAAAACAAATTTGCTCATTTTAAACATATAAAGAATCTAGTGAGTAAGGATGAAGAGCAGTGGTTAACTGTGTTGTTAGAAATCTAATCTAAGAGTAGCCTTACCTGTTTTTAACCAGTGCTTGCCAGTCACACCATAGCTGGGATTATATTATCTTGACTTCTTCATGCTTATGTTCTACAAACCTTGTTTGTCTGTTTTCTTTGATGTAATTGAGGTTGCACATGATGCTTTGGGGGGGGGTAATGCCTGATTTTATTGTACTTTTATCAGTCATTTCCTTTGGAAGAATGAGGGGAAAGTTTTATTTCTTCTTTTAATTTAAATTTTGTTTAATGCACTGGAAATAAAATTGGACACATTTCACTGTTTAAAAATCAGAAACAAAACAAAACCCCAAAGAAAAAACCAGCAAGCAAATAAGTAAGCAACACACAAAGACAAAAGCCACAGAAAACAGTCTATGCTTATGAAATATACATATAAGCTATATCTCACATGAGAGATAAATACTATCAAGTAAGAAAAGCATGATGTAAGCTACAGTGCAGAAAACTATCAGAGGAAGCTGAGTTCACAGTATGTGGAGAAAGCAGGCTGCTCCTTTCTGAGGAGAGATCCTGACTTTATTCCAGTGAGAACCAAACAAGCTGCATGTGGAGAAGATAAAGGAAGGAGTGACTCCGACCCTCCTTATGCCACTGGAGCTCTGGGTTACTTTTATCACGTGTCTAAGCAACACACACACACATACACACACACGCTGCTTGAGAAGGGTTTGTAAAGATGTCTGTATCCAGTGCACACATGTGCGTGTGTCAGTGCTTGGTTGGTCCCCATGCTAATTCACATGGTTCTCTGAGGCTTACCAGTACAGTCCCACATCATGGAAGCCCGTAAGTGGTTCACTGAAATAGGTGCGTGCTAAGAAAGCACTTGAATCCAGCCTGTTCCCTTCTCCAGCAGCGCCTAGTACAAGGCCCGTCGCCGCACACGGACGCACAGTGCGAGCTCAGGCACAGGTTACTTCTCTTAGCCAACTGGCTCATTATTTGCTTAAATATTTGCTGGGTTTTTCTAGTTTTGTTCTGTTTTAGAATGGGGTGGGAATGGATGTAACTTCACAATCCTAATACAGTAAAGTTTTGCATCTTCCATATCTTATGCAAAAACAGACATTTAAATCAATAAATAATTGTGCCCTAGACTGAAAGTTAATGTTTAGGAGAAGGAAAAAATTGTTGGAATTTTTTCTACATTTTTTTGTGAAGAATCTTTTTTGGAAAGGAAGGATACATATTTTTGTTGTGTAATATTTTCTATTTTTGAATGCATTTTATTGGTACAAGACTGTTTTTTTGGTGAAGACATTATTTAAAAAAAGAAAAAAAGAAAAAAACTAATCGAAAAGTTTGCCCTTAAGGATATGCTGCAGTTTTGAGGTTAAAAAATAATAACTGATTCAAGATGCGTGTTAAAAGTTGGGATTATATTGTTGTTTTTTGTAATTGTTACAAGAAGTTTGTACCCACTGCTGTTTATTTTGTTTCAGATGAGTAAGTAAAGGGATTGTTCTTGTTTTATTCTTTTTTTAGAGAAAAAGCTATTTATGAAATGTCAAAAACACTGGACTGTGAGTTTAAGTGTGGACGCATTTTTACCACCCTGTGTCTTCAACCAGTTATGGGAAACCCCTTTTCTCTCCCCCCTGCCTTAGCCTTGCCAAATGAGGAAAACATAACAGCTCTCAGATGACAGAAGCCTCCAAAGCCCTGCTTTAATTTTTATGGTCTGAAAAAGTCGGAAAACCAAAGTTAAATTTGTTTCTGAAATCCCACTGTCCATAGCCCCTTTTTTGTATACCACAGCCGGTTGGCTCTGCCTCTCTATATTGGATCATTGCCTTCTTAGGAACCTGGGGCCAGCTCTGCGGAGAGGCCTGAGGCGGTGAGGTCTCCTGAAGTGAAATGGGAGTGGGACTTCAGCCTTCCCAGGGCAGCCGAGCTTCTCCACCCAGAGGAAGGCTGCCGAGAGCACACACAGCTAACAGTGCCTGGTTGGGCTGCTCTGTCACCTTCACCTTCGGCTTCTCAGACCTTGCAGTCCGACGGCTCTGCCTTCTCAGCAGCCCACGTTCCGATGGTGGAAGGGGACGGGAACCAAGTAGAAAACCCGGCTCCGGGTTCTGTGAAGGCCTGGCCCACAGGAGGTAAAGCAAGGGACCACTCAGCACAGGCCCCTTGCAGCCTGCCCGCCCACCTCCTCTTTGACTTTGTGGATTGTCCATCCATCTGCTCACTGTGAAGATGGAGAGGCAGTGTTTCCTGAGGCTGTTCAATAGCTTTTCCATATTTTTTCAACATTGAAAAAATAATTTTTAAAAACTGTGATATTTTTTAAAAATCATTTGGCTGGAGGGAAGGGAAAAGGGAACCACCAAAAGCTGTAACATGATTAACTGGAGATATTTGTAACTGGGGCACTTTCCAGACCAAGAGAGATCATTCTTTTCTGGACCCTAAAGCAGCAAACTCTTGAGATGTCAGTGACAAAAAGCTGAAGAGAGGGTTCCCTCCCCCACCCCACCCTACTCCTTTCTTCTCTGTCTCAAAATCTCTCTCGCTGTCTTTTCTAGCTTCCCTTGGTAACTGTCCAATGGGCTTCATACTTCAAAAACACGTGTACACACTCACGAACACACAGACACACACAAACAAAAAAAAATCTATTTTTCTGGAGGATCGTGGGGCCGAATTAAAATCATGTGCCTTCATTTTTTTTCCTTTTATAGTTAAATGAACCTCTTCCTTTTTACAGTGCATTGGGTTTGGTTTGGTTTTTAGAAGAGGGGAGGTTAAAGTGTTTATGGAAGATTTTAGGCATCGTTTAGAGGAGATTTAAAAAAAAACACATTCCCCACTAAATGTTAAGTGAGAACATCTCAACCCCTTCACATTGCACTGTGCACACTTAGGCATCAAGCAGACACCTGACAACCTAATCCACGGGATTTTAGAGCAGTTTCTGAAATCTCTAGTTCGGTGACTTTTTTTTAACTGTTATTTTATCAAAATGAGGTGAGTGAGGCAAGTTGCCTTGTTCTCCTAACTTGGTGCTTTTGCTTGTGGGGGTGGGGTGGGGTGGGCGTGGGGAGGTACAGACAAAGGGTGCACTCCTACAGATCTCTGGTGCTGAAGGGCCTCTAGTTCCTTTCAGAACAGGTGTTTGACACGCTCTGAAGTCCACAGGTGAATGGTACCACACGCAGTATTCTGATGGAATGAGGCAAGAGGCTCTCCGAGGCGGGGTTTTTGCTTTTTTTCATAACATTTGATTTCGCTGGTGCCTTATTCCTACTCGATGCTGGCACTCACATACCCACAGAACAAACGCTGATGTCGGCCTCAGGAGTGAGGACCTCTAGGTGATCCTTGAACATGTGGGGGCCATGGGACATTGGAGTCAGTTGGGGAAGGAACTAGATGGCATCTCTTAGCTGGAACCACACAGGGGCTACCCAAGCCCAGCACAGTCAAGATGAGCAGTGTGTGTGCAGATGCGCACACGCACAGACACACACTTACCCAGTACCCTCTTCCTCCTCTGAACTCCCCTTCCTTCTTCATTTCCTATCTCTGCCTTCTCGTAAAGGTGCTGCTGCTGCTGCTGCTGCTGCTGCTGCTGCTGCTGCTGAGGTGCCCGGAGTCCAGAATGCCCAGTAATCACTCAGGCACAAGCCTGGCACTGCCACATCAGCCCTTGGCACGACCAAAACCAGGTTTCTCTTGCCTGGGGCTGAAAACCATCAGATTTTTCTCATCAAAAAATGTTATCCAAGGAATCAGTTGATTACAGTTACTCTGCACTTTAAAAATTCAGAAATGCTCCAGACTGTTTGAAACACACAGAGGGAGCAGGGAAAAGAGAATATGTGCTAGTGTCTGAACCCAGTTCAGCTTATCTCCAGTTGAAACCATATATACTATATTATGTATAAATGTATACACACTTCCTATATATGTCCACACATATATGGTGTATATATTATACATGTATAGCTGTGTGTACGTGTGTGTGCATATACACACGTACACATAGCCTATCAGATGCTCATTATTACACAAACAGCAGCAGAAGAAACAAGGTTGGACTCTTGCAACAGATCACAAAAAATAAAAACAGCCACTTGCAGTGACTTTGGTCATTTCTGTATGTGCGTACGGAATGGACTGTAACAAAGAAAAAAGGAACAGTGTTAGTGGTAGAGGAAAACTGGGCGGAGCCATCTTGATCCAATGGGAATGCAGTCATGTTCTATACCATTTCAGCAGTTATTTCTTTTAGTCATGATGATTTAAGTTTTGGCTATTAAAAATGTCTTAGACTCAAGTGACTACATCCAAGCGAAGCAAACAGCTACAGTGAAAACCCTTTTCAGTAGGAAGATGTCAGAAATCTCAAAACCCTTGGCCTGGCTCAGAACTACCATGTGCAAACCAGAACTCTCTCAGCGTTTGAAATAAAAACTTTCAAACTCTTTTGAAGCACCTTAGCGTGGCCATCCATTGACGAGTGGGCGCCACTTTTTCCTTGAGCACCTTATTGACGTGTTTGCTCTCTGCTGTCTCGCTGTTAGCAGTTAGCCGAATGACTAGCTGTTAACACACGCGCGCGCGCGTGCACAGACCAGACATCTGGGCATGCGCGTTCTCAATGAAGTTTACTGTGGTGACTGCTGAAAGGCGAACTCGTGTCCTGATTGTCCTGCCACAGTGCTGTGATAAGATAGAAGAAACCCTGTCCCTGCACGACAACAATGTTCCTTTTCACGTTGTATATTAGGGTGGGAAGGAATATGGTCCCTTTTTTGCAATTGCTACTGTGTATACACACACGTGCACACACACACACTGTATAGTCAGACCTAACAAACACATATACACATAGCTCATTTGTCCAAGTGATAATTCAGATGTCTCTGTGGGTGTCACAAGCTGTATGCAGTTTTCCATTTCCCGGAGAATTTTAATGGAGGGCAACTTTTCAGACTGAAGAATGGGCACTGGGGAAGAGTTTGGGAAGAGGCAAGGAAAGAGAGAACATTAATTCAAGAGAATTAATTTCCTCAGAGGAACCGGGTGAATGGCTGTCCTTGCAGGTGGGTGTGGAACACTGCTGTCTCAGTCTGCGCTGTAGACACCAAGCACACATCAGCACACACATCATCCCACAAGGGCATGGTCTGGGATGAGCAGGTCAATAGTTTTGAGAGGGAATTTGTTCCTTTTTTTTTCTCTCATTATACTCTTGTCAGTTATTAAACAAACAAACAGAAAATTGTTTTGAAGAACCTTGCATACGCCTTTTCTATCAAGTGCTTTAAAATATAGACTAAATACACACACCCTGCCAGTTTTTCTTACAGTGACAGTATCCTTACCTGCCATTTAATATTAGCCTCGTATTTTTCTCACGTATATTTACCTGTGACTTGTATTTGTTATTTAAACAGGAAAAAAATCAAAAAAAGAAAAATTAACTGTAGCGCTTCATTATACTATTATATTATTATTATTGTGACATTTTGGAATACTGTGAAGTTTTATCTCTTGCATATACTTTATACAGAAGTATTACGCCTTAAAAATACGAAAATAAATTTTACAAGGTTTCTGTTTTGTGTGGAAGAGTAATTGATGTTGCTAAGAATGATGTTTGTTTTTTGGGGTTTTGTTGTTTTTTTTTTTTAAATGTTACCAGCACTTTTTTTGTAAGTTTCACTTTCCGAGGTATTGTACAAGTTCACACTGTTTGTGAAGTTTGAATATGAAGGAATAATTAAAAAAAAACAAAAAAATTTTCTTTTGGTCTCCTCGTGTCTTCTTGAGGGTGTGTCTGCTTCAGGCAACTGTCCGTGTACCTTCACACTTCTAAGTCTGTTGAGTCTGAGATTGTCCACACTTCGAAGGCCAGAGAATCACACCAGCCCTCTTGATACCCAAAATAGGGATTTCAGGACCTCTGATGGGAAAATCACTTTAGAGATGGATAGTGCAAGATCTATATGGTGGAGCTCTATAGTAGAGATCCATAGTGGAGATCTATAGTGGAGACCTATATAGGCATTGTTCTGTGCCTGTCTGAGCCTCAGAAACAATGATGTGGCTTCTTACTGCTTAATGAATGAGCACTCACTGTGTCCTCCCCATCTGAAAATTGGTACCTAGTACCTAGTTCCATTTCCCATGGAAACAAGTATCTCATATGATGCTGTATCCTGTGAGTCTGTCTCAGAACCACATTTATAATATTCTGGACTTCTGAGCTCTTGCAAAAAAAGTGGGGGTGGTGTTCCTAGCAGAAAAATGCTCTTTGGAGACTGCTAAGGGACTTCTGTGGGCTCCACCAATCATCTTTGTAGAGACACCACCTGAAGATGCTCTCCTGACCTTGCCATTCTCACAAAGATGGCTAATGCGATAAGGAAAACATGGGCCTTCCTTGTTCGTGATGAGGTCACCCGAATTTAACTCTTGAGTCTTTGGTAAGTGTCTGTATTTCATTCAATACTATGTAGAGCGTGGATGAAACAGAAGAAATTATTTCAGCCCTGGTAGGCCTTCAGATCCAATAGCTGGCAATAGATGGTCTATGAAAGGGCTCTACGGTTCAAGCTGTCTCCAGTGCTGTGGGAATCGGTGAGCTAACAAGCAGTGGTGGGTAAGGGAGGTAGGGAAGGGTCCAAGTCTAGTTTGCAGAACCCAGAAGGACGTGAAGCTTTGAACTGGGTGGGCACTGTAGGCAGCCATTTGCACTCATGTAAGGAACACAAAATCCCCCAGACACAAGCCTGCTGCAATCATAGAGACTTCTGCCCTGGAAAGTCATTGGTAAACCCCAAAGATGTCACAGTGCCATTAAACATTGGTATCTTGAAACTCCATAATTCGTCTAAGTTAACCTAATTTTCTAGAAAGTTCAAAAAAGATGAGGAGATACTCAGTAGTTAAGAGTGCTTACTGACCTTGCAGAGGACTCAGGTTTAGCCCCCAGCACCCATCTGGTGACTCACAACCACCTGCAACCCTAGTTCCAGGGGATCCAGTGTTCTCTTTTGGCCTCCACAGGCTCCTGAGCACATATGCTACACATGAACTCATACAAGCGCACACATGCACACCCGATTTTGTGTTACACCCTCGGTACAGTTCGCGCGCTACTGTACCATACGTGAGTTGGACAAGGGCCTAGAGATTGAAAGAACACACAAAGAGACCTGGGTCATTCGTAAGGAGATCAGCCGAATGTCATTTATTCAACCTTGGGGAAATCCTTATATACCTAGCTGCTGCACAAGGATTTCTGCCCAGGCAGGTGGGAAACTACCATACCAACGATGGAGCCAATGCCCTACAGCTAATCACCAGGCGGGAGCAGGGGGAGCACAGGAACAAACAGAATACTTTAGTTTGCTGACCAGAAACTGTCCTCAAGATGAACCCCAGGAACAAGGGTAAACCTGTGTCCTACAAAACACATAAATAAGTCTTTTAAAAAATAATTTTTTTAAAAGCTAATTCGTGCCTGTCTGATATCTGTGAGCACTATCAGCTTCTCCCAGGGCTTCTGCACTCTGTGCCGTCCACAGACTTGCAGGCCTCTGCTGCATTTGTCCCCACACAGTGGTATGGTTTGTGTGTGGGCTGTCACACTGTGAAGAGCACATCCACGATCCATATAGCATTTTCTGGTTTATACATTCATCTCTCCTCAGTTACAGCATGAACTGTGAGAGCTCTCATTCCACCGTGGATAGTGACAAAG
Source organism: Microtus ochrogaster (assembly GCF_000317375.1). Taxonomy (NCBI): domain Eukaryota; kingdom Metazoa; phylum Chordata; class Mammalia; order Rodentia; family Cricetidae; genus Microtus; species Microtus ochrogaster. The sequence continues at coordinate 54,397,374 of NC_022010.1, forward strand.
ACTCGCCAATAAAAGCAATGAAACACTCAGGTTGAGGTTTTCCTTCATGTTCATACACAACAGCATTTCTCAAACTTGATTAATGGATTTATACCTTTAAAGGAAAAAAAATTCTCACAGGTCCCCTCCACAATAGAAAGTCTGAATACTTTTACTGTGCTTACTAACAAATTCTCATATTTTCACTGCAAGAATTTCTAAATAGGCTCAGACGTAACTTCCAATAAGCCTGTTTGCCTTATAGATTCAAAACCAAAGTTACACATTAAACACAGGTAAAACTATGAGATTAATTTTTTTTTTTTGATTTTTCGAGACAGGGTTTCTCTGTGGTTTTGAAGCCTGTCCTGGAACTAGCTCTTGTAAACCAGGCTGATCTCAAACTCACAGAGATCCGCCTGCTTCTGTCTCCTGAGTGCTACGATTAAAGGCGTGTGCCACCACCACCCGGCCTGAGATTAATTATTTTTGCACTAACAATGCTGGTGAGTTGGACATTCATTCCTAAGGCCCAGAGGCCTAGAAAGAACACTTTCTGAAAGAAGATTTCAAGATAAGGTGTTGTCCCCTCAAGAGGGCTCCGTGCTCTGCCACTCAACATTTCTCGGTATAATCTCCTGGGTTGTGGCTCTGACTGTAGTCCAGAACCAGAGTGTGGGCAGGAAATCAGTAAGTGCATTGTTCCCTGAACCCTAGCTCCTATCAGGAAACTCAGGAAGACACCCAGGAGAACTTGGAATCCCTTTCTCTCGGCGCATAGGGGTCCTGACTTCAGTCTCTGTGATCTTCACCTATGTATTTTTCACCAAATATGGTAAGAGGGAGAGACTGTCCTAGACATTACTTTAAAAGAAGGAGAAAGACAAAGACCAACAGGTAGGAGGTTCACACCCAGGTTCCGTCTTAGCTCAAGCTTAGAGCAGTTTAATGGGGCTCCATACGCAAAATTAAATTTCCAGGAGCCGTATTTAAAAAGCAGAAGGAAGATGAGAATTCGTTTGTAATTATATATTTTATTTAACCCCCAAATATCTAAAGCATCATTTGGAAATGTGATGAATATTTCTAAATTAGACAAGATAGTTTACATTTTATGGTTCACATTGTCTGCAAAATCTGGTGTGTGTTTCAGACCCAGACCGGCAAATCTCACCTGGGATGAGGCTTAGGGCACCAGCGCTGCCGCAGCCACATGGAAAAAGTGGCTACTGTCCTGGGCAGCACGTGTCTCCAGGAGTCTGGACCTTCGGCTTCTGTCTTCTATGGATCTCAGAAGGGAATCTAGTTCACTTTCCACTTTGAAATTTGTTTTCTGTCGGACTGAATCTCATTTTAGCAACCTGACCCATTTCCGACATCTATAGGCTCCTTTGTATTTTCTCTCCATCCCTGTGGTATTTGAAAATGTTCCCAATTGCCATAATTATGTTAAGTGACACCCAGATCTCAATCCAGCCTCAGCTCAGTGTCGATCTCCTCCAAATCAAGTCACGGCTCCTTTTTATCATTACATTATACTTCATTTCCAGTCTGTAAGCTGTGTTCTACTTTCAACCAATTTGCATTAGTTGCTAAGACAAGTCCTATGGACTGCCCCAGCAAACAACAAACTCCATTTTACCTGTACTCATCTTTCTCCCAAGGGCTGGGGCTCGGGGCCAGTCTTAACCCCTTATGACCCATCTGGGAGGAAAGTGAGGTGGGGGTGGGGATTCCCAAGAGGCACAGGAGTTGAACTGTCTTTCCTGCCAATGTTTAACTTAAGCCTTTGGAGAGAGACAAGCTCACTTCTTTCTCTCTTCAATCTGGGCCTGTAAAAGAAAACCACTCACAGGTAAATCCAGCCTCCTCATTTCTCCAAGAGAGACCGGTGAAGGGCAGTGTCTTTTTAGATCCAGCCCGAAAGCAGTCCCGCATCATTTAATCGCAGATCCCTCATCCCCAGCACGAAGAGCTCAGGCCATGTGGAAGGAGGCTCTTATTTTTTAAATCTTCGATCACACCACACGTGTATCTGTTCACCCTATTGTTTTGTTTTCAGAGGAAGTCCTTATTTTAGAAAATGAGACTTTTCTGTTAGTGGCAAAATGTTTCCATTTTCAAAGGCCCAGTGGTAGATTACCAGAAAAGGAAGGTTATCTTGGTCTAGGTGCCAGGACGTGGCTTCCCAGGTGGGCAGGAGTTTCCTGAGGGCTTCCGCAGACCACAAAGTGTGAGGAGCCTGGCATTCTCTGAACCAGCCGTCCTGACGGACTCTGAGCTCAGCAGATCTGAAATGGCCAGCTAAAGAAGGAAGCCTGACATTCATTGGGCCTCGGGGTGCCAGGGCATTTCAGCCTGTACTACCTGGAATTCTTTGGTGTCGCTGGGAAAATGTCTCCTCCCACCAAACCAGCCCCATCAGTCCCTTTGTTGGCTGTGGAGCCTTCACCATGTCCTGACAGGCATATTTTCCTTGGTGTCCAGATCATGAATCCTAACTTCCTAGTACATCTTATTATAAATGTCACCTCACTTTCTGAGACTATCAGCCTTGAATCCCCCATAGAAGTTGGAGGCAGAGGCAGGGGGATCTCTGTGAGTTCGAGACCAGCCTGGTCTACAAGAGCTAGTTCCAGGACAGGCTCCAAAACCACAGAGAAACCCTTTCTCGAAAAACCAAAAAAAAAAAAAAAAAGAAGTTGGTACTTTGCCTCGTTCGTAAATAAATGTCTTGAACAAGTGAATGTTGGTCAAACATAACGATGAGAAATAAGCCCAGTGGCCATTCTTATCATCTGCCTCGGCACCCAGAGCCACAACTTCTGCCTGAGCTCTTATAAGGAACGTAGTTCCCACAGCCACAAGAGGACTGGGCAAAGGACACCGCTCAGATCCCGCAGTTCAAGACAAGGTCAATGGGAATGCTGGGATTGTTTTTATTGTTTTGTTTGGCCTTAAAAAAAAAATCCAGGCTAGAGAGAGCTGGAAAGAACACTTGCTGCTCCTGCAGAGGACCCAGGTTCGATTCACAGCACCCACACTGTGGTTCGCACCTGTCTCTAACTCCAGATCCAGGAGGCGATACCCTCTTCTGACCTCTGCGAATGTGATCCATGTGTGGCACGCATGTATGCAGACCAGACAGTCATACGCATAAACTCAAAATTCGTTTCCAAACTTTCATTTATAATCAAGTTACAAGCTGTTTACCTTGGGTCTGTCACAGAAAAACGGAAGAGGAGGGTAGAAGAAAGGAAGTTTGAAAAGCAGTGGCCTTTCATTCACTAACTAAACACAGACAGACAGACAGACTGACTGACTGACACACACACACACACACAGGCGCGCGCGGAGGAGAAGGGAAGGGAGGGAGGGAACTGTTTTCAGACAGTCTTTGCTAGGACGCTGAAGCTCTCCAGGCTTCGGTAGCTCAGGACGTTAAAGTAGTCACATGGTTCAGCATAGTCATCTTCCTCTCCACAGAGGCCAGCAGGGGCAGCTTCTGTCTGGATGGGGCTTTCAGGGGCCGAGAGACACCTGAGGCTAGCTTCCTGTGGCTCAGCTGCCGTTCTCCCAAGGTCACTTCCCATAGAATGGATTCTGGAAGACTTCTGGAGTAAATACAAAGGGATGTTACGAAAAAGCGGCTTCACAAACAGACAAATGGCACATTGTCAACACCTCTTCCTCCCTTACATGAACACTCACACATACATACACATACATACACAGGAGCAAACTTGGGTTTTTGTTTTGTTTTTTTAGTTTTTCGAGACAGGGTTTCTCTGTGTAGCCTTGGCTGTCTTCGAACTCACCCTGTAGACCACGCTGGTCTTGAACTCACAGAGATCCACCTGCCTCCGCCTCCCAAGTGCTGGGAGTAAAGGTGTGTGCCATCACCACCCAGCCAGCAAACTTGTGTTCTTATCAGTACACAATCCTTAGCCTTTAGCCCTTAACTTCCCTGCTTGTTGTAGCTTTTTTCCTTATTAGTATTATTATTTTTAAATTATCATACAATTTATTTTGATCCTATTCTTTCCCCTCCCCCGGCTCCTTCCAGATCTTCCCCATTCCCTACCCAATCAACTGCATGTTTCTTCTCTCTCAAAACAAACAAACAAAAGCATTAAGACAATACCAAACTCAAACAAAAAGCAGGCAAAAACTATAGAATCTATTTTATGTTGGCCAACTCCTCCTGGACCTGGAGCCTGCCCTGCAGTGTAGTTGACATATATCCCCAGTGTCACTTGGTTGGAGCAGAGAGCTTCTTTAGGGGTGGGGCTTTGTGTCCCCTTTCACTTCTCCTCCTAACTCGGTTTCAACAGGAACGGCTGTAATGAATGTCATCCTGCAGCTTCTATTTCCTGGTCCCCTAACCTGGACAGCTGCCTTGCCTCCATCTTGTTTTCCCGCTCCTTACTGTTTGCTTCTTCCTTCTCTTTGGTCTCTGTGCCACCACTTTCTCCTCCCTCTTCTCCTCCTTTTGGCCCTCACCTTCAGCCAGCCTGGCACCTTTCTCTTTATAAACTGACTCTCCAAGCAGGGGACTCCCCAGGATTCTGCCCCCCTGGCTTTCTCACTCCCAACAGCCAGAGTCACATCATCCGCTGTAAGACTCCATACAGGACCTGTCCTCTAAAGGCCCAAGTGGCCCAAGACCCTAAGTACCCAGGATCTGTCCTGGGCTTCAGCCCACCTGCCCACCGACTCAGCATGGCCCATGAGAGAACCATAGCAAGCTTAAACTCAACTTGTCTCCACGGGCCTTGCCCCACATCTCCCACCCCACAATCTACTCCTGCCAACATTTTCCTTTCTGGCTAACAGCACAGCCCTTTCAGAAACATGGATGCCAATACCAAGTTCCAACTCCCCGAAACACCTGTGACAGCTAGTCTTCGTTGTCAACTTGACTACATCTGGAATTAACTAAAACTTAAGTGACTGGGTTCACATGTGAGGGATTTTCCTTAATTAAATCATTCAAAGTGGGAGACCCACATTTAGATCTCGGTATTTTGAGGCGGAAAGTTCCACATTTCCTCTGGGCCTCACCTTCTGGTGACAGCCTATATAAAGGGCATGGAAGAAGGAAGCTTACTCTCTTTGTCTGCTTGATCATCCTCTTGCTGGAAAGTCCATTCTTCCTTGGCCTAAGAGCTGCTTTGGGATTCTATACACTGAAGACCACCTGTAACATCCGGCCTTGTGGACTGAACAACTGCATTTTTGAACTCTCCTTGGTAGACTTCTATTGCTGGACTAGCTGGACCACAGCCTGTAACTTACTCTAATAAATCCCAGGAGATATATATCATACATATATAAATATAAAGTCCCATGTGTATGTATATATAGAAATATATACGCACATATATTTATATATTACATATATGTACATATATATATACACACACACACATAAGTGCTCTTCCTCTAGAGACCCCTGATTAGTACACACCCACCTAGCCTTACTCTATCCCTTCTTCATGGCATCTCTCTCACCAGCGAAGGGGAGGAAAAAGTCCTCTTCATTTTGGCTCACATTTCCTCTATCTGCTAGACTAACTTTCCACAAAGATTTTTCAAAAATAAAAATTGAATCTCATCATACTTCTGCTTAAAGCCCTTTAATGGCCTCTACTGTACACCAGAGGGACGCTCAGCCTAGAGTGAGCTATGATGAACACCTTGGGGGATTTGACTTTCAGGTGATTTAGGAATGATCTCAAATTATAATTGAAGTTTTATATAAAGGATATTCTTGCGGGGAGCAAATCAGTACTTCATCCGTGATGGCCCAGCCCGTGTGCCCCGGCCATGCCCATCTCCCTGGCTGCAGCTGCCTCACACTGTCTCACAAACCAGACACCCAGCGTCTGAGGCCCAGAGAGCTGCCACTCATGGCAACACTGCTGTGTGAGCACCCAGTGGGCTCTGTCATCTCCACAGCAGCTCTGCTGACGGGTCTGGTTTAGGATGAGCTGAGAGGCACGGGCACAAGCCCCTGAACCAAGGACAGCACCACCAGTTGCTCAGGCTTGTCTCACTCTGCCTACACTCTCCTGTGATCACAGTGCCTTTGCTCTTGCAGCTTCTCTGTGAAGGTCAATTGGCCTGTCTTTCTGTCTTCACTAGGCTCAGAAACCCAAGTTCCCTCTGTTCCTCTTTGGAACTCAGGACCCATATCAGGTATTCAATCTCTATGTCTTGGGACTGGGATAGACATACAGATCCAGTTGGACACACACATCCATTTGTGATACAGCCCCATAGAAAAGAATCTGGGTTCCCAAGTCAAGATAGAATCCAACATCCAGGAAACTAAAGTTGCATTCGTTGAGACCAGACAGCAGCAAAGTGTGTTCAGTGACATCAACCATAGAATACACACTAGAATGTCATCCTTGAGGGTTGCAACAGTATAGGGAAGCTGGAGAACATCAGTTACAAGCAGGGTGGCAGAAGAAGTGCTTAATCACATTTCAAAATTGACCCACCTTCTGTATCTAAATGACAAAATCATGGAGATCCAGGGACTTGGAAAATAGGAACAACCAAGCTCATGGAATCTCTTTTCACACCCATGGCTCCCAAGACAGAAAATGCTACCCGACTGGTGCCAAGCCCAAATGTACACCAGTTTAGGCAAGGAGATAGAGAAGGGAGGTTAGAAGGACCCTGTAGATGTGTTCAATGGACAGATGCCAAAAACTAAGGATGCTGCATCACTACAGGCCTTGAGGAGTTGAGCACTGAGGGACACCGTAGTCTTAGAATAACAAACACATCATTGATCTTTGCCCATTCCTCCTCAGTAGAGGAGGCTAAACTTTAGCATGAGTGTGAAGAAGGGAATGGCTGTCATGACTCATGCTGGTGCTATGTTTAAAAGGACTCTGACATCCCTTGATACGATACAACCCATTTTTAATATGAATACTCAATTATTTCTCAAAGAGCTAATTATGACTTTTTGTGCTTGTGTGTTCTTATTCTCATTCTTGGTAAGGCTGGCCACTCTTTCTTTTTAATTTTAAAACTATTTTGAGCTCTGAAAGTCCTTTGGGAAATGCAAATATTCCTGAGATGGGTCCCTAAGCTGTTCCATTTCCATTCCACCCTACATGGAGACTCTATAATTGTAACCAGCATACAAAAAAATAGGTCTGAGATTAATGTACTAACATTGTCCTAGAGAACCAAGTGAAACTACAGAAATTGCAACTGAGTCCTCTTGGGACAAACATTGCTTTCTAGTAGCATATTAGAAGAACACTGGAAAGCAGAGTTGGCAGAGTCATTGTCCAGTGTGTGACACATGTAACTTGTCACCGTACCTGTTTGGCAAATAACATTTATTCATATAGTGCATATACATGTATAATAAGCACTTGGTTATACTATCTTAAGATATGCTCAAAATGTCTCCAGAAGAGATGGCGTTCATGTTGAGCTTTCTTCCCTCTGACCTCAGCACAATAGGTGTTCTACACGTCTGTCCTAGAGAAGTCAACGTGATAGGGTGATGGAGTTCTGAAAAGAGCAGTGATGATCAAAGTCACTCCTTTCACCAGCCCTGTCCTTATAGGCTGCCTTTAGCATCATTCTCAGCAGCCGTTAGTTTAGAGCAGGTTCCCAGAATAGAGGCAGACATGTTAATTCTGGCTTAGCAGAGTAAAACCAGGCAGGAAATCTGGACAGAGATATAGAGAGAGAGTAGGCAGAGTCAAAGAGACACCATATAGCTGCCAAAGGAGACAGACACCAGAACAGAACCTTACCCAGTAAGACTTTGGCTTACTGGGTAAGTCAAATTTATGGTGATACATAAATTAATAGAAATGGGTTAATTTAAGATGTAAGAGTTAATTAATAAGAAGTCTGAGCTAATAGGCCAAAAAGTGTTGTAATTAATATACTTTCTGTGTGATTATTCATGTCTTAGCAGTCAAGAAACAAATGAATAGCCTCCATTTACAAAGTGGCACCTACCATCTGAGGTATGGAGCCATATAAGACCTGAAAAAAGCCTTAAAGTGGGAGGAGCTTCTAGACCCACAAAAATGGGAGCCAAGTTCAGTTTCTTGGTAGCTGCATTTTTTCATATAGGCTGTTTGCTGATGGTGAGCAGAGTTATGACTCCTTTAAGAGAAGGCTTCCTGGCTCAGCCAGCATTGGCAGTAAAAATTACACAGCTTCTTTGAACGACAGCTTCCTTGTTCATGCTGGCAGCACAAACGGCTCTGACTTTTTCAGGAGGTCCTGTTATGGGGCATTTAAATGGGGTTTGTGAGCAGAATGCTATAAGTTTCTTAATGGCAACATAGACATGCTGTGTCCCTAGAGCTGGGGTGGGGAGCATTGCTTGCAGAGCTGGCGGTGAACATACCTCCACCATGTTGGACTGGGCAGAGCCAAAAGGAAAAGCAGCCTTAGTCCTTGCCACACTGCTTAGCATTTTAAGAAGCACTCCTGGTCAGAAAATGATTACATATATGCAATAAAGATAAATTCAGACAAAAATAAACCCCTGAACATGTCACAGAATGTTCAAAAAATGTACGTATGCTTTGGAGAGAGAAGAAAAAGACAGTCATAACAAGAAAAATAATTTTAAAAATAAAACAAAGCTTTTTAAAAAGATAGCAAAAGTAATATAAAAGAGAGCAGACAGTTATAGATTAAAAGAATAAAGAAAAATACACCTCATAAAGATGGAATATACTCAGAGAGGCTAGGTTATATATATTATGGTGTTTTCCTTTAATTTTTGACTACGGAGAGACATTTGATACTGGGGAATGCTAAGTTAAACCTACATAAAGGTATCTTGACTTCAAAATTTGGGTATAAGGATATGTTACTTTGAAAAAGAGGTTCTGCTTTTGTTTCCACAGATGAGAACCTGTGGATTCTCTCTAGGCTAATGTGGTTTGATGGAACAAGACTCCTCTGAAAGGTCTCCATGAACCCTAAAAATACTTCACTCAACAAACAGCAGAAAGCAGTTTGGAGAGAACAATGCCCAATTCCTAAAATGGTTGTTTATAAATGATTGTTTTCATTTAAAGTGGGTTGATTATAATTGATTAATGGTCACAGTCAATTTCTTTAAAAAAAAAGGAGGATATGATATAGAGATGAATACTTTGCATTGGTATGGATCTTGGTCTATTGATACAATTTTAAGTTGATTTTCTTTACATTGTAATGTATTTCTGTGCTTGTTTAAGGTATTGTGTTTATGCAGCTCATTAAAAAAGTAATATATAGCTAAGAAATACAGATTAATAGTCAGTTACAATAGTTAAACTTAGAGTCGTGTTTTCTAGATATGCAGAGATATACTTCAGATGGGTGGGTAATCTTCCACTTCAAAAAACCTACAGAAAGTGGCGTTTAAAAGATTTTTAAGAACTTAGACTTTTCTCAACTGTGAGATATGTCTGCTTCTGGCAGAACCAACTATTTTAAGAGAAACATAAAGAGGATCCTTATGGAGTTTACTAGCCATTTGGGCAAGAAACTGTTCTTGCCTGGACTGCTTGATGGTACCTTGTACTAACTGAACATGCAGGACACACAGAAAAGTGACTGCTGAACTTTCTAAAAGATAGAAAGTCCTTCAGGGTTCCTGCTTCACATAAAAAACTGCCAGACATTCTGCAGGATACAAAGGAAAGTGACTGACAAATGAACAATATGAGCAAGAATCTTTTAATTTTCCCATTTCATGGAAAAGTCTGCTGGATACTATGGACCTGTAGGCTAAAGATACAGAAGAAGTTTCGGTGACTGTCCAGGTAGTGAGATATAACTGTCAAAATCTAGAGTTTTGCTTACAATGCACTTCCTTTTTACTTAGGTAATATTATATCCTTCTGGGGTCTTTGATGAAGATAGTTATAGTTTTCCTTAGTTATGACAAAATATAAATTAGATATGAAACTTTAGACTCACAAAGATAAAATAGATGATAGCTTTATTTTTGCCAGATACAAATAGACTATTTACATATTACAAATATTTAGTTACAAATTGTAACTGCAATTCTTGCATGATACCTGTTTTGTATATGTAATTTTACTATGATAAAGTTAAAACCTTCCTTTTTAATTAGCCAAAAAGGGGAGATGATGTGGAATGTCCATATGTATACATATTGCTTTTCTTGGTTAATGAATAAAGCTGTTTTGGCCAATGGCTTAGCAGAGCAAAACTAGGCAAGAAATCTGAACAGAGATATAGAGAGAGAGTCAAAGAGATGCCATATAGCTGCCAAAGGAAACGGGCACAAAAACAGAACCTTACCCAGTAATTTACAACCTTACAACAATACATAGATTAATAGAAATGGGTTAGTTTAAGATGTAAGAGTTAGTTAATAAGCCTGAGCTAATAGGTCAAACAGTGTTGTAATTAATATAGTTTCTGTGTGATTATTGGGGTTTCATCAGTCAGGAAACAAACAAGCAGTCTCTTTTTATAGCCTACAGTAGGATTGTGTTGGTGTGTGTGTGTGTGTGTGTGTGTGTGTGTGTGTGTGCACGTGATTATATATACACTTCAAATACTACCAAGGTTATATGAGTGGTCTAAAGCCAACTATCCTTATGAAAAGTCTAGATCTTTTGTCCAATTTCCAGGCATATGAACAGTTCTATATAGGTATGGTATCCTTGGCTCCAGTCTCAACCTTCTCTGTGTCCTAAGGAGACTTTACTGCATGAACTACAGAAGTGGGTTCATTTTGTCTTCCATGCAGAATGACAAGGGAATAGAGGAACAGAGAGTGAGAAGAAGGTATGTATTTCCCTGCAGTCCATGCATGATGGGCCTAGAACTGATTGTGACCCTCACTTGAAAAAAACAATACTTCTCAACCTGACCCTTCCATGTGATCCTCTCCTCCCAAGTTCCAACAGTCACCCTCTCCTCCCAAATACAGCACATGGTTACCTTCCCCATCTTGGTTTCCTTATGTTCTTTCTAGGTTCATGTTGTGTTAGGAG
>NC_022010.1:54408701-54411115 GCF_000317375.1 Microtus ochrogaster
TATTAAAGGGCCAAGGCAGTCTCTTTATTTAACCAATGAAATTAACACAAACCAGAAGACTCTCCCACATCAGGTTCATATTAAAGTATATGTGACCAACCCAGTTCCAGAACATACATATGTTTTCCCTGAACATACATTGAATGACATTTTGAACAAGAAGAGAGCAAGCCCTCAAGACTATATCCAAATTACAAGATGACCGCAGGATCTAGACAGGCAACATTGAGGGTATCAGAGGGTTGGTGGGTAGCACCATGTACAAGGGAAGCAACAGAAACTGAGACCTGCTGGTCTTTTCCTCTTCCTCAGCCTCCATTATTACCAAAGTTAGTCTGGGTACCTGACATGAAAATTAACCAGTCTTGCATCCTTAATAGACAAATATATTCTGCTGTGTTAGCAGGGTCACTAATTCTTTATTCCAAACTGAAGAAGGCTGGTGAAGGCAGAAGACATCTGTTCACCAATCATCCTCACTGTTCCCGCCCACAGGTAGGGCTCTTGTTACCTCTTCCCTCTTGTGAATCACTTCTCCTTCCTCAGTCTCTCTTCTCATTTTATGATCATGTCTGTCAGGACAGCAATGATGTAACAAAAACTAGTGTGGAAAATCAGCTTAAGCCATAGCAGTAGCTGCAGCTTAACCACTGCCAATCCTTGACTCCTTGTCCAGCCTGGTCTGAGTAACAGAGGATCAGTGGTCACATCTCTGTGAATCAGGTCAGGCAGCAGCCATGGCATCCATCCCATAACCAGGAAGTGAAAGGGTGAATCATACTTTACCAAATATTTTTGCAAATAAATTGGGAATGATAATAAAAGGCCATATTTAACTTCCCAGAGAAATCAGAAATTCTAATGTCTGGAGTCTGTCTAGTTCCTTTGTGATCAGGTTAGCAAGATTTACAAGGAGCCTAGAAAACTAACTGCCGAGGGGAGACCTGAGTGTCAGATCTGAGTGATCTGTCGTTCGTTGGGGGTGGGAGGGGCGGACAGCTTTGCTTCTGCTGCCAAGACATCATTCCTACCCCCACTCTACTCTCTCCAGTTAAAGAAGGTTAGGGTGAAGCACTTGGACTGGCCTCTCTTTATTTGTGGATCAGGTTTGAAGAGATATGTATGTATGTGAACTCCAACAGGATGTATTTCTTTTGCCTGTGTGCTTGGTACTGAGGCAGCAGGCTCATCTACACAGAAACCTGACAACTTAAGTTGGAAAAGATGAGGTAAAAGTCCAAGTTTTATGAGTAAAAGCATAAAGATGCATACTCTAGAAGAAGAAGTAATAACAGTTCAAAGCTACGTATAATGGGGTCACAGAAAGAGTGTAGACCCACAACTTTTTACAATGAAGAGCTATGAAATCCAAGGAGACCGTTACAAGGGCAGCTTGTACAATTCATTCCAACTGTGGTCCAAAGAAAGATCTTCATAGGATTAAAATGTCAAAGGGTGAGTTAGAAAGAAAAGAAAAACAGAGTGCGGTCTCCCTCTGAGTGCGAAAAAGAGAGGCCAAGAACTCACAGAGAGGGTGAAAGGGGACCAGAGTCTAAGAACATTGCCTCCTTAGCTCAGTCTTAACCTAACCCTCCCTAGGCCTGGACCAGTTAGACAGAAGATGGATGTTGGTCAGGACATGGGGTGGGGTGGGAATAAAACTTAGTAGGAGACTTGGTCCAATAGGACCAAGAAACCAAGAAGGTATCCTAGACCAGTCTCAACTTCTTAGTCAATCTTAGAATGAAGATACAAAATATAACATCAAGACCAGAAAGTTCTCTGCTGATTTGAACATACCTGTCACTTGAAAACAGTGATATAAATAAAGATGAGGGCAGGAGAGACAGCAGGTAAAGTCCAGATTCCCACCATTGACGCAGAGGGGGGTGAATGTGGTGACCTGCCCACAGCCACTAATACTTCAAGGCAGAGACAGCTGCTCCTTGGATCAGTGAAAGACATTACCTCAATATGTAAGGTAGAGAGAAATTGAGGAAGATATCTTTTGTCACCTTCTGGCCTCTCCACACACACACACACGCACACACACGCACACACACACACACACACACACACGCACGCACACACACACACACAAGTACCCGCACATACATGTTTGTATATCCACATTTGAACTTGAGTACATATGTATACACACAAAAGAAAGAAAAGAGGAAAAATAACTGGAATATCAGAAAATGTTTGAAGAAATAAGATATCTACCAATCTAAAGTTGATTTTTGGACTGGGAAAAAGTCCCAGGAGAAAATACCTCAAGAGGAGGAGAGGAGCATTTGGGTGGCTCATGCCTGTAATGCCAACACTTAGAAAGCAGAGGCAGGAGGAATAAAATTCCAGGCTTGCCTGAGTCACATAGAGAGATCCCAGGTTTGGAGGGATGGTGGGTAGGG
>NC_022010.1:54411215-54424959 GCF_000317375.1 Microtus ochrogaster
ACATGGAGGGGTGTTTGTGGAAGAGGATGCTCTGGGGTAGGACATGGAGGGGTGTTTGTGGAAGAGGTTGATCTGTACCTTCTTTCTTTCCTTTGACTCTCAGAGGCTACACCCTGGGAGTGAGGAGTGGCGGGAATTGAAATCCAGTCCCAAGGCCTCAGGGACAGTTAACCTTCATTGTTAATTGGATGGGATTTAGATAGACTTCTGGGTGCCTCTATGCTGTAGTGAGTTGGGAGGCCCTGCCCTGAGTGTGGACCGCACAGTTCCGGGAATCTTTCCTAGAGAAAGCATCTGACAGCAGTGGAAATGGAAGAGAGGAGGGGTCAGCAGGGACTGAAGCCAGGGTAGCTCCTTAAGGCTGGGTACTGGGTCCAGTTTGTATTCTCTTTTTATACTCTAAAACCACAAGGCAGGGTGGGAAAGCAAGCAAGGTTTTACAGAAGTATGAGGTAGTCAGTAGGTTGTTAAGGGCAATGATACATTGTTTTAGCTATTTCTCTAAGCTGTTCTGCTCCAGATAGCAAGGGATGCCATGGTTGGCATAATAAATTAAGTAAATCACTAAGTCAATAAATCAATTTTTAAGAATTGGTGTTTTCTATGCTATTCTACTTCCATGCCATCCCTGTGGTGGAGGGTCCTGGGTCAGATAAAAATGAGAAAGGGAATGAAATACCAGCATTCATCTGTGTTTGCTTCCTGACTGTATCCAGGCACCTCACACTCCTGCTGGGACCCGCACCTTCCCCACCATCGTGGTCTATACCTCTGTGGTGTTTGAAAGAAAATCGCCCCCATAGGATATAGGAAGTAGCACTATTAGGAGGTGTAGCCTTGTTGGAGTAGGTGTGGCTTTGTTAAAGGAATTGTGTTGCTGGGAGTGGGTTTTGAGGTCTCAGATGCTCAAGCCAGGCTCAGTGCGGCACTTTCTTCCTGCTGCCTGTGCATCCAGACGGAGAACTCTCAGATCAATCTCCAGCACCATGTCTACCTGCAGGCCACCATGCTTCCTGCCACAAGTAAACCTCTGAACTGTAAGCCAGTCCCAGTTAAATGCTTTCCTTTATAAGAATTGCCATGGTCATGGTGTCTCTTCACAGCAATAAACCCTAACTAAGACGACCTCCAAACCATGAACCAAAATACTCCCTGCCTTCCTTAAGCTGCTTCCAGGGGACACTTTGTCACAGCAATAAGGAACGGATTGCAGCCTGCCATTGCTAATTTAATTCAGGTAACCTGGGACTGCTAACACGTGAAAATCATCACCTACTGGCTACAAGGGGCTGCAGGGAAGAAGATGCTGCAGCTTTCCATGAAGAATGTCCAGCACACATGAAAACTACCGGGCAAGAGAAGACCATATGACTGATAATCGAATGAAAATAGACAATAGAAAAAGGCCCAGGAAGGGTGTAATTAACAGGATTGTCAGGTACAGCCCAGGATACTATTTAAACAATGACTAGATACATCAAAGGAGATATTTGGTAATCTGAAAAGTAAGTTAGAAGAGAAGACCCACTCTAAAACATGGTGATATGAATGGGCAGAAAATACAAAAGAGACTCAGACATATGGAAGAGAAGGGAGCCTCGAAAGTCCCTGCCACAAGAGGCCCAGAAGGAGAAGAAAGCAAGAATAGAGAAAAAATAGATAACAAGAAATGGCCAGGATTGACCCCAAACTGACAGAAACCCATCAAACCACAACTGAAGAAAAAAACCCGACTCCATCCAAACCCCATACAGAATAAATACAAAGATAATGACATCTAATTATATCGTTTATACAAATGCTGAAATCTTAAGGCAGAAAATATTAAAAGAACAAGGAGAAAAGGCATTTTTAAAGAAGTAAGGATAAAACCTAGTTTCCAAAAAAGAAAAATTTACGAAGTTAGACAATAGAATAATTTTTCCATATGCTAATAGAGAATACTGGCCAACACAAGATTCTACTACAACTAGTAAGACAAACACACTATATTTACAGATATGGGTAAACAAGTTTTAGGTGAACAACAACGGTCAAATTAATTCTTTGCCTTTGCTGACCTGACAGGGAGGACGGAGAGGAGAGCTATAGGAGGGGTGGCCCTAGATTCATGTGGATGCACAAAACAATCACATCTGTGGGTCTAAAAAGCAGAATGAACCAAAGAACAAGGGGATGATGGAGCCATGCGATGGAGACCGGTAAAAAGAGCTGCTACGATCTAAGGCTCTTGCATATTCCTGAAAGTTATAGGTCATTGACTGATTATTACTAATATAACGAAACTTGAATAAATCCAGGTACATTTTGTAATGCCTAATATAGCCACTAAAAGAATAGCAGAAGTCGCCAGGGGGGCAAGAATGGGGGTGACGTGGTGGGACTGAGACAGGCTGTCCTCCCCTACCTGTCTAGCTCTCACAGCCACCCCTGCTATCACTAAGCAGACGATTCCCAGCACAGCAGCCATGGCTCCTCCAAGTGATGCCATCTGGAACTGAGGCCCTACAGGGAAAAGGAAACAGAGGTGAGTGATGGAGGTGGGGGTGGGGAGCAAGGCTGCCTTCTCTGGGGAAGCCTGGGTTGACTCAAAAGCCAGTACCAGTCATGGGGGTGCATGCCTTTGATCTCAGCACTTGAGAGGCAAGAGGCAGGCAGGCCTTTGATTTGAGGCCAGCCTGGTCTTTATGGAGTTCGAGGCCTGAGTTGGGGTGCTCTTAGAACTGTCCTCTGCTCGAGTCTTTAACCTGAACTCTGGTCAGCAGAGCAGCATCCAGGTGCCCAGTGGAGTTGGCGGATCTCTCGAGGAGCGAGGCACCTTGCGTACACCTTGGACCAGTTGTTGGAATCCTTTCCCCTAGTCAACAACTTGTTTCCAGAAGTCATGAAATGAAACAAATAGTAGCATCTAAAAGGAAACCTGGGACGGGCTGGAGAGATGGCTCAGCCGTTAGGAGCACTGGCTGCTCTTCGTGAGGACCCAGGCTTTATTCCCAGCACCTACATGTTAGCTCACAACTGTCTGTAACTCCAGTCCTGTTGGAGCCCACAGAACTATATACAGTGAGTGCGCAGCTGACAGACCAATAGGCCGATCCACAGGAAGTGTATAGTCCATGTCCACATGGAATAACCCATTTTGCAGAGCTGCAGGAACACTTGTCTTTTGGAAAAGTCACTGTCATATCTGTAAAAACCTTGTGAAGCCACGATTCTTCCCTTCAAAATGGGATTTGTTCCCAAAACACCTCAGCAGTGAGTGACCTTGCTCCACTCCCCCCCCACACACACACACGGTGAGGCCTGAGAGTGAAGGCATTCACTCTTTATTCTAACATTCAAATTTACATAGAGTCAATCCCACACTCACCTGCTAACAGACCACATAGAATTTCTATAGAAGACAGGACTGAACAGGAAAACAGCATGCCCCACCTTTGCTAACAAACAAATCTGGGCATCCCCAAAAGCTGGTTATCACAAAAGAGATTAGATGAGGAGACTGGGTGAGTCCAGGATTCAGGGACGTTTAGTAACTTTATCTAATGGTTGGATTGTCAGGTTATTCCCCTTGGGCCAGGCCACTTGTTCCCGAGTACTACTCTGTCAGGTCCTACCTGCCCCTCTTTGTGATTTTGATATACATATTATCATTGTCCTTGCCTATGGAATTTTGCAACTACGTCTGTAAAAACTAGAAACCTCTGGAGATCAGCCCTTACCCTTACTCTTCTTCCCCTCGCTACTTCTACTTCTTCCCCTTACTCTTCTTCCTCTTCCTCTCCTCCACGCCCCCTTCACTTCATTTTCCCCCTTGCATGAAAAATAAAGAAGATGCAGAGGTCATGTACTTGAGTTCATTTTTTCACCCTCAGATCCTAGCCTGCCAGAGACATCCAATTCTGAGCCCCAAGGGGGTACTGAGGCTGATACTCAAGCCCCCCACCACAGACCCAGGGTATCCAAATTCTTCTTCTGGCCTCCAGACTGAAATTACCTGGTGCAAGTGAGAAGGAAACACGGGGAACACGCAACAAACCTACTTAGGTGTTTATTAGAGGGGGTGTGTACTGGCCTGGGGAATCGGTGTGCAGAGAGAGAGAGAGAAAAAGAGAGAGAGAGAGAGAGAGAGAGAGAGAGAGAGAGAGAGAGAGGGAGCGCACATGCACACAGGGGGTTGGCGTGTCACTCGCAGATGAAGCGGATGACGGGTTACACATGCGCACAAGGGCTTAGCTGAGTCCTAGTGGACACATGCACACAAGTGTGTCACGTGGAGCCCTTTAACATTCAGGCACTTCTGCCTGAGGGCTTGTCTGCATGTGCATGGCTCTAGAACCTGGAAGTGCAGCCTTATGTGGCTGAAATCATTACACAGACACCAGAACCAGATGTTGCATAGGTGTATATGTGGTCAAGACACCCATACGTTTAAATAAACAAATATCAAATCTATAATAAAATAAAAGCAAAAGAAAACTCAGAAAGTGAATTGTTTCATCCATAATTCACACACACATCCATAGTGTTAAAACTAATTCAAAATTGAAACCAAACTACAGAAAGAAAAAGCATGTAACTTTTCACCTTAGCCCTATAGGCCAGGTCTGAAACCCCGGAAGAAGCGAGTCTCTTGCAACCTCTCCGCTGTTTTCTCAGTCCTTAGTACACGGTAGATGCTGGGATACATTGAGGAATGGTTTCTAGGGCACTTTCTCCACCTTTCCCTCTTCTCCAGGACTCAGGCAGGACCCCCAGAGTCCTGGGAAGACTTGAAACAAGAAAAGGCCTGGCCCCACTTCCCTGAACTCCAAGTTTTGATTGTAGGAAAGGAGGCCAAGTCATCTGATCTCTCGGGATAAGGACCCCGCCTGCGAAGTCCAAGGCCCCAGCATACTCCTCCTGCTCTGAGGACTTAGTCAGTGGAGGCCAGGCTGGCCCCTCAGTGGACATGTCCATGGCTCACTCAGGAAGAAAGGGTATGGAAGACCGTGGTCTGGATGCTGCAGAGGTGCAGAGGGCCTGGAAGCAGAGTGTGGACAGAAGAGGAGGGCAGAGCCACTCTGCAAGGCGGGGTTAGTAAGGGCTCTCCTCAAGCTGAACTGTGAAACAAGGAGCAGCTAAACACATCATGAAATTTTAGGGAAGGTTATGATAATGCTTGTGGTCAAATTTAAAGGTGAGTGAGTTAAGTCTGGTTAAAGCAGACTGAATTTGGAATATTAAAATGCCAACTAAACTAGTAATTTTTGGTTTAAAACGAAAGCACTTAACTCTTCTATCCAGAGCCACGGTTTCTGAAAAAAAAAGAAACTGAAAGAGCCTCAGGGCAGTCAGGACAGCCTGCCAACATGCAGCTGTGTGTGTGGGGGGGGGGAGGGCATGTAATCTACGTTAGCAATTTGGTATTACTTGTGGCACCGGGGATTGAACCCAGGGCCTCATGCATCCTAGCCAACCACTCTACTGTTGAGCTACATCTCCAACTCTGGTTAGACAACAGTTTATGTGATACCAGGTTACCAGGGGCTTCGGTCCATGTTTGAGATCAGTGTAAGTAGGAGGACAGGGATGTAGCTGATGGAGACAATTAAAGGAGGGTTCATTGCCTTAATGTAATCAACCAACTTCCTGAAAAGCAAGATGGTCCTGCAGTGTGGTGAGAGAGGCTCTGGGAAATATAATACAGGGGTAAAGAGCCCACAGTTGTCACGGCCTGCACATGCTTACTGCGACCTAAATCTCCTGTTATCTTTATTTTCCAAGCCTCCCCTGAACAAGTGCAATGCACAGCACTGTCCCAAGACCTCATTTGTAACAACTCATGAGATGATTCGCCATTTATCATAGGACAGCAATGCAAGAAAATTTAAGTACCACAGTTATCCAGGATACATGACAGCTTTTAGTCCCAGGTGGTGTGATTCTAGAACCTGGGCTCTTGACTACTCATTGTATTTAATCTATGATGGAGCCAGCCAAGAAGTGATGTTTGAAAGGAAACTTTAAGGTGAACTTCTATCACTTCAATGTCCACAATGTTCTTAAGACTCATGAAACCTAAATTGCAACATAACTTCAATGCACACATGTTCTTAACCTAAACTCTGGTATAGCCAACAGTGAGCTGTTCTGAGTGTGACATGCCATGGAACCTGAACGTCTGTGTTAACATCAGCTTTGCCACCCTGAACAGTTCCAAACCTTAGCTTCTGGCGCCATCAATCAGACGGGAATCATACTCATGGTCAACACCTACCATGGCACTTGCTGTGTTCCTGGAGCTGGGCTAGGGGCTTTTTCTTACAGTAGGTTGTTCAACCCCCCCCCATTAGCACCTCGAAAGCCCTAGCACCATCCTCATGCACAGATGAGAAAAGGGTTGCACAGAGGAATTAAATTCCTGTCTGAGGCCAACAGCAAGGTTTGAACCCAAGTTGCCTGACGTCCGAGGCAGAGCACTTTATTACCCTGCTAAACTATCTCTCAGATGTGATTTTAATAATGCTTTCCCTCAGTAAAACTATCTCATGTTTGCCCAAAAATGATCATTACAAAAACATTTGGAAGCTTTGAAGCTTCATCATACAAAGGTGGATGAGTGTTACACATTCATACTCAGCATGGGCTGTGACTTGAGAGCTATTCTGTATACTCATCATTAAATGATCACCTTTCATGGATAACCTCATCCAAGGGTCTTGTCAGTTTAGATAAGATGTATTTGTGTGCAAAATCAGTGGTTGTGCACGAGAATCAGCTGGGTGTTTTCAGAACATATCAGATGCTAGCTCTGACCCCAAGAGGCTCTTAGCTAGAGTTGCCCTACCCTTACAAGGCCCCAAAAGTTCCTCCAGTGAGTTTGATATGTTCCAGCTTCCCAGAATGTCTCAGGATGGAGTTTTCTATGTGAAAGAAAGTGGTTCATTGTCTCCCTGCTTCAAAGAACATACCTGAGCTTTCTTGGACGTTCAGGAATATTCTTCCCTTGTAAATCCCATCAGGATAGGTGTGGTAGGTGCAGAAGTACTCCCCTGTGTCATTCATTGTCAGTGACCGGAAGGTGAGGCCTAGGCTGGGTTCTGGAACCACCCGCTCACTGAAGACCGAAGGGACATGCCATCCCCGGTCAACACTATAAACCGCCAGAATCTGGTCCCGCTGCTCCCAGTTGACTTGGGTTACTTCAGCTGTGCTGGAGATGAAGTGACACTGTAAGATGACAGAGCCACCTTCCTCGACAGAAATGTTCCCCTTTGTCTGTAGTGTGCCTTTTGTGGCTCCTATGGGAGAGGAAGAAGCACATGTGAGTCTCTAGCCAGCAGCAGCCGTTCAACCTTCCTGAGGAATCCCAGGGTGTTCAAAGGCTGGAAGTGGCTCTAGGAGCCAAAGTCTAGCCTATGGAGACTATCTTCACTTCCTCTTTCCTTCATTTCCAGAGACTTTCCTTACTATACCTGTCTGTCAGGCTCCAAGTCCTACCCAATCTTCTTGCCCTTTTCCGTGTACCCAATTCCAGTCTGGTCACTGCTACTGCCAGAACTTCTGCCTCACTCTGTCTCATTCTCACCTGTTTGTCAGGACTGTGCCCCTCCATCCGTGGGGACCCCAACTTATGAGACAGCCTTTCTCACCCGTGTTGTATAACACCTTAAATGCCTGGTGTACCACATGGCTCCGCACCTTGCCTGCTCAGGGTACTCTGTGCAGCTTCTTGGCTAGGTGTTTGATTTCTTTCATAAGTTTATCTAGTCTTCCCACCTAGAATATCTGCCCCGTACTATGAATCTTCTGCTTCTCTGGATTCCAGCAATCTAGTCTTGTGTCTGGTCCTATCCTTTGAAATAAAACTGGGCTACTTGATTGCCATTTGGGATGTCAGGAAAAACCTTCAAGAGAGAAAGGGAAAAAAAAAATCCTGGGCAAAGGAGACATGGCAAGAAACCCTGCTGCTCAGCCACAGGTAGTAGTAGTTGCTTTTAATCTCAGCACATGGAAGGCTGAGGCAGGAGGATCATAGTGAGTCCCAGGCCAGTCTGGACTACATAGTAAGTTCCAGACTAGCTTTAGGAATATAGTGAGACCCTGTATCTGTCAAAGAAACAAACCAAAGTAAGGGGGGGGGGGAAGAGAAGGGATCAGAAACAGGGAAAGAAAGGAAAAGAAAGAAAGGGGGAACAGGAAAGAGGAGAAGAGAGCAGAGGAGAAGGGAAGAGAGGAGGGGAGGGGAGAGAGGAGAGGAGAGGGCAGAGCAGGCCCTGACAAGACTTCTCCCAGAGGAAAGCATCTTCGTCACCCGCCCCACCCCCTACCCCAGCTCCTCTCCACCCTCAGAATGTTCTAGGTTCAGTCTTTAAACTACTTTGCAGTATAATCTTTAAATATTTTATTCCTTTCCCTTGGGAATGTTTCTCTGAAGTGTCTAATACAATAGAAACACAACAGAATTTAGCCAGTGGTATCAATGGGAGACCCCAAAAGTCTGGGAAGCAGGTATATCTGATCAACAGAAAACCAGCTGGAATATATTTCTAGAAGTTCCTCAGAAAGAGAAAGGAAGATGGAGGGGGAAAGGAGTGGGCTTTCAGGAGACTTCTCGGCATCCACCTTCGTCCACTCCCCAGCCTCCTTTCATGTACAGCTGGCCAATCAGGGTCCCAACCCAGAGGACCTACAAAGACTATCCCCTGCGATCCCAAACACATCTGCATCCCCTTCCCAGTGCCTGCCTCTTCCCACGTGGTCACAGAGGAGCACAGAAACACCTCACATACATGCGTGTGGCCTGTACTCAGAGCCTCCTCTCCCCGAGAACCCTGGTCTCTGTGCCAAGCCCACCTCCCTCCTCTGCTGGGCTTGCAGGCCATACCTGAAGTGAGGAAGGCAGCCAGTGTTAGCCCCTGGACCCAGATCAGGAGCAGCCAGCCATGCATGCTTCTGACCAGAGGGCCCACAGGAAGCAGATGTGGCCTCTCCTCTGACTGAAAACTGGCCCACTGCAGGTGTGAGGTAAAGCGAAGCCTGAGAGAAGAGGGTCTCGGAAAAACTGAGTAAGGGCAGAGCAGCATCGAAACTGATAATGTTCTTATAGCAAGTACACAAGCTGTATAGAGCGAGCCACAAAAAAAGGCGGTGAAGGAAACACGGTGAAAAATAAACAAACTGTGTGGTTAGAGGTCTACATACAGCTTGGGTGACTCGTAGCCAATCTGTTGCTTTTACATTATCTTGATGCACGTTCTGAAACGTCAGCTTTTATCTAAAGCATTCAAGGGCATCTAGGCGATGCATAGGATTCTGGGGAACTATTTCTGATGAGTCAGGCCCTCCCGACAGCGTGCTGTTGAAGAATGTGCAGCCACGGGAGAAACTTAGGTTTGGGCGTTTACAGAACCATCGCTGGATTTAGACTCCAGTGACTAGGGACAATTCACAGGTGAGACAACGGCCCTGGACAAACAGCAGCTCTCTCTTCTACAAGGCTCTCTCCTCAGCTCTTACTCCTTTTGTGCTGTTATTATACAGCTTTGTCTTTATTTGTATTTGGGGTCAGCTTCCCTAATGCAAGAGAATCCGCAGAGAGTACTAAAGTAAGTTTTCCTGCAAGTTGCTGACCCCATAAGAGCTGAAGCATAGAAGAGTAAGCCCAAAGGTGACCAGGAAAAGGCATTAACCATGCTTACCTAAGGCTCTTAGCTACTCACTAGGCCCAATTGTTGACCTATATCTATTTGGGTTATGTTTCTCAACTGACTCAATCTAGAATCACCAGGGAAGAGAGTCTCAGTGAGGGATTGTCTAGGTAAAGTTGGCCTGTGGGCGTGTCTGTGGAAGAATATGCTGATTGCCTTAATTGATGGTGGGAAGACCAAGCCCAAAAGTGGTGGCCCTGTTCCCTGATCTTGGGCCCTGGACTGTGTAAGAGCAGAGAGCTAGCCGAGTATTAGACATGCATGCATTCACTTCCCTCTGCTCTAAATTGTGGACATGATGTCAACAGATGCTCCAAGTTCCTGCCACCTTGGCTCTGCTACAGTAACAGATGGTTACCTGGCCTTGCGAGCTAAGATAAACTCTCTCTCCTCTAAGTTGCTTTCTGTCAGGGCAGCAGCAACAGAAGTGAAACAAAAGCAGCATCTTTCTTTTCTCCCTCCCTCTTTTCCTTCATTTAAGAGCTCCTGAGTGCCCGACGAGTGTGGGGCTCTCAAGTTACAAGAGTGAACAACTATTGGTTAGCATTCAACTAGCTGGGAAAGTTTGGCCTCAGTAAAGCTTAGGAAGAGGAAATGAAGCAGACGCACTTACCTCTGCCTAGGCTCTTGACAAAGCTATATTGGCCATGCCCCGTGCTGTACTGAGAATCTGCATTCCCACCAGGGAGACATCCAAAGCCCCATGTCCTGCTCATTCCACTGAGTGTACAAATCTTTCTCAGCATCTAGGCTTCTGTCCTCCTCTGCATGCAGGGTTCCCTATCTCAGACCAGTTTCTTCCCTTACCTGAGTTCTGCACATCTACACAGTGACCCATGCCTTCCTATGCCCCCCTCCTGACCCTCAGACAGTGTTTGCCTTACCACCTTCTCTACACCCATTCAAGTCCAGCCTTCCAGGCTCACATAAAAACATATCCCCACCATGTTTTGTTGTTGTTTTGCTTTTTCGAGACAGGGTTTCTCTGGCTGTTCTGGAACTTGATCTGTAGACCATGTGGCCTTGAGCTCACAGAGATCTGTTTGCCTCTGCCTCCTGAGTACTGGGAATAAAGGTATGCGCCATCACCACCTGGCTACTTTTTAACATCCGAAGTAACAATAAGATTAAATATGTGTCCAAGGTAAGATGCTGGGACTAGACAAGGTGAGTGCTGCCAAACTTGGTTACCCAGGCAGAAGAACCCCAGACACAAAGGCAGGTAGGAAGAATACACAGACAATGGTTACAAAAACTAACAGCCTGCTTTGTATAATGGTGTGGGTAGAAGCCAAAAAAATTCGATTGGCCCCCATTTGAGAAATGCAAAATCTTAAGAGTTGGTTTTAAAAAAGAAAAGTTTTTAAAGACTTCTTCTTGTCCCAGAGAGATAGCTCAGTAGTTACGGGTGAGCACCACCAAGTATGACCAGCTGAGTGGGATCACTGGGATCCACGTGGTGGAAGAAGAGAACTGACGCCCACGGCTGGTCCTCCAGACTCAGCTTGTGGCATGTGTGTACCATCACCCCTATAACTCGATCACCTGCACATACACATACATGCAGACATATATGTGAAAATGTTTTAAAGACTTCTCTGCTGTGGCTGGAGGCAGGGCTCAGCAGTTAAGAGCTTGTGCTACTCTTTCCGGAAACCAGAGGCTGGTTCCTAGCACCTGTTTCAGAAGGCTCACAACTGCTTGTGTGTTCAGCTCTAAGGGATCAAATGCCCTCTTCTGGCCTCTGCAGGCACCTGCACACATGTGGTATATGCTCACACGGTCACATGCATAAAAAGAGATAATAACCCTCTTAAAAGATTCTAGAGCAAAATGTGACCCTCTGAGGCCCCTCATGGGTTGACTCTAATTTCACGTTGAAAGATCTAACATGAGCCCTGTGCTGTCTTTGTCTCTCCTGACTATTGGACAGAGGACTATGTATGTCTCCTTAGCCTTCATGCAGCTAGCTGCAGGGGGTGTGTAGGTGCTGGGGGCGGGGATTTCATATTTGCCTATGAAGGGGCAACAAGTACTTGCCTAACTGGTCAGTGATGGCTACCACCTTTAATCCAGCATTCCAGATCAGATCCAGGCAGGCAGATCTCTGAGTTCAAGGCCAGCCTGATCTACAGAATGAGTTCCAGGACAGCCAGGGCTGCACAGAGAAACCCTGCCTTGCAGAAATGCACCACCACTGATGCCCAACATGGGTAACTACATCTACAAAAAACCTGAGAAAGATTCCTCCTAAACTGGTGTGACAGGACTGTTGCAGGTGACAGTGGAGGAGACAGGACAGACGAGCAGTGTGACATGGACCCACTGGGGAGGAGGTTCTTGGGGAACACCGGGTTTCACAGATGAGTTTAGAAGATTCACAGTCTGCTCAAATTTGGTGAAGCAAATACTCTTTGTCACTGTGGATCCTTACACTAACAAGTGTATTGTTAAAGGACTCACCCCTCACCCCCATCTGCCTTTGAGATTGTTACCCCTGGAATCTAATTCCTATTTTCTACTCCACAGTCACCCAAGACAGCTAGTTCTGGGGCTGAGGCACAGTGGGCATACCTTTCCAACAACCCCTGATCACAACAAAGAGATGGCAAACCTGGATGACTTCCCAAAGGACCAAGACCTTTAGAATAACAGGTATTTCTCTGTTGCTTAAAACCTACCAATGTAAGCATAGAGGAAATTTTCCTAATTAGTTCCATGAACTGAAAATTAATGCAAAAATGATTAAGGTTATAAACAATAAAAGAAAATCACATTTAAATCTTTCTTCAATATAATGAGAGGAAAATTCTTTAAAAAAAAAAACAAAAGCAGACATTTTTACACAGACTCAGGAACATATTAAACAAAACATGCAATGATAAGGTAAGGTTCATTCCAGGATGTTGAGAAAGATTTAAAACCAACAAGTCCCTTAATATTAAATATTACATCTGTATTTTGAAGCAATGTTCATTTCTTTTTATTATGATAAAACCTAAAACAAAACTATAGCCATGACTTATTTTTTAAATGCTCAACAGAATGAAAATGAATGAATTTGTTTTTCTTTCACATAATTATGCGCACTCAGCGCCGAAGCTAATATCTCTTTTGATGGCAGAGCACTAGGTATTTCCACTAAAATCAGGAGTGAAATACCAGGAGTACTAGGCAATCTAATTAAGACCAGCATTTGGAGGTATAATTCAAAACAAGGAAATAGAAGATTTCTAGTTATAGCTGACTGTGTATGTTAAACAAGGAAATAGAATGATTTCTAGTTATAGCTGATTATGTATGTTAAAGACTCAGTGGAAGAAAATACCATTAGCACACCACTTTTATAAGATAGAGCATATAAAATTAGTATAAATAAACAGTCTCTCCACATGCAACTATTAAGTGGTTAACAGCGATTTTGAAAGAAAACTTCTACTTACCTGAAATAGTAGAGGAAAACCCAGGAAATGTACAAAAGTCACATAAAGAAAACTTTGCTTCAGTGAAGTTTCTATCACATATGGGAGGTGGGGTGCACCAAGGCATGGGTGTGGAGGTCAGAGGACATCTTGAGGGAGTCATTTCACTCCTTCTGCCATGTGGGTCCTAGGGATCAAACTTATGTCATATGGATTGGTGACAGATGCCTTCACTCACAGAGCCATCTCACCACCCCAGAGTGTGTTTTAAATACATTGAACACACAGGTAAATTACTTTAAAAGCCTGTAGACACAAAATGTAATCACAAAATTTTCAGGAAAATAGATGGACATAGACTGAATAATATTCAGTGAGATATCATCATCTCAGGAAAAATAGTATGTTCTCCTTTATAGTCAGACTCTAACCAGTAGTGTAGCATGTCAGATATTTGGGTGTGTCTGGGTTTCTACATTCAGTTATTGAGGTGAAAAGAAGAACTATGTCTGTGGGTGGCTGGGATCTTGGACTGAATAAAAAGGAGAAAGTAAACTCAGCCTCAGCATTCATGGCTGTTTGATTCCTGACATCAGATGCAGTGTGAACAGCTGCCTCAACACACCTGCC
>NC_022010.1:54426191-54474644 GCF_000317375.1 Microtus ochrogaster
ATCAGATGCAGATGATGGACCTAGAACCTCAATCTGAGCCAGAACAAACCTGTCCTTAAGTTGCTTTAATCAGGTAATTTGTCGTAACAATGAAAAAAGTGACTGATGATCCTTAACTAAGAAATTCCTAGAAGTCAAAATGAAAAGACCAACAACCCTAACATATCTAAGTAGAGGGCTAACAGTGGTTGAAAAAGTAATATCAGAGTTTCTCAACTTCAGTCTCAGAGGAGAGGTAAGCATCAGACATACACTGAGATGCCCGGTTTCCTCCCATCAAATTGGCAAAATCAAAATTGATAGTGGGTTCTGTTGGTAAGGCTGTGAAGAAACATGTATGTTGTTAAATGATACAACTTCTTCAGAAAGAAATTCATTGGCATCTCCCAAGACTACAGTTGTATTTACACTATTGCCAGAAATTCCACTTCTGTAACCTCAGTGATGTGAACGTGGAAATATAAAATGACACATGACTGAAATTACATACTAGAGCATTATGTTTTGACAGAGGTTTCTGTCTTGCCTGGTCCCACAGCCGTTTAGTCCCAAAGAAACAGAGTTCTACACTAATTATAAACTAGTTGGCCTATTAGCTCAGGCTTCTTATTAACTCTTATATCTTACATCTTAACCCATAATTCTTGTCTGTGTTAGGCACGTGGCTTGGTGCCTTTTATCAGCAAGGCATTATCGTCTTGCTTCCTCTGTGTCTGGGTGACAACTGCATTCTGAGCCTTTCCTCTTCCCAGAATTCTCTTGTTCTGGTGGCTCCATCTATACTTCCTTCCTGGCTACTGGTCAATCAGAATTTTATTAAACCAATACAACTGACAAACCTTTACAGGGTACAAGATCATTGTCTCTCAGCATCCCCCCCTTTTTTTTCAAAACAAGAACTCTGAATCAAATCTCCTTTGTTTCTCTTTTTTTCCTGAACATTATCCATAACAACTTGTAACCAACATTCTAGTATCCTATGCTCCTAAGCAGAACCTCATGGGATGGAACCCTCAGGTCCTACCAGGATGAATGTTAAAGGACATATATTTCAGGATGGGCATGGATGTGAGAGGTATTATGGATTAAGAAAAAGAAAGATAAAAGCCTCAACAGAAAAGGTGTGTGTGGGGGGGCTGCTTCCTCCAAAGCTCTAAAGCAAAAAGATTGATATTTTGATACATATAACTTATTTTCTTGCTCAGGCAGAGATGGCGGATAAATGCAAACACTCAAGGCTCTTGTCAAAGTGATTAAGAAAGTCATGTTTCTTGTGAGCTGGAGAATGAGGGAAAGTGTCAGCCTCTTGTTCCACAATGAACCTTCTCAAAATAGTCAGTCACTCCGGGCCAGCAAGATAGTTCGGCAAGTTGGGTACCTGATGCCAAGTTGACAACCTGAGGTCTATCCCAGAATCCCACACAGACGAAGGGAAGAACTTTCACACATCCACTGTGACAAATGTCTTACCCCACACACAACACACAAAATAAATATTTCAGAATAACATATTTAATAAAAAATTTAGTGTACAGATCTACATTCTTCTTGCCTTGCTCAGTCAGAATGGGTCTTCCAGAATACCTGAGAAATTTTTTCAAGAAACAAGTAAGAAGCAATCAAGGTATGCATAACTATAGATGGGTAAAACTCTTCCAGGGAGTGAAAAGCACAGATTGAAAAATAGATGTGGCCTCGGGAGCTGCAACTGGCTGCAGTCTAAATTTACCTGTCTCTCCTGTGAACTCAGTCTGAATAAAGGCCAATGCCAACACATATAGCCGAGCCCAGCATGGTCTGTCATATCTGTAATATTTCATAAAGGTTCATATATTAAAGATTTGGCTCCTAAGCTGATGGTGCCATTGAGAGGGAAGTGAGCAGAGTTTGAGGGGAGACCTAGCTAGAGACAGTGGTCATCATGAGGAGGCAGTACATTGATGACTCTACCCTGAATTGACTCCACCCAGCCCGTCAAGGGCTCACTCCCAATGACTTCAGTGTAGAGGGATGAAAGATTCATTGTTGGCTCATGGTTTTGTTATCAGGCAACAGTCTCGATTCTCTTTAGCTTCTTAGTCCCTGTAATCCCCACAAGGAACTTAGAGAAGACAGCATGTGATGTTACTAAGCAGAGTAGGTCACCCTCAAGGAATTGAGTAGACCATGGCCCAGAGGAACATTGCCCTGTTGTCTTAGTCTCTGTTTTGTTGCTGTGAAGAGACAGCATGACCAAGGCAACTCTTACAAAATAAACCGTTCTACTGGGGTCCTGCTTCCAGCTTTCGAATTTTAGTGCATTATCACCAGGTCAGGGACCATGACCAGAGCAGTAGCTGAGAGCTTTACATCCTGATCCACAGGCAGCAGGCAGAGAAACTGAGCCATCCTGGGCCTTGGAAACCCCAGTCAACTCCCAATGACACTTCCTCTAACAAGGTCACAGCTACCCCAAAAGGCCACACCTCCTAATCCTTTCAGACAATTCCAGTCTCTGGTGACTAAGCATTCAAATAGGTGAGCCTATGGTGACCATTCTTATTCAAACCACCACATCCAGCCACGTCCTAGGACGCGTTTGTACTATTTTAAAGTCTCTGCAGCAGACAGCTTGTTGAAGGGCATTTTTTCTGTCCAGGTGATTGGCCCTTACCGAGCAGTGGTTTGTTCTTGCTCTTAATCAGAAAGCCTCCTGCTGCAACAGAATCTGATATCAGGGTTAGGGCTCCAGGAGCATGATTTAGATAGTTATCAATTAAAGACCTTTAGGGCAGTTCAGGATGTCATAGCTCCTGCCAGGGCCAGCGACCAGACCGCTCTGACCACTAATTACAGTCTGAACAGATTTAGCCCTTGATCTTACAAGCTTTTAATTCAGGGGGTAGATCCTAAATGCCCTCTAAGCCTGCAAGTATCTAAGGAGCTGCCCAATAGTTTCAGGGGCTTTAGTCCATGTGTCCCCTCACTTTGAGCATACAGTGAGGCAAAGCACGGTGGTGGGAGGGAGAATGTGGCAGAGCAATGCTCAGTTTGGGGAGAAATGAAAGAATAAATGCATCTGAGAAATGGGAGCTGGCCCAAGCCATCTCTAATATTTCATTCCTGTGCTCAGAGCTTCTTGATTATGGTCTACTTTTCAGTTAACCACTCCCCCCATTTTCTAATTAAGCAATTACCTAATTATCTTGCTCACTTTTCATTCTTCAAAGCCCTTGCTATAGGCTGTAGTGACGCCTCAGTCTCCGGCTTCAGAGGAGCCAGCCAGGTCTGCGATTTGTCCATTTGAGGGTGAGAGGGTGGTAGGTCATGATAGAAGTAACCAGGCACGCCTTGGGAACTCTCAGTACTTGCCATGGGCCAAGACACAGACCTCTGTGCAAACTCACTCATCCCACGTAAAGCCAGGCTGCAGTCGCCGTCTCTCCAAAGCTGTGTTCTCTAATTCCTACTGAACCTGCCTACATCCTGTTCCCTCCTTCACCTCCAGCTCCAAACCTGATGGTCATGAGTGCGCAGAAGCTCTTGAACTTTGAAGACAAAGCAGCATTCAATTAATGCCTTAGTTGGGTTTAATATTGCTGTGATAAAACACCTTGACCAAAAGCAGCTTGGGGAGGAAACTGTTTATTTGATTTATACTTCTGTATCACTATTCATCACTGAAGGAAGTCAGGATGGGAACTCAAGCAGGGCAGGAACCTGGAGTTAGGAGCTGATACAGTGGCCAGGGAGGAGTGTTACTTACTGGCTTGTTCATTATAGCTTGCTCAGTCTGTTTTTCTTAGAGGACCCAGGACCACGAGCCAGGGATGGCGCCACCCACTGTGGGATGGTCCCTCCCACATCCATCACTAAGAAAATGTCCTGCTGGCTTTCATATACCTGATCCTATGGAGGCATTTTCTCAACTGAGGCTCCCTCCTCTCTGATACCTCTATCAAGTCGACATAAAACTAGCCAATATAATTAATATAAATATTTGCTGTGGTGCAATGAATACTTCTTAGACATCAAACGTTGCTCCAAGTGCTTTGTGAGACAAATCATATTAATGTTCCACGGGGCAGCTGAGGGACCTGGAGTGGAGAGGTTAGACAACGTGGCCTAGATCCCTTGTTGGTAAGAAGTAAAGTCTGAATTCGAACCCACCTGTAATCCCGCATTCACCGTGGTTCCTCACGGTAGGCTGTTGACTCTTGGGTGTTTCGGGTATCTGTACTGAGGGTAGCTCTGCCCCGAAACAAAAAATGGAGACCCATGTCCCTGTCCTCATGATGCTTTCAGAAACCTCACAGGTTCCTTGAGAAATCAAGACTAATGCAAATGAAGTAATTAGAAACTCTTAGCAGACAGCCTGTAATTAGCTGTAATGCAATATCCCCCACGGCTAAGAAGATGCGCTTCCTGGTGGAGGCCCTGAGACCTAACCCCCACCTCCAGAGCTATAATCACTCTTCTAAAAATCGGGAATCTGGGTCAGACGGGGCCCTGGGCCTGCAATCCACTGCTGTAATTTTCTCTTCCGAGGAATCCCACCTGAGCAAATGGCACATCCATGAAATAGCTCTATAAAGCCGCCTTGAACATAAGTTCTCTACTTTCCTTGAACAACCGGGAGCATCATTTTAAACCCATATTAGTGGATTTCAAGCACCACACGCCACAACTGGGGCCCTGGGCCTTCAACCCTGTCTTCTCCATGGGCTTCTTACGATTCCTCAGGTCCACCCAATGCCGTTTGCCGGACACAGACAATGCGGAAGGAAAGCAACTCCTGCAAGTAGAATTTTCAAAGTTCAAGCTCATTGCCGTAGCAGTGGGTTAAAGTGTCCCAAACTTATGATTTAAAATAAGAACAGCGTTATCACATTTTTTTTTTTTGCAGATGGCGCATGCTTAGCTGAATGTGTGTGCTACTTTATCCAGGCTGCATGATGGTCCATCACAGTCCTGGAGGCCAGAGAGCCAAGAACAGTGTACTGGCAGAACTGACTGCTTCCCAGGGCTGCCTCCCTGACCTGTAGATGGTCACCTTTTCTCTGTCTCCGCATACCCATTGTGCGTGTGTGCGTGTGCATGTGTGTGTGTCCGCCCCCTTTCTCCTTTTCCATTGAGAACTCTAATCAGAAGTATAGGATGTCTGTGTGTAAGAATATGTGTACCTCTGTGTTTATTGTGGGATTTTTTTTGGGGAGGGGGGGAAGAGGGTCTTTTTTCTGCTTTGTTTTGAATATTACTGTTTTAGACGGCAACTTGCTTTCTACTGAAAGAGAAAGAAAGGGTGTGGATTTGGGTGGGTGGGGAAGTGTGGAGGATTTGGGGGAAGGGAGACTAATCAGAATATATTATACTAAAAATCTATTTTAATTAAAAAATTTTAAAAAGAGAAAGTTGTATAGGATTGGGGTTTACCATATGGCCTCTTTTTTTTACTGTGGTCACCTCTTTAAATTGTTTCTCTGGACACAGCAGCATGCTGAAGTATTGGGAGGAAGGATTTTTAACACAGAATTTTGGGAGGAAATAAGACACTAGTCCTCCTATACCAGTGCTCCCCCTTCCCTTGCGACAGGCACTAAAATCCTTCAGTGAGTCTCAGTTGACAGATGAGCTGCCAAGATGGTCTAAAAGGGCTTTGATCTCACCGTGTCTCGGTTGGCTGTATTAGCTGCTTTTCTCATCACAGTGATAAAAAGGAAAAAAAAAAAAAACAAAACTCCTGAAGAAGCAAATGAAAGAAGGGAAGATTCCCTTTGGCTGATAGTTTGAGAGGACACAATGGGTCCTGGCAGGAAAGCATGGCAGGAGCATGGTTTGGGCAGCAGTGGTTTGTGCCAAGGTTTGTTACATCTCAGTGCATCAGGAAGCGAAGAGAAATCAGGCCCTGAGTAGGGCCTTACTATAACCTCTAACCCCTACCTCCCGATACCTATTTCTATTTCTTCACCCTCCTCTTAGGGAGTTCCTTCATCTCCACAACCTCTCATCATCTGGAAGCCAAGTGTCTACCACATTCATGAGCCCGTGGGGGAATAGTTCAAATTCAAATCATAGCAGTGGGGACAGCCACAGGCTCTGCTTGGTTATTAGCCGTTGTTCAACCAGGCTTCTCTATCCTGGCTGTCTGTGACTGTCAGACGTTTTACACAGTGACTGGTATCCAACGAGAGCTGGGTATGACCTTTTAAGATCTAGCCACAGAAGTCACATACCCATACTTCTGCTGCGCTTGAATTCGGTGAAGTTACAAACCTGCCCAGGCTCCGAGAGAGATCTCTAAGTGAAAGGAATCTGAAAGAATTTGGGACTGTTTCTTAAACTGTCACCAGCTGTTTACAGTTTAACTATGCCCTCCACGAGTTTCCTGACCCCTAGGCAGCTTGACCTACATGAAAAGAACTTGGTGACTTCCAGAAGGAGAAGCTCTGAGTGACTCTGTCTTCACCAGAGCTGGTGGAGGTGGCCCAGGCCATAACAACTGACGGTCACTTCCTTTCTGACTTAGCTGGGGAGTCTGGTCCCAGAAAGCCCGGAGTTCACTGTCCCCACTGCTAGCCCATCTATTTCTTCACCTTATTCTAGGTCTTCGGAATCTCTTTTGTCCTCTATGTTT
This sequence comes from Microtus ochrogaster, assembly GCF_000317375.1. Classification (NCBI taxonomy): domain Eukaryota; kingdom Metazoa; phylum Chordata; class Mammalia; order Rodentia; family Cricetidae; genus Microtus; species Microtus ochrogaster. Next base: position 54,432,805 of record NC_022010.1, read on the forward strand.
TTCTGGGCTCAAATTCCCCTCCCCTGGAACTTAAACAACCACTTCGCATCTTGAAGCCAACTTGCCCTTCCTCTATCTTGGGCCCTTTTGCTGAGGTTTAGGTGTCTGGTACCTGACCCAGGCTAGATAGACCTGTTGGAAGCCATTCACCAGAGTGAGTGCAAAGTCCAGGGGAGGAGTCTTCCTAAGAGTGGCCAGTGTGAGACTGACTGTGACAGGCTGGGCTGTTTTTGTTCCGGGAACAAAGCCCAGGCTCTCAGAATCTCAGCCTGTCGCATCCTGACCGAGCGCCCGCCACCTGCCTCCATCTTTATTCCACCTCTCACGCACAACCTGGATTTTAAAGACAGGGCTCTAAATAAAAGCAACTGTCTCGCCCCTTGCCCTGTTCTAAGCCTTTTAATAGCTGGTATATGACAAGAGTGCGTGGCGGGGATGAGGGTAAGGGGAGGGGTGTTTCTTCACCTTTTTTTCACAAAGGCTGCTGCAGGGCATCGGTGATGCAGAATCCCTGTTCTCACAGACATGCACAGCCTAAGAAGACGGCTCTGCCTTCCGATGGAGAAATAGAGAGAGAGTAGTAGTTGTTTCTAGAAGCCAGATGCAGACTCCACCAGACGGAGGCAAAAGGACTGGGATTCGAATTATTAATTAACCATCCTCCATTTTCATGTTCAGAGAAGGCCTGGCAAGCAGTGCAGGGACAGCAGTGGGAATGCCACCCGGTCACTTCTGATTTGCTGTCCCTTTCCATCCTGGGAAATAGCCTGTGGCCAAGGCCTCTTCCTACCCAGTTTTTCTTTGTGCATTAATTACTACAGCAAGTGAGTTCCGCTGGTCATGGAGGGGATGTGTCCTTGCCCGGATGTTACCAGATCTCACCTACTAGGATTTCTTAAATGAAAATTCTTCATCTGTAAAATCTGTTGGATAACGTCAAATGGCTGCTTTCAGAAGCAGAATTTTGGATGAGTTAAAATTGATAGAACTACTACCCAAACATAAATCTCCTAAGTATCCTGCAACTCCGTGACCACAGAACAATCTTAATAGTAACTTCTAGATGTCAACTCTGGGTGTTGACCTAGAAAACAGTAAACTTTCTGAACACAGAGGTGGTGGCCTGTCTTCCTACTACCCAGTGTACCAACCACACTGGCCAGAAGTCATCAAAACCTCCCTACTCCTAGTGATCCTCGTGAAAAAACATCCTTTTTTTCAAAGTTGCCATCAAAGCAGTAGGTTGTCGTTATGTCATTTTCATTATATTTTGTCATTGTCATTATATTTTGTTCTTATTCATTCCCACTCCCTACTCCTTTGTAGCGCCCGATCTGCCACTTTTGTGTAACATAGTCCCATCACCCCCGCCTTTTCCCACCCTCTCCATGCCTTGATGATCTTTTCCTCCCTTTTAGCCCCCTTTCTATTTTCATCACACTATGCACACACACACATACACACACACACACACACACACATATACACAAACACAGAAAGACAGAGACACAGGCATACTTATTATTAAAGTCTAGCTTTTGAATATGAGAGAAAGAGTGTGTGTTTCTGTTTCTCGGGATTTGTCTCTTAACATCATCTTCCTAAAAAATGCTGTGCTTTTATTTCTCTTACAGTCTAGCAGGATTGCTTTGTCAATCCATCCCGCATTTCTTTTCTTCAGTTTATTTGTTGACATACATTGAGGCTGGCTCCATCTCCTAGCTCTTAGGAATGAGCGCAGCAGTGAGCACGGATATGCAAGGGCTTCCGCAGTATGTTGGCTGAGATACCGTTAAGTATATACCAAGGAATTACCACTCCTAGATATTATTAGGGTAGCCATAGGGTGCAGCAGGATCATATGGTAATTCTATCTTTAGGGTTTTGTTTTGGTTTGGTTTTGGAGGGGGGACTTCCACATTGGCTCAATCAGTTTGCAAACCCTCCATAAATGCAGTGAGGTACCTCTTTCCCCTATCCCCTCACCAGCATTTACCTGTTTTCTCAATGATAGCCATTCTGAATGGGATAAGGTACAAATTATAAAGCAGATTAATTTATATCCTCCTGCTGGCTAAGAAGGCTCAACACCTCTTCAGATATTTGTTGGTCATTGCCTTTCTTCGTTTGAGAACCCATTCAATTCATTAGCCTCTTTACGGACTAGGCTGTATTTTTGTACATTTAATTCTTACAGTTCTTTATATATATATATTTTACATGTTAATGTTTGCTTTGTAGTTGGCTAAAACTTTATTTTCCCATTCTGTAGGCCGTCTCTTCAGTCTGGTAGTTGTTTTGTTTGCTGAACAGAAGCATTTCAATTTCACATAATTCCATTGTCAAGTCCTGGTATCACTACTAAGCTACTGGAATCCTTTCATGGGCTCCTTGCCTATGCTGTTTCTTACCTATGTGCTCTTCTAACAGTTTCAAAGTCTCCAGTCTTGCATTCAGACCTCTGATCTATTTTGAATAAATTTTGTGCATGGTGAGAAATACGGATCTAGTTTCATTTTTCTATATGTGAATTCCCAGTTTTTCTAGCACTATTTGTTGAAAGAGCTGTCTTTGAGCCAATGGATGTTTGCAATGGCGTTTAGGAGTTAAAACAGACAAACAAACTAGATGGCTATAGCTATGTGATTTATTTCTGTGTCTTCTATGCAATCTCATTCATCTACATGTCTGTTTTGTGCCGGAACCATATGCTTTTTGTTACTATGGTTTTGTAATGTGATTATATGAATATTGTGACACCTCCAACATTTCTCTTTCTGCTTAGGGTGGCTTTGGTGACCCAGGATCTTTTGTGTTTCCATATAAATTTTAGGATTGTCTTTACTAGTTATGTGAAGAATGTCACTAGAATTTCCATGGGGGTCACGTTGATATTGTATATTGTTCTCAGTAATACAGCCATTTAAAAATATTTCTTAGTGTGTCTATGTGTGTGCATGTTCATATTCTAGGAGAGGCAAGAAGACAACCTCAGTTGTCATTCCTCAAGCCCATTCGTCTTCTTCTCTTCTTTCAGTCAGAGTCTCTCATTGGCCTAGAATTTACTAAACACATGACTTGCCAGAACCTCTAAGATATCATAGGCAGTACAATTCACAATCCCAGAGAACCTAGACAAAAATGAGGACCCTAAGAGAGACATACATGGATCTAATCTACATAAGAAGTGGAAAAAGACAAGCTCTCCTGAGTAAATTGGGAGCATGGGGACCATGGAAGAGGGCTGAAGGGGAGGGGAGAGGAGCAGAGAAAAATGTATAGCTCAATAAAATCAATATTTTTTTTTTAAAAAAAGATATAGCAGGAAGTTCTACAAAGAAAGTTTATAACTATGGGAGCTTACATGAAAAATTATATGTATCAGAAATATCAAATAAATAACTGAATGATGCATTTTAAGGCATTGTAAAAATAAAAATAAAAAAGACTCAAAAACAGTAGGTAGCAAGAAATACTAAAGACCAGAGCAGAAATTAGTGAAATACAGACAAAAGAACAATATATAGAATCAATGAAGCCAAAAGTTGGTTCTGTGAAATCCATAGCCAAACTAATCTAAGGGAACTGAGAGAAATCCTAAATTAATAAAGGCAGAAATGAAACAATGAAATGTTACAATAGATTTCAACAAAATCCAGAGAAACATTGATGAACTTGGAAAATTTATATTCTAAACCATGGGAGAAGCTAGAAACCCTGTTTACACTTTAATAAAAATATAACTTACCAAAACTAAACAAGAAGACATAAACAACATAAATGACCCATAACAAACAATGAGATTAAAACAACAAAATAAAAAAAGTTCCCACAAAGAATAGCATAGACTGCACAGATTCAGTGTTGAATCCTGCTGAACCTTTAAGGGACAGAGAACACTGATACTACCCAAACTTCCAAAATATGAAAAGAAAAAAATACTACCATGCCAGATAAGCTACAACAACCACCAAAAAACCACACACACACACACACACACACACACCAAACCTAAAAAATAATTTCCCTAATATATATAGTCATAAAAAGTCTCAATAAAATACTTGTAAATCAACTTCAGAGCACGTTGGAAATACATTATTATCCAAGTTTGCTTCATCTTACAGATGCAAACTTGGTTTAAAATACACAAATCACATCATTATCTCAATAGATATGGAAAAAGGGCCTTAAAGTTCAACATGATTTTTTTTTAAAAAATCCCTAAAGAAACTAAGATAAATGAAACATTGCAATCAAACCTATAGATGCAAATCTACAGCTAATATGCTAAAAGGAAGAACTCAAAACATTTCCAATTCAGGAGCAAGAAGACAAGGTTATCCACTCTTACCTTCTTATCTTCTTATTCAGTACAGTGTTTGGAGTGTTAGCTAGAGCAGTAAGACAAGAGAAAGAAATCAAACAGATACAGGTAGGAAAGGAAGAAATGAAACTCTCCTTATTTACAGACATGGTTCTGCATTTTAAAAAAGGGGGGCCCTAAATGCTACCAGAAAACTCTTAAACCTGATGAACACTTTCAACAATGTAGCAGGATACAAGTGTAGGTCTGGGTGAAACAGGCTGCCACCGCAGAAACACACGGTCTTCCGAGCTCATGATCTGGTGAGTGAACCAAGGTCTTCAGAGAAAGGCACATTGTCAAGGCTGTCCCTAGCCATTTGCAGTGGTTACAGTCGTGGGTTTGCAAGGTACCAGAGGTTGAAGACTGCCTGTGGATGCTTTTTCTTCCACACTCAACTCGCTGTCTTTTCCCAGGTCTCCTTTAAGATGCCCACAACAGTAACTCAGTCTTTCCTGGTCCTGCCAGTAATCAAATGGGTATTTGGGGTTTACTCCTATTCAGAAGGTTGTTGAAATCCTTTATCCAAAGGGTTCAAAACTTATAGCAGCAGCTAACCAAGAGCTTAATTTGATTTAATCACATGTACTACACAAGTAATGACTGCCCAAGTGTGGTAACACATGCCTTTAATCCAGCACTTGGGAGGCAGAGGCAGGTGGATCTCTATGAGTTTGAGGCCAGCCTGGTCTACAAAGCAAGTTCCAGGACAGCCAGAGCTTTCTCAAAAAAAAAAAAAAAAAAAAAAGGAAAAAGTCAAGAAATCCAGACAATTCTTCCTAAGATGTGCAGCCGTGATCTCTACGTTCTGTGCTCTAACAAAGTTAACTGGGTGGGTGCTGATATGTCAAGATAGCGTCTCTCAGGCTTATACGACTGATGACATGGGGTAAACTCTTTATCCGGAGGACTCATAGTTCCGTTAAACTCACTGTATTCAAAGTTGAGCTCAACACTGCCGTCCCTAAACCTCACTCCCCCGTGCTCTCAATACTAGTTGGTGATGTTCTGTCTGACTTAGAAACATACAAGCCACCCTTGAAACCTTGGCCATTCATTACCACCATCCCCGATATCTAAATTCCCAGAGTTTAGCCCTTGCTTTACATCGCCAATGCCCCCGCCCAGATAGAAAATTTACTTTTTATCACTTGAAATACACAATTTGCCCCTTAACTCCAGGAGCAACATATCTAACACTCAAATCTGAACTTTTTGTTTTTCCCTGAATCAGATTGGCAGTTCCTCTATATTTACAAAACAAACCCAAACTTCTCAATAAGTGTGCTCCATCTGGTATCCAGGGTTCCATGCAGTGCTCCGTCCAGCATCCAGAGGTCCATGTATATACAAATCCTGCCTAGCTCTTTAGTCTCGTCTCTCTTCATTTACTTTGAATATTTTTATTGCATTTAATTTATTTTGTGTATTTTGTTTGTGTGGGATGGTTTACAGGTTCAGGGTGGAGGATAACTTGCAAGAATCAACTCTCTGCCTAGGGCCTGAACTCACGACATCAGGCTTGGCAGCGCTGGTACCTTTACTTGCTGAGTCATCTTGCTGGGCGCTTCATTTATTTTGTACTTCATACACGTGTCACCACAAGTTGATCATTATAGTCTTTTTCAAAGGTATTTGTGGGGAGGAAACCAAATGTTATCAAAAAGGGTTTCTTCTCTTAGAGCTGCTTTTGTCTTTGCCTATTGAGAGTCCTGAGCTATAGCTTTGTCTTGTACCCAGCAGCTCAGGACATATGGGAAGCAAAAGAAAGCTGGAGAAGACACCGCCGTGTAACCATGGCATCTGCAGGACCGAGGCTGTATTCCTTTTAAGGGACATCCTGGGTTAGTACAGGATTTTTCCTTTAGGATGCTAGTGAGAAATGGAGTTACCCAAGTCTGGCCAGAACCAGGATCCATCAGATAAGTTCTAATGAATAAATAAAAGAGACTGTTTAAGAAATACTTAGGGACCAGAGCTACTGGGTGTTTTGAAAGATGAATACTCCTCTTTCATGAGGCAAGTTAAAAGGGGGGGGGGGCTCCTCAGGGGAACCTTGCTCTGAGTACCATCAGATGATGAAGAGTTCTGAGACATCAACTCCTAGGAAGAGTTTCAACCTGTGGGGCACAATAAACATGTGCACACAAGAACAAAACAAAACCAAACAGCCTTGAAGAGCATCTGGGTAGAGAGAATGACTTGCAATAACTCAGCCTGTTATATATCAGGCCCCGAGGCCAGCATTAAAGCAGTCCTATCTTTACCCAAGTCAAGGCGCACTGTTTGCTCCTTTTGTGGAAGAATCGTCAAAAACTCCCCAAAGGGACCTCATATAAAGTCCTTAAATAAAAACACCCGTGTTAGAGGGAGGCTCTTGTAGTTGACAACTGTGGGACTTTTGAACAACCGTCAGAACAGCTATTAATGGAACGAGCAAACAAGGAACTGTGACAAGGGCGAGGACAGCATGAACGAGGAGGCATAGTTTGGGAAGCCCCCTACCTGGGCATTGGTATGAGCCCCTTCTTCCCCACCTTAGCCCATGGTAGATGACTGGATGGTTTATTGGGAAGGAAGGAAATGGGGGGAGCGAGTCACCAAGATCTTAGCAACAGCACGATCGTCCAGTATTGCCAAAATGGGATCTGACTTTAGCAAATGACCTGCTGCATTGGAGGCAGAGAACCCACGGCACACTAAATTCAACGGAGTGCAGAAGTCTATACAACAGCTGCCTTTAAACCTCAGCTGAAGTTCTGAATGGAATCCCATTTCCACAAATTCTGCTTCTGTGGGTCCTCTTGAAAATCCTCCGCCTGTCCTGAGATTTGTTAGATTCCACAACACTGTGGAACTATGGCCTCATCATGGAAGCAAAGTGTAGATCCTTTCGCGTGTGGACCCTTCTCTCCCTTCTGTACTTTATACATTGTGGTTGGCCGATGTCACAAGTGAAGAACTCCTTGGCCTGAACGTTTCCATCCCGTAGATCTGAGAGAGTCTCCAGGCCTTCAGCATAAAGGAGTTCATGAAGAACATAGTACCAGGAAGGAGAGAATTTTACAAGCACGCTGAGATGATAGGGTCAACCCCGATGGAAACGGCCTGCTCTGGATCGTCAGAGCCCCTGACTGGAATCCTTCGCGGGTGTAGCCGGCTTCAAGGGCTGGATCCTAAAACTTAAAATAATGGGAGGTTCTGTTCCGGCTAACGTTCCTCAGGACAGCTCTAGAGTACAAAGTACACGCTTTTATATTGAGTTTATCCATATGGAATGTCTCCTGAGGGAGTGGGAGTAGATACTGAAGAGGGACAGCTGCGGTTCTTACAGGATTCACTGTGATCCTGTGGAACTCGATCTGCACAGCCGAGTGATACCTCAGCTCCTCCCTTAGTTCCGTTAAACCCAGTCTGGAATGGGTTTAAGAACCAAGAAGATGGCTCAGCGGGTGAGGTGCCTACTGCAGAAACACAAGGACTCCTTCCAGACTCCCAGCAGCCGGGGGGCGGGGAACCGAGTATGGTAGGCCTCAGCTGTTGCTCCAGCTCCGGGAGGCAGGGACAGGAGGCTCCAGGGGTCCTGGCCAAATCAGTGCCTTCCCATTACCACAAGCCAATTTCGGAACTTGTTTTTACTAAAAGAGAAGCCTGGGGTATAAGTCCTCTCTGTGTGGAAGTCCCTCTGCCATATCCGGCACTTTGCAAAGCCTTATTTAATTCTCAGCCTGGTCTAATGTTAGAGAAAAGGTCTGTGTTTATGTTCCATGCTAAAGGGAGACAGAGAAAGATAAGGAGCATCCTGACCATGAATGCATCCAACGTCCCTAGCCTGCAGATGGTAGTTTACAGTTATGATGGTCAGGTCACTTGTGATGGCTTTAGTAGTATTGGTGATGCAGAAGTCCTGTGAGAAGTCCCTTGAGAGCACTCACATAGGAGACTTGGGTATATCTATTGATGTGACCTAATTTGTACCAACTTCCTGCTGAACTATTCAGGAGACTTTCAAGCATTGCTCCTGGCAGTTCAGACGACTGAAAATACTTACCAGCTCGGGAGCTGCTATTTATCATTTAGAAACTCTATATTGGAATAGAAATTAACCTAAAATAGCAATCATTTCCACTAAGCAAAGCTAAGCCCTTTTGTGGTTGCCCATTCTACACAGGTATAGTAACCAGCCTTTCTGTAACTCTTAAAAATGAAAGCACTTGAGAGCAGAGACCAACTGTGCCCACTTCCAGAGAGAGCTTTTCCGTCATCCATGTACCATCCTGAGATGGAGGACATCCTGAGATGTCAAGACAGACCAGCATATGTGAGCTGTCTAGATCCTTACCATGCTCTAACTCCCATACAAGGGAGGGTCTTGTTTGCAGCGAGATGCTGAGCCCTCTGCCTTGGAGCCCCGACTGCTCTGATTTCGGGTGGGAATACTCTTGGCTTTTCCACTTTGTCTGTCTGCCTGACGCTTCGTTTCTCAGAGCCTAATATTTGCATACGTTGTGACAGTGATTGAGCAGGTAATGCCAATAAAAATCCCACTGTACATGATCTCAATTATAAATCATTAGACTAATACTACCTTAAATCAGTAAATAAAATAAAAATTCAGAGGTTATCAGCAGCCTCTTGACACTTCTTCTCCACTTTGGAGATAGAAGTTCAAGCCTTCTCAAATGATGAGACAAATTTAAGTGTTCACTCTAAGTCAACCTGCCAGTCTGTCTCACTGGGAGCCTTCCTTTCAATGCCAGCAGCCTTCCACTGCCTCCTCTTCAGTCAGTCATTGTATTCACTAGGGTTCTCTACATAGCAGAACTTATAGAATGCATCCGCCTGCATCTATACAGAAGAGCTTTATTAGGATGACTTGCAAGATGTGCTAATCCAACAATGGTTCCTTATAAATGGAAAGCCCAAAAATTCAGTAGTTGCTCAGTCTCAGTTGGTCTTCAGTAAATGATGGAATCCCAAAGAAGCAGGCTCTAATGCCAGTGAAGGAATAACTTGCTAGCAAGGCAAGAGCAAACAGGCAAAAAGCAAAAGCATCCTTCTTCCACATCATGCTTCTAGCAGAAGGCACAGCCCAGGTTAGATCTGGTTTAAAGATATATCTTCCCACCTCAAGGTCTGGATTAAAGGCGTTTCTTCCAACTTCAAATATCCAATTAGGCTGGGTGGTGGTGGTGCATGCTTTAATTCCAGCACTCAGGAGGCAGAGCAGGTGGATCTCAGTGAGTTTGAGGCCAGCCTGATCTACAGAGCTAGTTTCAGGATAGGCTCCAAAGCTACAGAGAAGCCCTATCTTGGAAAGCAAAACAAAAACAAATATTCGATTAGATGTAGATATTCCCAGTTCAAATTCAGCAGAAATTCTGCACAGGTGTACCCTCTACTTTTGGATTTTAGCTTATTACAGATGAAGTCAAGTTGACCACCAAGAATAACCATCACAGTCATAGTCTCAGAGATGAACATTGTTTTTATGTTTATTTTTTGGTTTTTCAACATGCACATTTGAGGGAAAGAAGGTTGAAGTTCCTCCCTAACACAGTTGGTGTGAGCTTTCTTCCACAATAATAGATAAAGCAATCTCCAAAGTGGAAAAGTGTTGAAATTAGGAGCAGCGGGCTGCTTCCCATCACCCGGCTAGCTTTATACCGGAAATAACTACACGGAAACTGTATTCTTTTAAACACTGCTTGGCCCATTATATCTAGCCTTTTCTCGGCTAACTCTCGCACCTGGACTAGCCCATTTCTAATAATCTGTGTAGCCCACGAGCTGGCTTACCAGGAATGATCTTAACCTGCGTCTGCCTGGAGTGGGAGAATCATGGCGACTCTGTGATCCAGCTTCTTTCTCCCAGCATTCTGTTCTGTTTTCTCCGCCTACCTAAGGGTTGGCCTATCAAATGGGTCTAGGCAGTTTCTTTATTAATAAGAAATCACTCCCACATCAGAAAAGGGGATTCTTTGGTACTTACAGTGCAAAGTATTCTCTCAGCATGCGCTGTGTGGACTTTTTTTATCATGCTTCATTCCAAAAGTCCATCTGGAAGGATTGGGGGGAGCATCTAAAGGACCCTAAACTTAGAGGTGCCAGGAGATCTATAGACTTCTAGTCCCCATAGCATACCGACATGCATTAATCCACCAGCAACGGAAGCACACTGGTAAAATTCAAGAAGAGTGATTAACCAAAGCACCTGTCCTGGGGACAAAGCAGAATGCAAGAGTGGCCAACCTTGTTCTAGAGAGAGTTGGACACCAGGGAAGATGAACTTACGGAGGAAAAGGTCCTCAACTTGAGGTGATGCAAGAGCTTGGAAGAGGGTTAGAAAGGCGAGGGGGAGAAGGTATTGAGCTACTCCGATAGCAGCTCTCATGTGGGAGACTCTCCTTAGGACACTGTGTGAATACATGTCGCTGTGATTGTTTTGAAAAAGAAAATGACTAGCCATTTCTGAAAAGGGATAAAGTTAGGCAGGAGAGCTAAACTGAGAGTTCTGGGAGGAAGAAGAGTCTCCAGAAAACACAGAGAGGAGCAAGGCGGGCTTGTTGTACTGAGAAAAGGTACCAAGCCATGTGACAAAGTATAGATAAGAACTTTAAATCTTTGAAGAAAGAAATTGAAGATGCCAGAAAATAGAAAGATCTTCCATGCGCTTGGGTAGGTAGAATTAATACAGTAAAAATGGCAATCTTACCAAAAGCAACTACAAATTCAATGTGATGCCCATCAAAATCCCAGCAAAATTCTTCACAGACCTCGAAAGAACAATACTACTCAACTTCATACAGAAAATCAAAAAACCCAGGATAGCCAAACAATTCTGTACAATAAACTTCGGGAGGCATCACAATCCCTAACTTCAAACTCTACTACAGAGCTACAGTACTGAAAACAGCCTGGTACTGGCATAAAAACAGACAGGAGGACCAATGGAACCAAATCAAAGACCCAGATATCAATCCACACACCTATGAGCACCTGATTTTTGACAAAGAAGCAAAAAATATCAAATGAAAAAAAGAAAGCATATTCAACAGATGGTGCTTGCATAACTGGATATCAATATGTAGAAGAATGAAAATAGATCCATATCTATCACCATGCACAAAACTCAAGTCCAAATGGATCAAAGACCTGAACATAAAACCAACACTGAAACTCATAGAAAAGAAAGTGGGAAGTACTCTTGAACGCATTGGCAAAGGAGATCACTTTCTAAATATAACCCCAGTAATACAGACAGTGAGAGAAACAATTAATAAATGAGACCCCCTGAAACTGAGAAGCTTCTGTAAAGCAAAGGACAAGGTCAACAAGACAAAATGGTGGTTTATAGAATGGGATAAGATCTTCATCAAGCCCACATTGGACAGAGGGCTGATCTACAAAATATACAAAGAATTCAAGAAATTGGTCATCAAAAGACTAAATAATCCAATAAAAAGGGGTACAGATCTAAACAGAGATCTCTAACAGATGAATCTAAAATGGCTGAAAGACACCTAAGAAAATGCTCAACATCCTTAGCCATCAGAGAAATGCAAATTAAAACAACTCTGAGATTCCATCTTACACTTGTAAGAATGGCCAAGCTCAAAAACACTGGTGACAACTTATGCTGGAGAGGACATGGGGTAAAGGAAACACTCCTCCATTGCTGGTGGGAGTGTAAACTGGTACAGCCCCTTTGGATATCAGTATGGCAATTTCTCAGAAAATTAGGAAACAACTTACCTCAAGAACCAGCAATACCACTTTTGGATATATATCCAAAGGATGCTCAGTTGTGCCACGAGGACATGTTCTCAACCATGTTCATAGCAGCATTGTCTGTCATAGTCAGTACCGGGAAGCAACCTAAATGCTCCTTGACTGAAGAATGGAGTACTACACAGTGGAAAAAAATAATGACATCTTGAAATATGTGGTCAAATGGATGGATCTAAAAAAACATCATGAGTGAGGTAACCCAGACCCAGAAAGACAAATATAATATGTACTCACTCATAAGTAGCTTTTAGACATAAAGCAAAGAAAACCAGCCTACAATTCACAATCCCAGAGAACCTAGACAACAAAGGAGACCCTAAGAGAGACATCCATAGATCTAATGTACATGGGAAGTAGAAAAAGACAAGATCTCCTGAGTAAATTGGGAGCATGGGGACCATGGGGGAGGGTAGAAGGGGAGAGGAGAGAAGAAAAATATATAGCTCAATAAAAACAATGAAAAAAATAGAGCTAGTAACAAGCCTAAGCTATTGACCAAGGATTTATAATTTGTGTGTTTATTTGGGAGCTGTTGATGGGACAAAACTTCAACCTACTATGCTGAGTCCCAATGCAGTGGGCTGGGGACAGATTAAGACATGCTTAAGGGTCTGGAGGACAGGTTTCTGCCACAGATACTCTCTGAGTGTAGCCTGAAGACCACGGAGAAGAACCTCCACAAATATGGGGAATGCGGGGAAAAGTTTAGCAAGAATCACCAGCTTCACGCTGGACACAGTCCTGTGGGTTGAGGTCAGGAGCATGGAGAAGCCCCTTGTGAAATGACAGACTCTGTTTCACTCCTGCACCCAGGACTCCAAGGGGAAAGCCCCGTGAGTATGTCGGGGCGGGGGTGGGGTGGGTGGGTGTTGGAAAGGCAGTCACATCAGATAACCCAGAGGAGAGCCAACCATGCCGCAGATACAGGAAGCCCTTCAGCTTCCTTTCTGCTCTGCCCTGACAGGGTGTGGCCCAGGGTGCAGGAAAGCCAGGGGAGTGTGAGGAATGTGGGAACTGCTTTTACCATCCCAGTTCCCTCTCTAAACACAGCGCCCTGCTGGAAATAAGCCCTGTCCTGTGAAAGGTTGTCCAAGTCTCCACTTTTGCCTGGAATAATAATATTTCTACACTTGATGTGGGGGGACACACAAAACCTTAGAGTATAAATGACTTGGGAAATCCTTCTAGAGACCCCCTCCTTTGACAAATAAGGAGCAACCAAAAGGAAGGACATTAGACTATAAGAATAGTGTCAAATAAAATGATTTGATTTCCAAGGAGACAGGAAATCTCATAAATCACACACTTTATTTCATTATATGAGGTTCTGAAAGGATTCAGCAGTAAGGAAGGGAAACTCTTTTCATCCCGTAGTTTCAAACACTCAGCACTCTCGTTTTCACTCGACTCTGAAGTCCTCCTTTTCTTCTGACTCATTTTCTCAGGCCGTGGAGGCAATGGTGCAGCAAGCCCCGTGGCCTTCCCAAGTGAGCACTGAGTCTCCCCCTGTGGTTTGAGCTTCTTTGGTCCTCTGTCAACAGCGTCTCCAAGCTCAAATCACCAGGATTCTAAGGGAGATGAGGCCAAAGAGGAGTTTACAGTACTAGAATCCAGCTCTCATTAAATGACAAGGAAACAATGTCCATACAAATACAGTATATAAAGATGTAAGATACATAAATTTTTTGACATGTTAATTAAATTTTTAGAAATCTATCCTAGAAAAGTATTATCGCAGAGATGCAAAGCTGAATGTAAAAGAAAATCATCATGTCTGGGCTCACATATAAGACATTGAAAATTAAGCGTGTACAGTTATTAAAACATCTCCCAGATACAGCGCTAGGTAAAATAATAATGAATAAACCCACCTTTGAAAGATGCCCACACGGCTGTTGATGGGAGATGGAAAGGACCAGAACCTAGGGAACGTCTATGTATACTTAGGTAGTTCACTATTGTTCGCCGTTTAAATAAATAGCATGTATTGATTTTGTAATAAAAGTTTCAATATTTTTATAAAGCTGTGGCTTACAACAAAAATGATTTTTCTATTTACCATAAAACATGAATTTTAATGGATTTTGTTAAATCTTAGTCTTATTATGCCCTTTTTTATACGGGCAGCAGATGGACATAGAGACAGAGACCCTCACCAGAGCAACGGACTGAGCTCCCAAGGTCCAGATGAAGAGAAGAAGGAGGAGGAAGATGAGCAAGGAAGTCAGGACCTTGAGGGGTGCACCCACCCACTGAGACAGTGTGCCTGTTCTAATGGGAGCTCACCAAATTCAGCTGGACCAGGACTGAACGAGCATGTGATCAAACCGGACTCTCTGAATGTGGCTGCCAATGGAGGCAGACTGAGAAGCCGTCTATAATAGTACTGGGACTTGTTTCTACTTCATGTGCTGACTTTTTGGGACCCTAGTCTATTTGGATGCACACCTTCCTAGGCCTGGATGGAGGGTGCAAGGGCCTTGGACTTCCCACAGGGCAGGGTTCCCTGCCCTCTCTTAAGGAAGGAGGAGGAGGGAGGAGGAAGAGTGGGTGAGCGGGAGGGGAATGGGAAGAGGGGAGGAAGTGTAAATTTTTGAATGGAAAAATAAATAAAAAGAAAAAAAAAGAATTACTAGGACCAAAGATCCAGAGTTCCTCTGTCAAAGTTAATAAATGAAAAGGTAGTTTTAAAATGATGAGCCAACACATGTAAAGAACAATGCATGTTAAACAATGAGAGTTCAGCACAGACTTCTCATTTCCTTTTAACTATTAATTTATGATTGACCTTTGCAGGTGGTTATGACCGGTTTAGGTGTCAAGTTTCTGTATTTTCCGATCACAAGGAAAGTACCCTGAGTTCCCTGTGTTGGTGTCAATGCACACACAGTTGTGGCTACAGGGCATTTGTAGATGCTTTTCTCTGGATGGATGTGATCTTGTAATACCAGCTCTGTTTCCTGACTCTGTGACATATGCTAGCATTCCAAAAGCATACATTTTTTTTCCAATATAATATTCGTGTTAAGCCATCAGACCTATCCTTCCAGGAAAACAAGTTTCATATCAACAGATCCTATCTTACATTTCTGTGTTTGACTGTGTTCTCTCTCACAAATGATGAATATGTATTAAAGTATTTATTAACGTCATTTCATGGGAAATCACATACTGTCAGAAAGAATTCCCCTAATTATAAATAAAGGAGTGGGGTTTTTTCACAAAGAAATATATACAACACCAATAAATGTATTTGGGTACGAGTCATAGTGCACTCTATGAGTTACTACACAGAAGATGTATTTATTTGTGAGTTTTGCTTTCTTATTTAGCAAAAGAAGTAGGCAGCCGTGTGATGACAAAAGTATAGTCTGCCTGTTGGGGATCTTTTCCAGAAAATGAACTGTGAGAAGCAATGAGCCATCAACCCGAGAGGAGAGCACTTGTGCCTCGGCTGGCAGATCTACTTCCCGGGAGAGTCATTGATCCTTGCTCCCGGGCTGGATGAGTGTGAACTGAGCATGTCTCACCATCCTGGGGAAGGGGACTACAGAGCGTTGGTGTTTCCTGTGGTTAAGATATGCCTGGAACATTGAAAAGAAAGGTGGCCACCCTAAGAACTAAGGACATAATTCTACATCTGAAGGCGGTAGTGAGTGATGGTTGTGACCTTTTCTTTTAGGAGTTCATGATAGTAATTCAAGAAAGTTACCACTTAAGAGATCAAAGATAGAGGGAAGGGTCTGACTGTGGTTCTGATTATCTAGGCTTGTTACAGACACACTAAAGTTGAAGAATAGCTAGGGAATATTTCAAGGCATAATTTACCAGCCATACAGATGAGAGCGAAAAGTTAGTTTCCCATGGCCTGAACTGGCCAAACTTCTTCTCCCTCTAGTTATGCCATTACAAGGGAACAAAACCACTTTGGGACGTGACCTGAGTCCTTAGCCAATTCAGTTAAAGGTGTGTGGATGGTTGGAGGAAGGTATGAGTTTTATGGTAGTGGGGGCACAAAGGGCAGGCCCTAGGAAGAACAGCAAGCGCTCTGGACTGCTGAGCGGGCTCTCTAACCCCTAGCTATGCTCAAGTGTCTAATATCTGGACTTTTAAAAAGATTTGTTTGTTGTCTAATGTGTGTATGGGTGCTTTTGCCTGTCTGCCTATGTATCACATGCAGCTGGTGCCTAGAAAGGCCAAAAGAGGGTGTCAGATCTGTCAGAACTGAAGTTATAGACAGTTGTTAGTCACCGTGTGGGAGATCCTAGTACTTTCTTCGGAAGAGTGGTCCATGTTCTCTCCAGTTCCTGCTGAACCTTCTACAGTTCTGTTTCTGTTTCTTGATTCTTCTTCATTTATTTTTTGATTTTCTTCATTTTGGACCACTAATTGGAATAATATTCCGGAAATTCTTTGAGGCCTGGAATCAGTGTGCTTGCCTTCAGGGAGAATTGGCACCTGCTTTAACCAGGAACCTGGAGGCAGTACCCAGCCCAGAATGATTTAAATGCTCAGTTTGGGATTTCTCTGATCATATTAGTCGTGGGAAAGCTAGCCTTAATTCCAGTGAGAGCAACTCCCTAGCATAAAGTTCTCAGGAGAAATTTATCTTTTGCAGCATCCCAAGAGTACTACAGACACTTATATTTACTGGGATCTCTTTTGGGGGTCACCTTTCCCCTAGATCCTACTTCTACCGGATAGACTCACCTACTTTAGGCAAGTCAGTCACTTCCCACTTTATCAGAATTTTTGATTGTCTCCTCCCACCTAAAGAAAGCTTTCCCATTGGCTTTGACCTTTAAGAATTTTTCTGTCTTGACAACAAAGCTATACAGTTTTAATTGTTTTCTAATCTCACTTTCTCTTAAATTTTTTGCACCAGAAAGATTTTTTAAGTATCTAATATTTATAGTGCCAGAAGCAGAACCTCTGTTATTTACTTATATTATTTCCTTTATCTCCCAAATTAAACCAAGCACTACATTTTTAACACACACACACACACACACACACACACACACACACACACAGAGAGAGAGAGAGAGAGAGAGAGAGAGAGAGAGAGAGAGAGGAAAAGAAATAACTTCTATGTGTAAAGTAGCAATTCTTCCTTAAACATCAAAAATAAGAAAAAGACTTGTTGTAATAATCATTTCTCTTCCTTTCTTTTTTCTTTCTTCCTTTCTTTCTTTCTGTTCTTTTCAAGTAGGGTTTTTCTGTGTATCCTGGTTGTCCTGAAACTTGCTGTATAGACCAGGCTGGCCTCGATCTCTCAGAGTTCTGTCTGCCTCTGATTCCCTAGTGCTAGGATTAAAGACAGGTGCTACCACGCCCTGCATAATAATCATCTCAAGATGGAAAGATGGAGATGTATTTTAACTTAAATTTACTTTACATTCTGTTGAGATTGATAACAGTTTTCAGTACAATTAGCCCAAGGGTTGCCATTTGAAAATCTCTAACAGTGTCACATACCAGCTAGTCTATGTGAAAGTTTTTCCAGAGATTTCCATATGTGGTGATATTTTGTTTGTGACCTAACAAATAAAGCTTGCCCGAAGATCAGAGTATGGAGCTAGCTACCCTAGATAGCCACAGAGGCCAGGCAGTGGTGGCACAGACCTCTAATCCCAGAACTTGGGAGATAGAGGCTGTTGGATCTCTCTGTGTTCAAGGCCACCCTGGGCCTCACAAGATTGAATGAGTCTACAAGAGAAACAGAGCCAAGCAGTAGTGGCTCACACCTTTAATCCCAGCACTAGGGAGGTGGAGATGGGAAGTGATGTGGATGGGCAGAGAGAGGAATATAAGGTGGGAGGGGATAGGAGCTCAGAATTTAGTCTCAGGTTTCATAGAGCTAGTGCTTAGTCTGAGGATTTGTAGAGACAGGATACCCCATTCAGCCTGGGGATTTTATAGAAGTAAGAACTAGTGACTGGCTGCTCTGCTTCTCTGATCTTTCAGCTTTCACCCCCAAATATCTGACTCCGGGTTTTTATTAGTAAGGCCAATTAGAATTCACGCTACACTCACCCACCAATGTCAAGCAACTATAAGCCAGTACCATAAAATCTGTATTCAACTGAGTGTAGGACTCAATAAAGAAATAAAGCATGAGGTGTAAGGGCCACTGTAAGGGAGGCGTCCCCAGACACCAAACTCTCAGCACTATAAGATTATTACCCTGGCGGGTGAGGGTAGGGGCTACAAAGGCAGACAATGGACAGCAGCAGCAAGCAGGTATTTTCCTTTAGCTAGGGATAGGGTTTTCAAGGGAAAGGGCGAGTCTGTATTAGAGTGAGCTGGCACTTCCTGATTGGACATGTTAGCCAAATAATGAATTCTGATCGTTGGCTCTTGAAGTTTAGTCTCGGGAATGAGTCAGTGACCAAATAAGGGAATAACCCTTGGGGATAGCTTTAGAAATATTATCTAACAATTTTTAGCAAGGGGGAGAAGGGTAAAAGGCAGAACCTGCCGGTGCCGTGTTTATCACACGGTCCTGCTAAAGAGCTGGGCGGTGCTAAAATTCTCTACC
Organism: Microtus ochrogaster; assembly: GCF_000317375.1. Taxonomy (NCBI): domain Eukaryota; kingdom Metazoa; phylum Chordata; class Mammalia; order Rodentia; family Cricetidae; genus Microtus; species Microtus ochrogaster. The sequence goes on from NC_022010.1 coordinate 54,451,503, forward strand.
GGGAAAGCACTGACTCTCTTAGCCTCGGTTTCTTTAGCTGTGGAAACAACACGTGACCTACCGGGACATTCTGAGAGCTTATAGGAGGAATGTCCAATTGTAGCTATTGGCGTCTTGCTATCATCCTCCCTCCTGCAGAATACTCTCCAATTAAAATCTGTGAGCTCGAAACCAGCCTGGTTTACAAGAGCTAGTGCCAGGACAGGCTCCAAAAACACAAAGAAACCCTGTCTCGAAAAACAAAAACAAACAAAAAAAAATTATAAACGCAAACATAATTCCCAGCACCCACAGCAAGTGCTCCACAACTGCCCGTGTCTCCAGCTTGGGGAGATCTGACACTCTCTTCCGACCTTTTAGGGTACCTGCCGCACCTGTAGCTTACGTCCACACAGCCACACGTGCACATATATTAAATCAATATTAAAAACAAACCTGTCTTTCTTTAGGTTGTGTCTGTCGGGTCTTTTGTGACCGCAGCGAGACAAGTAATTAATACAGATTGTCCTCCCCAAGCTGTGACTAGTGGCATTATCCCTGCGTCAACGGTTTTGTGTTTACTACCTCACTGAGTTCTTAAGGAAGCCCATCAAGTCAGACACCACTTTGGCCCCGTTTTCTAGACGGCAATTCTGTGGGTCAGACACGTGAGACAGCTCGCCCGAGCGAAGACGCTCATCATTCGCAAACCCCGCTCCTGCGGTCTTTGCCATGGGTAATAATGTAAACACAGTCACACCGTGCTACAAATTTTCCTTGAAAAAAAAAATTCCAATCACTTTGATTTTTCTCACACTGGGATGTAAGGTGGAAAGATAGATACGCAGAAAAGAAAGAAAGAAAAACAAATCTAAAAGTGGATCCAGAGCTTGGAGAGACAAGATCGTAGGGAGAATAGAGAACTGCCATCTTCCACGGCTCCTCCCTCCGTGTCTCCGTCTGGCCCAGCTCTGTCTTCTTTACCACCACCACCACCTTGTGTCTGATTTTCTTAAAATCATTTCTCTCACCTCCACTGCTGCAGCACAGCCCCTGAATCCACCCCACCATCTCGATCTCAGTCCTTCGTGGAAGACATAAAACATGGCTTATTTTAAATTGCCACTATTTTTTTAAGCAGTATCTCTTTACAGCCCCCCCCACACACACACACACACAAACCCTCTTCAGTGGCTCCCTCTTCACTTACCAGGAAGACAGAAGTCCACAGTGGAGCCCACAATACTCTTCCTGTCCAGACGCTGTCTCTCTAGCTGCGCTGTGGCTTGTCAGGTTTTTGTTTTTTTGTTATTTTTGTTTTTTCTTTCACTGTTAGCTTTGTTTATACCCTGTGTTCTCTGCCTGGCCTGTCTTCACTCATCTCTGCCTAAGGGACTCCATGACCCTTTTTCTTTTCCTTTTTTCTTTTCTTTCTTTCTTTCTTTCTTTCTTTCTTTCTTTCTTCCTTCCTTTCTTCTTCTTTTCCTTCTTTTTTTTTTAAACAGTCTTGCCTCAAATTTGTAATCTTCCTGCCTCTGTCTCCCTAGTGCTGAGATTACAGTCCCAAGCCTCCATGGCTGGTGGGGTCTCACTATCTTGCAGGTTGCTGCAATCACATTAGCTATGTAAAGCCTGCAAGTTCCTGCCCTCGGACCAGGGTTCAGTAGACTGGCTAAGCACTAGAATAAGAGATGTATAGTGGTCCTTACACCAGGTCTGTTGGCATCTAGTAGCTCACTCCTCTAATAACGAAGATGGAGTTAGGTTACAAACTGGGCATATTTGACTTCCTAGTCCCTGCTATTATGCTGGGGGCACTCGAGAGTTCCAGAATTTCTGAATAAACATCTAACCATGTGACGTAAACACGTTTCTTGCTAAAACTCCAGAGCTCTTCTGACTAAATCTCAAGCTGATCATCGAAACACTGCTATGGGGGGAGACAGAACTGCGCAGCATCTACCTCTTGGACCACTGAAACGTGACATAAAAACCGCATGTGGATAATGCGGAAATTCTCTACAGGGAAATTATTGTGTAGCCTCTCAAAGTCCTTTCCCTAGGGACATTTTTTTCCCTGGGGCTTAAAATTGAATATATCTCAATGGGTCTACTAACATATAATGCTAATGAGATTTCTGAAATCCTAAATAAAATCATCAGACCAAACTCATCTTTGACAGTGTCTTCTCTTGAAGATTGGCATCCCCACATCCCCATTTATACCGGTCTTCCCGCTCATAACAAACAACAAAAAATAAATAGCCTCTGGTGTCAGAAAAACAATCCTGAACACCTGTGTGCCTGCTTGCTTCTGGCATCCCATTCCACTGCTAGCTACAAATGAATCATCCCGGTCAGAATTATTTTCCTCCTCTGTTGCCCGATAGTAAACTATACTCTGCCATTATACCTTGGACATTTTGTGTGTGTGTGTGTGTGTGTGTGTGTGTGTGTGTGTGTGTGTGTTGAAGAAAAAACAATGTGTGCTCAGAACTTTACAGTCTGGAAATTATTTCCATGTATTTAAGTCACTCGAGTCTCACTGCAGCCTTGTGTTTGCAACAGAGTCAACATTAATGAGAAATGAGAGAAAGAACTCAGAAGCCTAAAATGCTGGCCTAAACAGGCAGCTTACAGATAGAGCTGGGCTTGTGCCCGCTCTCTGCCTCAAAACCCTTGCATTTCCCACAGCTACTTTGTGAAATGAGCATTAACTACAGTGGCTCTTCTGGTCCCCTATGCTTCTTAAAGCTCTGGACAGAAGGATGCAGGTGTAGCTTCATTTAACGTCTTTAGTGACTCATCAATTAACAACCTTCTGAATCAAAGTTCCCAATGTGATGGTTAAGAAGAGGCTGTGCCTCATATTTGAAGATGGATTCATTGATTTTAAAAAAAATTGTATTTCTTTTATCTTATTTTTTATGGCTTAGATGCCCAGTTTTCTAAGAAAAGGGTGTGGATTCTGATGGGAGAGGAGGTGGGAGGATCTGGGAGGAATTAAGGGAAGGGGGAGTCAGAATATACTGTATGAAAAAAATATTTTAGTAAAAGAAAAATAAAACAACAAAACACCATGACTCTCATTGAGATGAGATGAGGTCCTGCATGGACAGTTAGCTCCACTCATTAGAAAACCGACTGCTTCCCACACGCCAGGCTCAGAGCCCTTGGAGTCAGATTTACACTGCGGTGATGTTGTAAATATTGTATTCACCACGTTCAGACGAGCTGTAAATCTACCACATGGTTATCTGAGAGGAAGAGTGTGTCTCTGACCACCCAAACCAAAGACATTTAGGCCACAATCAAATAAAGCAGGCAGATTCTAAGCCTCCTGGGTAGAGCTACCAAACCCGAGGTCTCACCTTGAGGAGGGGACAGAACGGTGTGAGGTGCCAGGACCCAGTCTGCTTAGCGGCTGCTTTCCCAGCCCCAGCTTTGCACATCGCGGGCCTAACAGGCTGCTGCCGAATCTCTTAAATTCTTACTGATCAACTGCATATATTAAACCTCGAGGAGGGAACTAAGTATAGGTAAGATAACAAAGTAGCTTTGAAGGGGGTGGGAGACATGAATAAAGTGTTGGAAAAGTCCAACAAGAAGATATTTTGTATGGAGGATTCTAGAAAGATATTTTAGAGCATTTTGTGAGGGAACTGGGCTGTTCAAATTGCCTTGGAATAAGTCAATGGGAGAAGCAACACAAAGGGACGTACATGGACAGCGGGAACTGGCCTGGAGGGAGGTACACGCGTCTCAGCTGTCAGGTACTAACATCAGATGTGAGGAAGAGCTCCCTGCAAGTCTGGAGGACAAGGGCAGAGGGCAGAAGGGAGGAAAAGGGAAATGGGTAGGCGGCTCTGCAGGCTGTAATCACTGCAGCCGGACCGTGAATCATCGTGAATGCTGTCAGCGCCGAGCCTTGCACCTGAATTCTCTGAGCTGTATGGGACCCCCAGAGGCAAGCGGGCATAGAGCAGTCTCACCCAGCGAGCAAGAGGGAGGGCCGCTGCCAGATGCTGAACATCCCTTATGATTGGTTGTTTTTTCAGCATGTTGTCCTTATATGGCCACCAGGTGACCCCTCTCAGTTACTTGGGGCCGCTTCTGCTACATTCAACAGCCACGTCAAAGGGCCTGAACACGCTGACAACGGAATTGGCCACTGGGACTTTCAACTACGTCAGGTTGCCCGGCCTGTGATTTATTTGAAAAAGAATCATAAACGGACCGTGAGTCATTTTCAGCAACCACAGCTTCAAAGCCAAACAGTAAATTCTGAGAAACCAATTTCCACTGTGGGCAGAGCCCGATTCCTAGTGTCTGATCGGTCTGGCAAGCATCAGATTAGAGAGAGCGGATGAGAGAGCAGCAGGTGCAGCCAGGCCACAGCTGGTCAGAGGCCTGCAGACCCTGGGGGAGAAGAGGGGGGCTGCCTGGGCCCCACCCTGCCGGTGCAGAGGAATCAAGACAGACTCCACACTTGGGTTCCAGAAAATCAGGCAAGATGAAGGAAAAGATTGCTAGACCGCATGAGTGGCCGGCACCACAGTGAAGGGCTATTTATTTTGATCAACAGACAAAAGAGAGTCCCCAGTCAGTTCTTCATCAGTTTGTTCCTGCCTTCCATTACTGAGTCTTTTCCCTCTAGTCTCTTAAGAAGAGGAAAGCACAAGCTTTGGCTTATTATTATCCATCTTACTCGGTCCGTAAACTTGGTCTTTTCTCATCATGATGGTCAGCACGTCCTAAGCCCTGGACACACAATAAGGACTTATCTGACCACCCCTGTCCCCAGAAATCTCACTGACTATATCCTGTTATTATTGTTATATTACAGAAGGGGACCCTACAGCACAAGGAGGTGAAGTCACCCTTCCACGCTACCCGTCTACTGCGCAGGCGTGAAGCAAACGTGGAAGCAGCGAGTTCGGCTTCTGCCTGTGCTGCCTTCTAGGCAGAAGAGAAACTTGATCCTAAAAGCAATACAGGCTCCTTAAATGAAATTTGGAAAATAAAAGCAAGGCATTAAAAAAAAATTAAAAGCACCCATAATCTCATTTTTGCTTTGGGGAATGTCTTTAAGGTAAGGTGGTTTGAATTAGAAGGGCCACCATAGGTACATAGATTTGAATAATTGGGCCCCAGTTGGTGGAACTGTTTGGGAGGGATTAAGGAGTTGTGGTCTTGTGGGAGAAGGTAAGTCATCCAGGCAGTAGCTTTCAAAGGAGGCACACTATTCGGCGCGCGTGCGTGAGTGCGTGCGTGCATGTGCATGCACCGTGTGGTTGTGGATCAAGACATAAACTCTCAGCTCTCATCTTTTGCTCCACTACCATCAAGGACTCTAACTCTCGAAACCATAAACCAAATCAAACACTTTCTTTTTATAAGCTGCCTTGGTCATGGTTCTTTATCACAGCAACAAAAATGTAACTAAGAGATAAAGAAAATTATTTTTAACCTATGCTCTCCAAGGTATACATTGCCTTCTCAGATGCTGTCCTTCACTGCTTACACAAATACAATGGAGACACATTCCTGCCTATACACAAATAGAGCAACACATTGTAAAACATGATTATTTTTACCTCTCTTTTTATTACTTAATTTTCAAAACTTTTATTTTTTTTATTTTTTATTTTTATTTATTTATTTTTTATTTTTTGGTTTTTCGAGACAGGGTTTCTCTGTGGTTTTGGAGCCTGTCCTGGAACTAGCTCTTGTAGACCAGGCTGGCCTCGAACTCACAGAGATCCGCCTGCCTCTGCCTCCCGAGTGCTGGGATTAAAGGCGTGCGCCACCACCGCCCGACTCAAAACTTTTGAAAATGGTTGTAGGTAATCTAGTATCTGCTAAAGTCATAATTTACTCAGCCTTTGCTATAATAAAACATCCTATCCGTATGTCTATATGTATCCATGTTAGTACCTCTTAAAGATGCCCAAGTAGCTCAAAGAACATGATCATCATTTTCATCTTCCCTACTGAAAATGACCCAGGGTCTCCTTATCACTGTATGATGCTAATAAAAACTGGGTGTGTGGATTATGGATCTACTGCCCATAGCTTATTTAAGAATAATGTTCTACCAAACTCAACAGTGATATAAACAGGGTTCCTTACCTGCATTCCAAACCAGTTTCCCCTTCTAGCTGGACACAGGTCCTCACCTATTCTAAGAAGGTGCAGCCTTGTAAAGGCCCTTCTCGGATTCACCTGTCACATCCTTTCTCTCTCCCAGAGACATGGCTCTTGTGAGCACAACTTCCCATAGGGTATCTCCTGTATATGGGACTCTGGTACTGTTTTCTGAAAATGTGTAATTTTCGACACTTGCATTTTCTAGCACACCTCAAATCTTGTCTACCTGTTCTCATCACATAACTACTTCCCCGCTGCAGCCAGTAGACGCTGACCGCGCAGCTGGCCCTGCACTTCTGCTCTGTCGCTTGGGACTCTGAGGACTCTGAGGATGCTGAGTCTCCCTCATCAGCCAAGAAGAGGGAATAACATTATTTTCCCCCCAAGAAGAATGACTTCCACAATGAGATGCAGAGAAAACATACCTTTGTTGGTTAAACTCCAGCTTTTTCCAGAGTAGTACCTCCCCTCCATGGAAGGGCATCCCTGTACACAACTCCCATCATGCCTTATCGGCTAGACGCCCACTTCCTGGGCAAGGGATGGGGGCTGCCGTCATCCTCTGGTGTCATGCACACCTCTGACCTCTATCTTACCAGTACTGTCACACGCTCTTGCTCTCCAGGCCTGAGGGGTAGTGCTCTGGAACATGGAGCACGAGGGCACTTTGGAATCAGAAAGCATGGGGTTCCAATCCTCATTTTTAGTCCTGCTGGCTTCGCAATTTTAAACAAAAAGCCTTTTGACCTCTCTTGCACTTCAAATTCCTCAACTATGAAATAGGAACTATGAAAAAAAAAACTATCTCAGGACTGTTGACAGCACCTGGTGTGTAGTGTCTGGCTCACAAAGACATAATAATTGTAGCTCTTCTTAATGTCTCTCTACAGCCCCTGTCTCAGCTGTGATGTTATTGGTAATGTCACACACAGTTCTAAAGCTGTTTCAAATCTGAGAGTCAAGTTTCTTTTGTGAGTCTTGGGAGAGGGACCGACTGACTCCTAAGCCTCATTAGCCTTAAAATAAATCCCTGTTGGTGTGGCCCCTGATGAGCTGGGACACTGGTGTGAGGGTGGAGGTGTTGCGACAATTTCTTCAGAGAGGGTTACGTCCCTGGGGACAGCCTGGACCTACAGTCTCTAAACACTGTGTGGTGCTGGGAGGTCACTCTGCCAGTCTCTCCTATCCTCAAGGAGGAATAGGCAACTGACCCAGAGAATGTAGACCAGCTTGTGTGAAGGTGTCTTTGAACAGAGGTGTGTTTTCCCTGAGGTGGTGCAGGACGTCTTCTCACACTGAAGTTCTCATCCTAGGGGTGATAGGAAACGTGTGCGGGCTTTCGAGCATTGCGGTACCTGTGAGGTAGGATGACAGTAGCGGTCATGGGCTACAGAGAGCAATGATGTACATTCTGACCTGCCTGGGAGTCCTGCAGACATGCCTAGCGTGCTCCTTCCCAGGACCACCAGAGGACGTGGACTTCAACAAGGCTTCAGCACCATTTCCCAGCTTGGTGAACGGGGCCTGAGCATGGAGTGAGCCATAAAGACTCTTGGCCTGGTAGATGGGACACATCTCACTGCAGGCCTCCTTGCCTGGGTCCCACTTCTGTCTTCTCCTGCTTCCAGGGCAGTTGGGGTGGAAGGCAACTTGACATGATCTAGTTTATAAAAAGCTTTGATTTCCAGACCCAATGTGGAAATCTCAAGTCCCTGAACCTCTTGCCTTTCCAGAGAAATATAGCTCCCTAACACCAGGGCCTAATAATGCTTTTGATTTTCCTCCAAGCCCTCACCCAGCTGCCAGGGCTTAGAGTGGGCCCCCAAAGGAAGGACTTTGCCAGGAGAGCCTTCCAATACAAAATAATATTAATTTAGTGAGTATTGCTATGTTCTAAGAATTTTGTGTATGTTTTCATAATACTGAGTGACATAAAACAAAGTCAACATTATTTAAAAAAAAAAAAAAAAGACAGGTGAGTCTTAGAAAGAAGTATGGCAAAGCTGTGTCCAGGGCCCACTGCGCTCCCAGAATTCCTCCAGTATCTCAACGGCTCGGGAAGAGAAAGCTGTCCTGTTCATGAGTGTGCAGCCCACAGAGGGGAGGATTTATCTCTCATAGGTTGCCTGCCATCAACAGAGACAAATCTAGGTAATGTCATTACGGTAATGGCCTCTGTGACTTAGAAGAGCTAAAAAGAAAGTCAACAAATGTCAAGTCCCTTGAAGAATCTATTCACCATGAAGTCACCTTCTGAGGCGTTCTCGGCAAACAATAGCGCCCATTTCCACTCCAGACACTGCTCTCCATGGTTAATGCTATCACTAGGTGACTCTCCTCTGTGAGTCCCCAGAACTTGTTTCTAATTCTCGTCAGAGGCACTTCAGTCGTGAATAAAGCGCCCAGGCAGCCCTCCTCATGGCTCTGATTGGAAATTTGCTCTACTGCCATTTCTTCTGCCGGTATTCTTCGCCCTCTGCACAGTCAACAGCTTGTGACTGGCTTGTGAATCTTGGCTCTGGGCTGCTCCCTCACCCTCCTCTCATGCTCAAGGCAGCATTGTCACAATGTGGCCCTGTACCTTGTCTTCCTTAGGGAGCCCCTCAGCACCTACCAAGGGCTCGCCCATCCACCCCTTCTGTTGACCCGGATAATTGGTGAAAGCTTCAATTATGCAGACATATTTATACTCATACTGGACTAGACAGACATTATGTCATTGAACCCAGAGAGCAAATCTCTGGAAAGAGTATAATTATAATCTCTTCTTTATTTTGGGGGGAAAAATGAGGCATAGGGAGGTTAAATAATTTTCCCAGAGTCATATAGTTAGCAAATGGAGAAACTTGCACTACTCATAACTCAGCTTCCATCCCCTAGAACCCTTGGGGATGAGTTGGGCTTCCCAACCTCTGTTCTTCATGACTTCTACCTCATTTCCTTGCCCACCGCCAACTCCACTCATCTAACAACCTCTTCTCATCACCGATTACCTGAAGATGTTGGCTGAGTTGTCCTCACAATTCTGAGTCTCTTCAACATCCATCTAGACTTCATGAGTTGAACTCCAGGGGCCATTGGCCATTTAAAACACAGCATGGATGGTGGATCCAGAGATACATGGGTCCTACAGAGAGACGCTCCTTCCAGAGTGCTTACTAGGTCCCATCATGTGAGACCAGCACTCCCTTCTGGTGAACTGAATTCTTCTCCTCCTCTATGGGTCATGCCAAGTCCACTCCCTGCCCAGTCATCACCAACTACAAATGCGTATATGACAAGGTTTCCCTGTCTCCCTCCCAGACTACCGCCTCCTTTCCCAGTTTTCCCCACACCTTCCGGTTCCTGCAACTCTGGGACCACCCCAGGACTTGTAAACACGGCACCTGGCACCTTTATGTTCAGCCCTCTCTGCCATCTCCCTTATCTAGTTTCAGTTCCACCGGCCATGGTGAGTTCCTGCCAGCACCTTCAGTGGCTTCAACCTTCACACCCTTAGTAAAGCCAGCACTCCTCTCCATGCCTCCGCCAGATCACTGAAGCAGCACAGAAGAACACAACCCCACAGGGCAGTCTCCTCTCAAAGTCATTGTCTCATGTATCAAAGCCACCCTGCCTGGGTGCTTCCCATAGGCCTTCTGTGTCTCCCAGTTCAACATGGCTCCCAGAAAGGCTCATGCCTTCCTCCTCCTCAAACCTTTACTACTTTCTTTTCAGGGCCTTTCTGAGCAGGCAACCCTGCTTCCTGCATCCCTGAGAAAACAGAGTGACAAGCGTGTTCCATCTCCCCGTCACATCTTCTTATCCTTCGTCTGTGTTTTGTATTATGTGTCCCATGCTGTCTCTGGAAACACCCATCCCAGCACATAGCCGGAGGGTACTGCTCTGCCATTGACCTTCTCTACTGAACCCATATACAAACATGATGCTGCTTCCCCAACTAAAACCACAAACAGCAGCAGCAGCAGCAGTTTCCCTGAATCTTACATATGAATTAAATGATTGAATTTTCTTCCATTCACAGACAACGTCTTAACACTATCCGGAATACTATGCATTTACTTCTTAGTTTATATGTGTAGACCTGCTGCCAAATCCTCAGCACCTTGGAGAGTATTGGGCTCCTGGTGGGCACTGTTTACAAACATATATGGTATAAATAGCTAAATTCTGGTTTTGAATCCTTGTAAGGTGACATTAATGTCCCCTTCCGGGGGACCTTAATCGGCAAGGTAAAGGAGGGGCCATTTTCACTACCAGAGCTGAGAATCTGAAGGTTTGGGGGATTCACCTATTAAGACCAGAGCCAGAACAACAAAAGCTATTTATTTATTATTAGTTTACATTTTTTTCTACCACACACATCCTGGGGTGCAGAGATCAGGCGGAGGGCTGAGAAACCCAGGTTACAAGTCTGTGTTACCGCGAGAGATGAAAAACACGCCTGTCCCCGACAGGGTGCAATTTAACCTGACATGCGGCTGCATCAGCGGTCACAATGAGCTTCTTGTAAGTCCTTTCTTTTTCACCCACAAAATTCTACCCGAAGTGCCATGTGCTCACGCCACTTGCCTGAAGCCCCCCTACCCCGCCCCCCATCCAAGCATACTTGTTCCCATCATGGGTAAGTCTCTGTCTTTGCAGAGGGCTGGGCCACCCTGCTCAGTGAACTAACACTTCCATGGCACAGCCATCAACAGCTTCTGAGCAGAGCTGGATAGAGCACACTGCTCACTGGTCTATTGACAGAGAACTAGGCTTTGCAGCCCTGTGCTCTCAATAAAAAGCAAAAAGCTAGCCTTACATTCATTTTTTTTCTTCATTTACCTAGTCTATCATGCCAAGACTTGCATGAGGATAAAAAAAAAACACTTTTTTCCCCTGACCCCTGGAGTGATCAACTGACGCCTTCGAGCAGGAAAATGCAATTGCTCTGTCTCAGGCTGTCTCTCTGGTTTCACCGATCACAAAATGATTCAGCCCCCTTTGAAAAGCCAGTGACCTCCAGCAGTGGTGAATTCACTATGAAAAATAATAATGATAAGATAACAGAGGTTATGGAAGCTATTTCGCTTTGGTGGTCAACCTTTGGGGGGCTGTGGGAAATAAAGCAACCTGGGCTAGACCTGAGGAGCTGGCGGTACACACACACACACCCCTTCAGAAGCCTCTCATAATTCCCACACCAGCGGCGCCTTCCCAGTCCGACTTCTTCCTCCCCACTGATCCCTATCAGCAAGAGTGCACTCACGCGCAGGCAGCTCTGAAACTTATGGAGTGTGTCCTTCCTGCCTCCAACCTCGTCGCCTGTCAGCCCTTATTGTCACCAGGCTCCTGTTCATTTGCTCGCCACTCACACTGATCTAGATGATCAAAGAGAAAGGTCTACTGATCCTGGCTCAGCCCTGCCTGGCCCAACCTAGCACTGGTCAAGAATGTGCATGAACTATTACTAGAGTCTCATGTATTCTTTTCACCCAGCTTGCTAGTGCGCTCTCTCTCTCTCTCTCTCTCTCTCTCTCTCTCTCTCTCTCTCTCTCTCTCTCCTTTACCCCCCCTCCCCCCGTTCTCATTTTTCTTTTTCAGAAAAATAAAGAAATGAGTTCTGGCTTGGCTGGAGATTTCGGCACTGTAACTATCTGCTGTTCAGATGGATCCCGCTGAAGCTGGGGCTGGCTCTCTGGGGAGCAGCATGAGATGCTGGTTTTCAAAACCTGAGCAGCGTGTAAATGGCAGCTAAAAAGGAAATGCAGATTGGTGCTGAGTGTTAATTGTCTCTTCCTCTCTTCTTCACACGCTTCAGAGGCCCGTGTGGTGGCAGCAAAGCGGGCCTGCCCCCTCGTGGGATGGGCTTTTTTCCTTTCAAGCTGGACTGAGAGAATAACACCCAGAGTCCAAGTCAAAACATGGAATTTTTCCCTTTTTCTGTTTTTTTTTTTTCAAGTTCTCGTCTGATGAAAGTCAGGGAGGTGGCACGGAGCTTGTAATGAAAGTAAGAGTCTGCTGAGAATGAGCCGATGAGATGTGACACGGGAAGGGAAGCAGGATGTCTTTGTTTTGAAATGACAGGCGATAAGCTATGGGGTGCCTGGTGAGATTTTAGTCCATAACTAGGTAGCAACCTGTCAAATGCAAGCCCCTTAAATGCATCACAAGAATTCTCACTTGAGTTGATTTCAATTCTAGCTCTGTGTGTGTGTGTGTATGTGTGTGTGTGTGTGTGTGTGTGTGTTCTCCTTGAACGGTGCACACACAAACACACATACAGCAAAGTATAATTGAATGCCAAAAAGCATTGCCATGTCCTGTTAAAGGGACAGTCATAATTACACAGGTACGAAAAGCTCAAAATCCTCCTATCACTTTGTAACTGGCAGCAAGGTCGGCTCGGGAGCACAGCCCAGCCTCCGAGCTGTTTATTTACCTCCCTTAAGACTCTCGTTCATTTTCCCAAGATGTTAATCAAGCAGAATCTTGATTGACTGTCATTTCTCTTTATGCTTTTTGTCTAGATGAAATGGGGTGGCTTGGATTTGTACAGTTCTCATAAGACGGGGCGAGAGAGAAACAAATGGGAAAACCAGCAAAGAAAAGCAGAGTCTGGAATCTTGTTTTTAAAAAATCATCAGTTCCCTGTGCCCACCTGAGCCACCGTTCCCTGTGCCCACTGATGCCTTCTCCCTCTTCCACACACATTTATGAGGGGACCATGGCCTCTGCTGTTGCCACTGGAGTGCCAGTTTCATTCTGTCTTGCCAGTTGGAGACAAAAAAATAAATGATCACAAATGAGAACAAGCCATTGTCTGCATTCATGATCTCCTTTGTGAGGGGAGGGGAACAGGGCCCCATCCTGTTAGTTCACTAGTATGGCCAGGAGGAACAGGGTGGATATTCTCCAAAGAAGTGACTTCCTATTGCTGTTGACCCCACCCTCACACTCCAGTTTTTCTCAGCATCTTTTCCTCACTGACAGAGGGAGCACTCAGCCTATAAGGGGAAATGCTTGACCCAGATCGTGCAACAAGAACAAAATGGACTCGCTGGGGCTCTGTGTAAAAAGTAAGAGTGTCTCAAGGAACTGTCAGAGAGGGTTTTGACTCAATAGCCCTTCAATCTGTTTCTCAAAACAGTTTGAAAGAGGGGTGGGGTAGACCATCCCTGCTGTCCCTACCTCTGAAATGGGTTAAGACTGGGGACAGAGCAGAATTACCTATTGACTCTGAGTCCACTTATCCAGACACCCTGGGAGGTAGTTCCGTTCCCAAATCTGGTCCTCAGGGAGGAGGTCCACATGCAAGTCATCTTGGCAGACTCGCCATAGAGTAATGGGGACTGACAAATGAGAGTAGCCATGGGAACTTCTGAAAGAGATGCTGATGTTGAGGATTTCAGGGCCTGGTTGTCTTTCCTAACAGTGTGCAGGAGATAAGCTAAGACCTACTCTCCCCAAAGCTAGCACACGATGAAGCTGCTAGCTTCATCTTACTCTGTGTCAACATCAACTTGATTCCAGTGTGGCTGTGTGCAAGCCTCAGGCAAGGTCTCAGAACTGTTTAGTGTCACTAGCTAGCATCTGAAAGCAGAAGGGAGCTGTTGTCCCAGATACTACCTCTGTTCAGAGTCATCAGTTGGCAGAGCCATCCATGAAGCTCGTATGTAGACTAGGTCCAGGCTGACTATGGCAACTGTTAGTTTCCTCATATGCTTATAGATGGGTGTTTCTGTCCCATCCAGTCCCACAGCCAATAAATCATGATATTACTTATAAACTGTTTGGCTTATTATTGCTCAGACTTATTACTAACTAACTTTTACAACTTAAAGTCACCCATAATCCTTGTCTATGTTTAGCCACTTGGCTTGGTACCTTTTCTCAGTGAGGCATTCTCATCTTGCTTCCTCTGTGTCTGGCTGGTGGCTCATTCTCTGCCTTTCTTCTACCCAGAATTCTCCTAGTCTGGTTGTCCCGCCTATATTTCCTGCCTGGCTACTGATCAATCAGCATTTTATTAAGCCAGAATGAGTGGCAAATCTTTACAGTGTACAAGAGCATTACCCACAGCATATGCTGAAGGCTTGGTCCCGGTGAGTGGTGCTATTGGAAGGTGGCAAAACTTTAGGAGGTGAGAGGAAATGGGTTGTGGGGATCATGCCCTTGGAAGGAACAACAAGACTCCAGTCCCTTGCTGTCTCCCACTCTCTCTCAGAGCTAAATAGCTTTGCCCTACCATGCCCTCTCTGCCATGATATTCATTCTGCTTCACCTCAGACCTAAGTGCTATGATGACAGACTGAAACCTCTAAAACCATGAACCAAAATCAGTTCTCCCTCCTCCAAGTGTTTTTCTTGGGTCTCTTAACACAGTGACACAATTTTTACTAATACAGCAAATTTACGGTTATGGGGAATGAGAGCTGGAGACGTTGCTCAATGATTATTTACTCAAAGAGTGCTTGCTGCTCTTCCAGAGGACTCAGTTTGGTTTCCAGTACCCAGGGGCTCACAAGCTTCTGTAACTCCAGTTCCAGGAGAATCCAATGCCTTCTAGCTTCTGAGGGTGCCTGTATGTGCATGGCATACACACAAACATGCATACATACATACACAAATATACATACACATATATATATGTACACACATATACATACACACATACAAACATGCACATGCACATATATATAAGAAGTACTTTTTTAAAAAAATGAGACAGTAAGTTCTGCCTATAAACAGAGGTCACTGACTCATTTCTCCACTGCTCAGACCCAAATAATCACACAGAAACTATATTAATTACAACACTGCTTAGCCTCTTAGCTCAGGCTTCTTATTAACTAACTCTTACATCTTAAATTAACCCATTTCTATTAATCTGTGGCTTGCTGGTAAAGGTTGTGGGATGCCGTTCTCATTCAGCAGCTACTTGGCATATATATATATATATATATATATATATATATATTTGTGTTTATTCTTCATTTAACTTTTAAAACAGTACTATAGTTGAATATTAAAACAAGAACAACAGCCAAGTAGTGAGCATATTGATTACAGTCCTTCCCACATTCACTACTGCATATAGAGTGACAAACAGTAACTGGCCCATTAAGAGGTCTGACACTGAACGCCACCTCTAGGGTGATGTTCATCATCCTCACATGCTTCTCCATTATAATGATGCCGTCTTTCCTGATTTGGATCAAAGTCCACCAGTTCTACCTGACCCATTTCATCAGTCTCTTCTATTTCCTTCCTTTCAGGAAGGAGTTTTTCCAGCAAAGAAAGTTTATCAGGAGAGAGAAAGCCATTCTCAGGAAAGTTTACCTTAAACTCAATGATTAGACGTCCTTTTTCATTTGGCTGATGATATATTGGCATACCTTCGTTCAGCACACATTTTATATCTCCATGCTTGACAATCTGACCTGGATGAGAGGTGATGATTATGGTTCGGTTGTCAAGAGCGGATATTGGCTTTTGGAAGCCACACAATGCTTCAACCAGCTGTATGTCCATACACATGAAAAAGTCTTCTCCTCGTCGTGTAAAAACAGCATGGTCCTTCTGGTCTAACACAATGATAATGTCTCCTGGCTCCAGTCCTGGCTCTTGGTCTCTTTCACCATGGAATGTTATCTTCTGACCATCTTTTATGCCTTTATCAATATGAACTTCTAAAACCTTCTTCTCTCGAACTATCTTTCTTCCATTGCAGCTTTTACATCTGTCTTTAGGACTGATGCGTTCTCCATGACCCTGGCATTCCATGCACACTGACTGAATTTGCTGGACCGTTCCTGGTCCGATCTGATGAATCCTTATTTGCATGCTAGTCCCACTACAGTTGGGACAGCACTCTGCTGCTCCTTTCTTACCACCTCGGCCTTCATATTTGTCACAGATCACATTCTTCTGCAGAGCCAGTTTTCTTGTTGCACCATTATACAAGTCTTGTAAGGTCACTGAGAGCTGATGCACAACATTTTTACCTCTCCTTTCTCTCTGCATCCTTCCTCCTCCTCCAAAGAACATATCAAAGATATCCATGGGTGAGCCAAAACCACCACCTGCTCCACCCTCTTTAATCGCCTGCTCTCCTCCTTTATCATATAACTCCCTTTTTTTTGGAATCAGCAAGAACTTCATAAGCTTGAGAAATCTGTTTAAACTTTTCGCCTTCATTTGGATTTTTATCAGGGTGGTACTTCAAGGCCAATTTTCTATAAGCCTTTTTCAATTCTTCCTGGGTGGCATTGGATTTGACCCCCAAAACATCATAGTAAGTGGTTTCTTTCACCATTTTTTACAGCCGGTGAGCAGGCTGGTGCCAGAGAGTGGAAAGAGGAGCATAGCACAGCGCGGTTTGGGCGGACGCCGGTCCTCCACCTCCCACCAAGCGTTCTGGAAAGTTCCTTACTTGGCATCTTTTTGACTCTGCCTACTTTCTCTCTATATCTCTCTTCGGATTTCCCACCTGGCTTTACTCTGCTAAGCCATTGGCCAAAACAGCTTTATTCATTAACCAAAGTATTAAAATATATTCACAGTATACAGAGGGGAACCCCACATCAGCTACCACCTAACATCATCCACAGGCAACCCAGAAAAAAAAAAGGGAAACCAACTCTAAGCAACTATCAGGCTTGAGGCCAGAGCAGAGGTCTCCTGGTAGAACAAGAGACAAACTGAGATGGGCCATGGCTCAACAGAAGTATTTCTCAAGCATTAGAAGTGATCTTGATCAAATGTGGGTTGAGTATGTGTCTGCATTTTGTCAAAGCTCATCAAGTTCTACATGTAGTGTATATACACAATACTGTATGTAAATTATATTTTCATTTTTTGTCATAGGATGCTATTTCTCATGTAGGAGGTCTTGAGAGGGCAATTCCAGCATTGCTCATTACGAGCCTACCTTTCTAAAGGTAGGTAAAAAAAGACAACCCCAAAGTTCCTTTCCAAGTGTGCTACATCCCCACTGTGTGAAGAAGCAGATTCCGCCTACATCTAAAACCCTTCCTATCACTCCCCCAGCCCTTCAGAAAAGCTCTACCTATAAACCCAGGCCTTCACAAAGATCCCTGGCCTCTCTAAGACTGTTTCTTCATTGATGAAGTGGAGTCTAATCAACCCTATATAGCCTAAAAGTTCACTGAAGAAAACAACAACAAAAAAATGTTTTTATAAACTGGAAGGAGTCACAGGAATATAGCTTCTACATCATGTCAAAATGAATATAAGTGTTTAGACACATGCCTGAAAGGGCTGAGCTCCTTGGTGTAGTGTTAAAACTCTAATTGGAAAATCTGCTATGAGAATATCCATAAACAAGTTATTACTAAATAACCATAAGCAATGGTATGAATTTTCCTCTACGGTACACAGGTATGAAATAATACCTCATTTCCTTAATTATACAATCTATTCTAAGCCTCCCCTGGTCTGAAAGGTTGGGCTCTCAGATCAATTTGGGTTTATACTGATCAACTCTTAAGTGTAGCATTACTATCTCATAACCTCAGATTTATCATGGATTAATCATGTTCTATGTAGCTACAAAATAAAAATTCCCTGTTTTCCCTCCTATCAGCCCTATGATGTGCAAAAATGATGAAGACAATGGTATATGTTTGCATGTGTGTGTAACGAGTCACTGCTGCCATATGTGTTCATACATGCATAATTAAGCATTTTTATACAACTCATCTATATATGTATGTGTTTCAGACATTCCGTAACTGTGAAACAAATGTAAGCCAAAAAAAAAAAAATCTTATGGAAAGAAAGCTCACTTTTTCTCACAGCTTCAGAGGATTCAGTCATGGTGGGAAGGACATGGTGGAGGGCTCCCCTCGTGACAGCTAGGAACAGAAAGATAGAATGCACGTGCTGGAGAATTGACCTTTCTACTTAGTTTCTGCCCTAGCCTCCACACTATGAGATGGGTCACCCGTGTTGAGAACAAGTCTTCTCCTCATGGATAAAAAGGCCTTCAAAAACCACAGACCTATGCTTTCCTAATTTTCTGGGCATTTGTAAATAAAATTAATTTGAAAATCAAAATTAATGAAGACTAACATATGACTAATATACACATGTGTATATTAAATGTAAATCATAAATATTCCAGCAACATCTCCAGCCCCTAAAGATTCTCACTCATAAATTACAGTTCTAAGTGAAGAGAGTAGACTTACTGGATGTATTTTATTTCAAAGGCCTTCTGTGATAAAGAGAAAAACATTCTCCTGAATTGTGGACAATGAAGTACTCTTGGGTTAAGGGAGATGAGAAGCTTCAAAATCATGACATGAATCACTCTTAAAGTAAGTTGAATTGAGAACTATTTTCAGTGTCAAAACAGATGCCCCTATGGATGAAAAAGCATAGCAACCCATTGTTGAAAGGAAAAACCAAGATTAATATATAGTCACAGAAAACAGAGAACATAAAATTATAGAAGATATTTCCAAAGTGAGAAAAAGAAGATATTTTCAACCTAATTGCCCTATAGAGGAATGGATTCTTTCTGAGGATGGCAGAAATTCTTCAGTACCTGAGAGACTGACTGTGACAAGATAATGTAAATATTGGACTAGGAGTCTTCTACATTCAGAGCTAATTGCTCATCATTCTGACATCAAAGAATATATTAATTTGCCAGAATCTCCGCTCAGTATTATCAGGTATAAACAAAAGTAAATTATTCCGAGTCAGAGAAACAACTTCACAGAGGAGCCCCATCGTGGGCCTGCAAAGAGAGAGACTCTAGTGGATGAACACGAGGTCCATCCTCAGTGCACAACCTCGAGAGGCTGTCGTTTCCTTGAGCCCAAGGTGAATTACTGTCAGTATACAAAGGGTCCGATATGGTGATCTGATGAGCAGCAAAAGGAGACCCTAGATAGCAGAAAATGTCCATTTCTGATCTGAGATTCAGAATCCTTACAACCAATAGTGGGAGGCTAATGCGACCCAATCAGTAGACTGCCAACTACTTTAGGTCCCATTTCCCTTTGAGAATCATGTAGGAAAACGCATGCTTGTAGAAACATAGCATATCATAGACTATCACGCTGATACTTGTAAGGGCTCCCTTTGAGCCCTCTAATCCACTCAGGAACTCTGTGTAACAAACAGCAGACACTGACATCACTTGCCTCTGATGTACTTGATGATGCACTGGCTTTCTTAAAACTCAAGCAGTTTTGATAAATGAATGTAGTTATTTCAATCCAGAAAATTATAAAATAGAAAAAAAGTAATAAACTGTCTCTCAATTTGATGCTGTATTTTACCTAATGGAAGAGCAAAGTGAAGCAAAGATAAGGTTTAGATGGTACCTTTTCTTTACTCCTAGAAGAGTCTGCAAAGTATATTAATCTCAGTGATTTGCCATTGCATCCTGAACCCAAGAATCATCCAAAAAAGCAATATACATAGATTTGTTAGAAAAAAACATAATCATAGAGACATTGATTATTCCTTCCCCCGAATCTAGCTCTCTCTTTAGGCTGGTCCATGTCAAATGCTCTCAAACAGTAAAAGTACTAACTCCACTATTGCTTCTTTAAATATCTTTGTCTTACATCCAACCTAGTTAATGTTATTATCAGGGAGCAGTAAATGTGGACTATTAGTTACCTACTTCTCCATATTAAATTCACCAAAGTCTTAGGAGCTTAAATCAACAGATGTTTGTTACCTCAGTTTGTCTATACAGCATGATTCTGTGAAATGGTTTTGTCTCACACTCACTCATAAAGCTTTACCAAGGTGCTGCCCAAGGCTGTGCTCTTATCTGAAGGCTCAAGAGAGTGAAAAATCCATGTCTAAGTGCTTTAGAGAGTTGTTGGCATAATTCTGTTCCCCAAGTCTTCTGGACCGAGGCCCTCAATTTCTGTTAGTTGTGACCTCCTTCAGTCACTTGCCACATAGGTCTTTCTTTCACACGGCTCGCAGCATCCCTGAGAGCAACGGAGCAAGAGAGTGAAAGACAGCAAAGCAGAAAGAAGTCATAGCTTTTCACTGTCTAGCATCTTCCTTGCAGTAGCCTGGTTTTTAAAGACAAATCTCTGTCATCCGGCTCACACTTAGAGGGAGAGGTTGACATAAGGGCTTGAATAAAAGGAGGAAGCAGCATGCTGAGCCATTCTAGAAACTGCCTACCATATATTTCACCTTTTAGTGTATATCTAAAATAACTGAAAGAGAGAGTCAAAAAGATACTTACGAGTCAATGTTTATAGTTGCATTATCTACACTAGCCAGTGATAGAACTGTTGTCCGCAGAAAAATGGATAAGTGAATGTGTACACATATACATACACTAGAATATTATTCAACAGTAGAGAGGAATGCAGCTGTGATATAGGTTGGAGTATGAATAAACCTTGAGACATGATTAATATAGTAAGACAGACACAAAAGAATAAATATTGTATCATTCTCCTTATATGAAATATCTAGACTAGGAAAATTTAGAGACAGTACATTAGTGGTTAATGTTTGGTGTAGGAGTTCCTTATGTTTGTGTGTCGCTTTCATTGGATAATGAATAGAGAAACTGTCTTGGCCTACTTGATAGCACAAAACTCAGGTAGGTGGAGTAGACGCCATGAATCTCCTGCCTGAGACGGACGCTGGTGAGAATCATGCCGGTAAGCCACAATCACATGGCAATACACAGATTAATAGAAATGGGTTAAATTAAGATGAAGGAATTAGCCAATAAGAAGTTACAGCTGATGGGCCAGGCAGTGTTTAAATGAATACAGCTTCTGTGTGATTATTTTGGGTATAAGATAGTCGGGTGGCCGGGATGACAAGCAGACTGCTCCTCCTGTTACAAATGTTGACTTTAAAACAGGAAAAATAAAAATTGCTGCCAAGAGTGGGAGGCTGGCTTTGGTCAGTCAAGTGCCTACCATGCAAGCATGTGCAAGCATGTACAAGCATGTACAAGCATGAAGATCTGAGTTCAGATGCCGAACGCCCAAGCTTAAAGGACCAAGTGTGATCATGCACCGCTATCTTCCTAGTGCAGGGGGCAGAGCAGGGAGTAGATGCAGGCAGATCCCTAGAGCTCACTGACCAAACAGCCAAGCCCATCAGTGAGTGTCTAATTCAGTGAGAGACACTGTCATAAAAGATAGAGAGCAACCAAGGAAGATACTTGATAGTGACCTCTGGCTCCCACATCACCTGAATGCACCATGTCCTTGCACCTGTGCACATGTACAAACACACAAAAAATATTTTCAAAATAAAAGGGATCATTGCTTAATGGATACAATTTCTCGATGAAATGACAAAAGTGTTTTGGGAATGGCCATAGCTGCCTCCAGCCTAGATTGTGATTAGCGCCGCTAAATTATATGCTTAGGATGATTTATATGCTACATTTTATGTTTCTCCACAGCTTTCTAAGAGATAATGAATATAGTAGGTGCTTGATAATTAACACTAATAAGCACTTGGCTATCAGCAGATTTACATAGGTGGTAGTTTGTTTACCTTGGACTATGGCTTTTCCATCTGGGGTGCTAACAAAATTGTGGATGGGAGGAAAGAGATCAAATTTGTCTCACTAACAGTTCCTTTCTTGGTTGCTATTCTGGGGCACCACATTTTCTGCAAATTCTCCATGGTAATAGTCTGCTGAGAGAGACTGGGCATGTTCAGGAGGGTATAGTCATAGGCTCAGTGCCAATAATCTAAGAGGGAGCTATGGAAATACTACCACACTCCTTGTGCCAGTTTGGGAGATGCGTTTGGAGTCGTGAACATAGCACACAAAAGCAGAATCCTCTTTCCATCTCGAGTCTCTCTAAGACCCAAAGCAACCTCACCAAGTATTCTGACGTCCTGCATCTGTCCATCTGTCACGGGTCATTTCCTGGTGTAGTCAAAACCACAGTTAAAGACTCAGATCTTGAAGCCAAGAGTATTGGGGTTCAGACCTTGCTCTGCCAGTTCTTGAGAGAGTGATCATGGGGTGCTACCCAACCTCCCTGTGCTTCAGTTTCTTCTTGGTGAACCTGGGAAACAATGTGTTCATGCTTGCAGGGCCCTTTAGGTTATGGCAAGATAATGCATATAAAGGATTTTCCAAAGCACCTGGCCCAGACAAAGGTGTGCAGCAAGTGGTCTCTGATGTCATTTTCATGCACCGTCACTTCTCTGCCAAAGCTAATGGACACAGAAAGCCTGTTTTTGGAACTTTAACTGAGGCAAGAACTATTGTCTGATATCTGATGAGGAAACTAGGTAATTCATTTCTCCATTCAGATGTTTAGACATGCCCTAGGAGGATACCTCTATACCATGATAAATGCTCAGATTTTTAGACACTCCCTAGGAGGATACCTCTATACCATGATAAACCCTCAGATTTTTAGACACTCCATAGGAGAATGCCACTATACCATGATAAACACTCAGATGTTTAGACACTCCCTAGGAGAATACCTCTATACCATGATAAACCCTCAGATGTTTAGACACTCCCTAGAAGGATACTTCCATACCATGATAAACCCTCAGATGTTTAGACACTCCCTAGGAGGATACTTCTATACTATGATAAACTCTCTGTTGTCTGAGGTTTCTGTCCCACCAGATCCCAAATAAACACACAGAGATCAACATTAATCATAAACTGGTTGGCCTAGTAGCTCAGGTTTCTTATTAATTCTTACATCTTACATTAACCCATCATTCTTATCTGTGTTAGCCACGTGGCTTGCTACCTTTTTTGGTGAGGCAGTCACATCTTGCTTGCTCTTTGTCTGGCTTCCTCTGTATCTGGGTGACGACTATAGACTGAATCTTTCCTCTTCCCAGAATTCTCCTGTTCTCATTGCCCTGCCCCTACTTCCTGCCTGGTTGCCCCACCTATACTTCCTGCCTGGCTACTGGCCAATCAGCATTTTATTAAACAAGTACAAGAAACAAATCTTTACAGGGTAAAACCATTGCCCCACAGCAACTCTCAGATGTTTAGACACTCCC
>NC_022010.1:54474744-54475864 GCF_000317375.1 Microtus ochrogaster
CTCTGTTAGGCTGATAAGGTAAGGAAGAAGTAGGAAGGTGTGAGCTGGGCAGTAGTCACAGCCGGAGTCATTGTCAGAGATAAACATTTCTAAAGTGATCAAAATCTTCCACGTGGCCTCTAGCAGGCAACTCACTTTATATGATGAGTGACTTTGAAAGGCAAGATGACCATGTTAGCATCTTTAAATACAGCGTATTACATCCTGAGTATGACTAATTATGAAAACCAATACTATTTGAAACCTCCTTGGTAAAAAAAAAAGACTCAGTTTCATGCTCCTAATGACTGTTTGGTACTGAGGCAAGAAAACAAAGGAACACCTGTTTGAATGTTCTTACTGTGTGACACTCAGGCAAATGTTGCGGGAGTTACCCACCGCTTCCTGTTCAGATTTAAAGCCCTACAACAAGATGTGATTCATCTCTAGTACCATTAACTGGGCTAAAACAAATGGCTGCCCTGGAGAACAACCTACTACTATTATTATGGTAAATGGACAGAATCATAACTGCCTCCCAAGTTCTTATCTCTGTACCCCTAAGTTAGAACCTTGCTCAGCTTTCATCAGAGAAGCTTCTTATTGCAGAAGCTGTTGATAAGTACAGAAACTAACAACTAATCAGTGTGTAGAGAATAAGAGACCGGGGCGTGCTTAGCTCTAAATGGGACATCTCTATTGCATCTCCTACCTTCCAGGTCTTAGGGATCATTGTGGAAGAAGGGGAAGAAATAGTCTAAGAGCCAGAGGTAGTGAACAATGGTAGCGAACAGTGTTTGCCAGACATAACAGGGCTGTGACTTTGTATACGAGATCTGCACACAATCAAGCCAGTCCAACTCCCAGCATGGATGGGTGAGGAGCTCTTGAAGCCCTGCCCCTGGCTCAAGAGCTATTGGCAACTGCTGGCTGTGGGACAGGGGGGTGGATGAGGGAGAGGCAGTTTCCTTCAAGGATGTGACACTGGGAGGCTACCCGTGCCCCAGCGGACGGCCCTACACCCAGGTGCACATAGGCAACATCAAGTAGACTCAGTGAGCTTGAAAAAGAAGCACAGGAAGTTGAAAGGGAAAAGTGGTGGTGGTGGTGGTGGTGGTGGTGGTGGTGGTGGTGGTGGTGG
>NC_022010.1:54475964-54485926 GCF_000317375.1 Microtus ochrogaster
AATAGGGAAGGAATTTGAAGGGAGGGATTGGGGAGTGACCAAAACACTCAACCAAATCTTCTAAATTAAAGACATTAGAAAATATCTACCATAACTCTTTAATTCTTATTCTTCAGAATGCTAAATCTACCCTTACATAATGCAAAAAAACCTCTTTTTTGATTTATTTATACAGAGAATAATATAATGAATATTTGTTTATGCAGCCTACTGTTACGGTCTACCGCATGCCAAGGAGTATCAGCACTGTTTTGCCCCACTAGTCCTCATAGTAGGAGAAGAAATAATACAAAAATTAGATGGATGGCCACCAGTCCTCCACATGAACGGTCACAGTGACAGAACTCAGCATTAGGAAACTTTAATTATTAGAAAGTTATTTCGAAGACTTAGCTAACTATAGGCAAGGCTTAGTTCCAGTATAACATCTGGAATAGGCTGCCCTGCCAGGTGAAAATCAGGGACACTGCCAACGTAACCACATTTCAAATACAGAAGAGAAACTCTTTGGCACAGAGATGAAATCCTCTGGGATTGCACTGCTGTCTTCAGTTGCCTCCCACTCCCTCGAGACCCCTGAGCTATGATGTAAATACACTTTTCAATTTGCACTTCAGTTTTTGACTGAAGGATATAGAAACGGAGCGTCCCCGCCTTGTAAAGGACCAAGTCCTGTTGTTTTACACCAAGCTGATACTGATGGTGTCTAGCATAAGGATGAATAAACTGAAGAAAATCCTCAGAACCTTATGTTTCTACAGCTCAAATTCTGATGGTCACTGGATACAGTGACACACACGCTCGGGAGTCTGAGACAGGAAGATTGGGAGTTCAAGGCAAGCCTTGGCTACATAGAAAAATCCAGGACAGCCTGGGACACTATAACAATAACAATCAAAATTAATGGCAAAGTAAGGTTCTAACAAGAATGATCTATCTACCTATGGATGATAGTGGTGAGCTTTGTTCAATGAGTAAACAGTAAATTCCCTGAAGGTGCTGGAGAATCAACCAAATCAGGTAGGGTCTGGAGCAATGTTGGAACTTGCAAAAAAGAATAAGTACACGGGGAAGCTGTCTTATCTTTATAGTACTTACCTTGAAGGTGAGCTGCAGTTAATAAGGGTTCAGAACAGCTGAACTTCCAGTAGGAAGTTATATACCACTTGGTTGGAAGGGTAGAGAAAAACAGCAGCCACTGGGAAATTGAGAAGAGAGCCCAAAAGAAGTGTCACAGTCTGTGAGTGAGCCCCCAAGTTCTTTACTTAAATACTGTCCAAAATACTGTTGACGCCTAAATCCAATCCAAAAAGGCAAAAATCTTGAGCTTGATTTTAAGTTGCCCCCCTCAAAGATAAAAAATGGTGTTTTGAATGGAGCTAGGTCAGCTGTTTCGTAACATAAATCTTTGAAAATCATATGGCAAAATTTGCACCTGCCATTCATAATGTCCAGAGTAAAACGAAAAATTTTTGATGGGAAAACTAAGAGAGTGTGACTCATTCTCGAGACATGAAGGAGTTAAGGGAGACAAATGATGGATGGACAGACACGCAACTGTGTTTGATGTGGTAAAAACATATGCTTGCAATGAATAAAACAATAGAACAGTAGGAATGTAAAAGCTATGGTTTTACTGATATTTGTTGAGCTCTACATTTTTCTCTGCTCCCCCTGCCTCCCCCTTCAATCCTCTCCCAAGGTCCTCATGCTCCCAATTTACTCAGGAGATCTTGTCTTTTTATACTTCCTACTTCCCATGTAGATTAGATCTATGTAAGTCTCTCTTAGTGTCCACATTGTTGTCTAAGTTCTCTGGGATTGTGGTTTGTAGGCTGACTTTCTTTGCTTTATGTTTTAAAACCACCCATGAGTGAGTACATGTGATAATTGTCTTTCTGTGTCTGGGTTACCTCACTCAAAATAATGTTTTCTAGTTCCACCCATTTTCCTGCAAAATTGAAGCTGTCATATGTTTTTCTGCTGTGTAGTACTCCATTGCTTATATGTACATTTTCCTTATCCATTCTTTGGTTGAGGGGCTTTCAGGGTGTTTCCAGATTCTGGCAATGGCAAACAAAGCTGCTATGAACATAGTTGAGCACATATTTTTGTGGCACAATTGAGCATCCTTTGGATATATACCCAAAAGCTCTGGTATTATTGGGTCTTGAGGAAGGTTGTTTCCTAATTTTCTGAGAAATTGCCACACTGACATCTAAAGGGGTTGTACCAGCTTGCATTCCTACAGGCAATGCAGAAGTGTTCCCTTTTCCCCACAACCTCTCCAACATAAGTTGTCATCAGTGTTTTTGATCTTGGCCATTCTTACAGATGGAATGAATCTCAGAGTTTGATTTGCATTTCTCTGATGACTAAGGATGTTGAACATTTCCTTAACTATCTTTCAGCCATTTTAGATTCCTCTGCTGAGAGCTCTCTGTTTAGGTCTATACTCCATTTTTTTTTATTGGATTATGTGATCTTTTGGTGTCCAATTTCTTGAGTTCTTTGTATATTAGAGATCAGACCTCTGTCTGATGTGGGGTTACTGAAGATTTTTCCCCATTCTGTATTCTGTTCTGTAAAGCAAAGGACATAGTCAAAAGCTATGTTTTCAAAACTAAGAACAAATTCAATGATTGGAAAAAGTTAGGTTAAGAAAATCCACTTGATGGAATTAGTGGGAGTATGGTAATAAATGAAAAAATTCATCAATTTTAAGGAAGGCTAAAAAAATTATCCAAGCTGAAGAAAAAGGGGATAAAATGGTTATCAAATACGTAAAGATCTGGAGACACATGAGACCAAAAATATGTGGTCTAACATGCATATAATTGGAGACCTTAAAGGAAAGGCATAAACTTGAAAACATATAAATGTATTTTTAAAGTAATGGCCCAAAACATTTCAAGCTTTTTTGTGAAAAACTTTAGATTATTAAACTATAGACATCGTGAACATAAGAAAGAAAAGCCATGCCTGGCAGTATCTTAGCCAAATCATTAACTACCAGATACAAGCAGAGATTGCTTTAAAATTCTGAAAAAAAAAAAAAAACAACACGAAAATATCTTTTAAAAAGGAGGGCAGGAGACCTGCAGGATAGCTTGGTGGGAGAAGGTGCTGGCTGTGCAAGCCCGGTGTCCTGCATCCCATTCTCAGAACCCAGGTAAAGGTGAAAGGGGAGAAGTGACCCCACCAAGCTGCCCCCTAACCCCTACCCATGCATCGTGATGCACACGACCCACCTCCCTGACATCACATACACAGAATAGTGAGAAATAGACTAAATTGTTAAAACACTAAGACAAGGGATGTAGCTCAGTGGTAGAACACTTGGCTAGCATGAGTTTAGTCCCCAGCACAGAAAACAAGCAAAAACATTACTGAAGACTGGTACTGTGCCCCTGAGGTCACAGTGCTCCTAGGGCTAATGTAGAAGAATCCCTTGAGCCTACGTGTTTGGAACCAGCCTGGGAAACAAAAAGACGTGTTTCATAAAAGGAGGAGAAGGAAGGCTGGCGAGATGGCTGAGCAGGTAAAAGCCCCTGTGGTGGACACGTGAGAGCCTGTATTCAATGGCCCTGTCCCCTGGAGGGAAAGAGAGAACCAGCTCCTGAAAGTTGTCCCTGGTCAACATGCACGCTGCAGCTCCAGCACACCCGTGGTCACAAACATGTGATATTGAAAAATAAAGTATATAAAAACAATGAGACAAAGGGAGCAGAACAACAGTAGGAGGTGAGTCATTTTTTAAAAAAAAATTATTAAGTGATTTTATGGCCAGCCGAGGTAGAAGGCATGAAACTATCTACAAAGTTCTTCTGGCTGAAGAGAAATCAAAGCGAGTAGAATGGCCGCAGAGCAAGAGGAGAGAGCGGTAAACACAGAGGACCATCTACTCTTTATTTCTTCTGAACACAGGCAACAGCTTAAAGCAAAGACAGTGGCCTTATCTTATCAGAGCTTATGTTGTAGGTTATGCTAATCTCCCTACACCCCCATGAAGAAGAGGGGTGAGGATAAATGTGCCCACACAGTTAAAAGTTTCCCACATTTCAAGGGAAGTGGGACAAGAGTAATTCTAAGTAAACAATAAAAAGCTACGCTTGTGTGCTGTAAACACTGTACAAATTACTTAAAAATTTAATACAAAGCCAGGTAATTAATTTAAATGGATTTTTAAAATATATATTTTTTAATTAATTAATTTATTTTTAATTATTATTTTTTTAATTTATTTATTTATTAAAGATTTCTGTCTCCTCCCCGCCCCTGCCTTCCATTTCCCTCCCCCTTCCCTGATCAAGTCCCCCTCCTCATCAGCCCGAAGAGCAATCAGGGTTCCCTGACCTGTGGGAAGTCCAAGGACCACCCACATATAATCCCTGAGAAAGATATCAATCTAATAGAAAAGAATCTTTGGAGGAGAACCCCCACCCCCAAAAATAAATTCTTATTTCTTGCATCATTGTAAAGAAAGAACATTGTGTCTGTGAAAGTAAAAATAGTTTTCAAAAAGCAATATAACAGGAGAAAATGTTTCACAGGGAATTAAAATAAGTTGTGGCGAGAATTAAAAACAATCACAAAACGGATGAGTTACAGAGCTCATACTGCAAGAAACTGGAGAACAGAGCATGAGAACACTTCCGGCAGAAGGAAGATGTGCAAGTGAGCAGCATGAGCGGGCCAAGAGGAAGTCTCTTCGGGAGACTCTCCTGGAGAGAGAGCAGGAAGACCAAGGGAAGAGAGGGACTGAGATGCCGCTCCGTCCCTTCGAATGGAGAGGTGCCTCAGCAATTAGGGCTCAGGCTTCTCTTCCAGAGATCCTTGGTTCAATTCCCAACACCCACAAAGCAACTCACAAACCCCTGTAACCAACCCCAGTTCCGGGACACCCGACTCCCTCTTCTGGCCTCCGAGGGCACTGTGCTCACCTGGTGTGCAGATGTAGACATAAGCAAACGCTCATAGTCTTTAAATGAAAATTGAAAAAAAAAAAGCGAAACAATCGTGTCTACTCTTTAAAAAGTATAATTTGAGCCAAAAAGATGATAATCAAAATCATTTGCATATGGAATCTGGTTTTCTTTGTAAAATTTTGGTCTTGGAGAGGAGACAGAAAGAAAATGACAATTTTTTTTACCCAGCACAAAGACTATTAATCCTTCTCCTTCTCTCTTTAAATAAAGCCATGAGGTGAGTATTTGAATCTGGTAAGAAAAACTAAAGAAAAGGAAACATAAGCCAAACCTCAGAAAGCTATATTTTAGAACTAAGAACTATTCTGCTACAAATTTTTCTTTGAGGCTAGAAAGAAGATTCAAGAAAATATTAAGAGGTTTAAGTGATGATGTGAGTGTTTTTCAATTTTTGTGGCTTAATGAGCAAAAGTTTACATTGGTAAAAAGTAATAATGCTATATCAGTTGTCTGCAGCAGTCGGGAGACCATTGGGAAGAAAAGCAACAGCAAGGGTGCTTTTTACTTCATAAGAAAACAAAGTTTGAAACCCCAGGAAGGAAGGAAGGAAGGCGCATGAGTGGGAGAAAACACCTATCTTTTGAAATGACATCATAATTTCAAAGGCGAAAACACGGCCATGGACAGCACGCACATGTGTTTAAGCCTGGTGATTGTGGCACCCTTAAGGGAAGACAATGAGAATCCACAGTGCCAGTTGGTGCTTTTTTTACCCTCTTCATCTTCCCCAGATAGCTCAAGTTTTGGTTCATTATTTCAGAAATAACCGCTCTCTGTCACACCAGTTGCTCGGCTCCTATGGTGTCATTTACTTCATCTGTGGAACATGGCTTTCTCTGCGCACTTTCGGCTTTCTCTCAGAGTTTCTAATTGTAGCTCTTTGTTGCTGCTACTGCTATTATTTTTCATCCATCAATTATTTTTTACCTTCCTCCCATCAGCAGTACACTGCGTTTCCAGATATAAAGATTAACTTAAAACATGGATGGGAACTAAGCCCCTGGAAAGATTCTCAGCTCTCATTCATTAGAGAAAGGCAAGTGAAAACCACAAGATAGCACTGTGAGCCATCAGCGGGACAAGAATAAAAAAGTACTGACGGTGCAAGCGACGGCCGTGTGACAATGCAACAAGCCACAGGAAGAGCTGGGAGGACCCGGGGGCTTCATATACCGTGAGCATGACAACCTGCTCCAGCCTGTCACGTGGCCCAGCCTCTTCTCTATGGGTAGTGGGTTCTTACCCAGTGTAGAAAAAGAAATGGACTATGATTAAAGCATTTTGCATACACATATGAAAATATCATAATGAAACTTATTTTAATTTATATCATTGATATATACTAGCAGAAATGGATAGATAAAAATGAACTATTCATATAAACAACATATTCGTGTGCAAGTGTGAGCATGTGCAAGTGCATCACCCCAACACATACACAGAGTAACCAACTTGGTGTGGTAGCACACAACTGTCTTCACGGCAGTTGGGAGGTAGGGGAAAGAGAACAGAGGTTCCAGGACAGCTTCAGCTGTCTACGACACAGTGAACTTGAGCTCAGTCCAGGCTACACGCGACTCTGTCTCAAAAAACAAATGAAGAGAATAAATAATTAAGCTGAGTAAAACCCAAAAAATACAGAATATAGCATTTCATTTCAATACAATTCTTAACAGGCAAGTTCATCTGTAGTAGCGAAAAGTAGACTGGTGGTTGTCTGGGTACCAAAATGGGGGGTTGTTGGGAGGGATTTCCAGTGGGTACAAGGAAGCTTTGGGGATGCTGCCAACTTGACTGGAGTGATAAACTTATATAGAAAGTTATCAAATTACATACTTTGAGCACGTGTAGCTCATTGCGTAATCTCCATACTTCAAAATAATCTAGGAGGCAGGTGGTAGAGTGATTATGGATCATCTTAGCAGATGATCGAGGACATAGCACGAGGCATGGTTTGCATCAGAGGCTGTCATCCCCTCTGACATAGCTTATCTGCTCAAAATGGGCTCGAGTGTAACAGTCTGAAGTAGGTGGAACAGCCAGCAGTTCAAGAGGAATGTCCCTTACTTTGCGTGCTTTTGCGTAGGGCTTTGAAGCTGTGTGTGGATGCTTCCTTCATTTTAATCAGACTGCTTAATCTTTAAGCTTAGAAGCTAATCACCCATTCCCTCCGAAGTCTTTCTCCCATAAGCAATCTTAAGCAAAAATCTCCCCAATTTCTACTTATGTGAATTGGTGTTTTATACTTGAATAAGACATTTTATAATTTTAACTCATTTGTGGTACCAAATAACAATGCTTTCAGCTTAAACATTTTCTATTCTAATTGTACTGTTCAATATTTTTGTATATTAACTATCCCTCCCCACTTTGAGTTAACTTGGAACCTGAAAACAAAATACCTCTATTTTCGACCATAACACCAATACTTTCAAAAGTCAGTGTCTTACTGTCTGTGTTTATTGTTGCATGAATAATAAAGGCTGCCTTGGAATTTAGTGTCTTTGCTTAACTCATTTGGGAATAATGGGAATGTTGACAAAACCATATATCTTTTATTGACTATGTGATTACAAACAATTACCTTTTTCTCATTTTGACGTTCACGTTTTTGCCAGGACATGTCAGCATCCTTGGATGTGCTGGTACATCAGCACAACACACCCTCAGGACCCCTTAATTAGACCAGAGAGGAGCATATGTAACTTTCATGTTATGGAGATTTCTGAAGGTATCTCCCAATTACTGCAGATGAGACAAAAATAAATCAAAAGTAACGCACAGAAAATAACACTCTCTCCCTGGAAATCTAGCCACTTCATCTGCAGGAGAGGTTGCACTGGGCTTTGGGCGCAGATGGATAAGCTTGTCCACAGGCAGCCCCTCCCTGCTGGCTTGCACACCGCTCTTCCTTTCTCTCCGTTCCCCCAGAAGGCCTCAAGCTCTTGACAAGCCTCTGGCTCAGCCCCGAGTGGTTCCTTTTGAGAGAAATCCACTGAAGAGTAGATTAGAGCTGATTGGAGATACCTGCCTGCGGGAATTTCCTAAGCAGTGAGTAGACAAGCTTCCCCGTCTTGAGAAAGTTGCCCTGCCTTCAGCATAGTAGGTGACAGGATGCCGAATTGGCTGGGAATGTGAGCAGTAAATGACGAACTTCAAAGGAGATTTTGTTTTACTTAAGAGGTTTAAAAAAAAAAAATCTGTGCTTCAAGATGTCTGTCATTGTGTTTCAGGGGCTATGTTGGGAAATGCCACTGGTGAGATGGGAGTGTATACTTGTCTTCAAAGTAAGAGAGGCAAGCAAACCCAAGCTCATCACACGGGAAACCGATGAGAGACTATAGCAGGCTTTTGTGAGATCCCTGGTCTTCTGGGATGCAGAGGTGCTGTGGAGAGGCGCCTTCTGAGACAGAAAAGTGCCAGCTGACAGAAACAGGAGGATGCTGACCCTGATCATAGTGGGAGGACTAGATGTGAAGGCCCTCCTGATTGTGTGCTCTTGGCATCTCTAGGCTGTGCTGATCTCAACTCCAGGGGTGAGCAGAGTAGGAAGAGACTGACGCTTTGACCATTGCGTTTCGAGCTATCATTTAAATTTGTCTCTCTGTGTGTATGTGTGTGTATGTATGTGTGTATGTGTATGTGTGTGTGCGTGTGCGTGTGTGTGTGTGTGTGTGTGTAGGTCAGAAGACAACTGGCAGGAGTTGGATCTCCCTTCCATCATGTGGGTCCTGGGTCAAACTCATATCGTCAAGCTTGGCAAAAATCACCTTTACCCGCAGAGTCATCTCATTGATCCACTTTGACCACATTTCAGAACTGAAGATTGAAATATTTTATCCAACAAATGTGAATTTACTAATAGAATGGGATTTTTAAAATTATCTCTGACCCAAATATACAATACCAAAAGAACAGGGCACAAGGAAGTCTCAGTGAGCTATAATTAAAAAAAAAAAAAGCCACTAGAATCTTCCATACATTCAAGTTATGTGTGTGTGCTCATTTGTACTCAAATAAAATTAATATAGCTAATAATATAAAACTGTTGAAATAAGGAGTGGTAAGGCTGCGTCCCCGGCACCCGGCCGCCCACATGGCTAGCTTAGCTTATGCCCCGAAATAATTACACGGAAACTGTATTCTTTTAAACACTGCCTGGCCCCAATAGTTCCAGCCTCTTATTGGCTAGCTCTTACATATTAATCTAACCCATTTCTATTAATCTTTGTAGCCCACAAGCTGGCTTACCAGGAAAGATCTTAACCTGCATCTGCCTGGAGTGCAGGAACCATGGCGACTCACTGACTCAGCTTCTTTCTCCCAGCATCCTGTTCTGTTTACTCCACCCACCTAAGGGTTGGCCTATCAAGGGGCCTAGGCAGTTTCTTTATTCCTTAACCAATGAAATCAACAGATTGATATATAACACTCCCACATCATAAAACATAATAGGAAAATATATAATTATAATATATAATATTGTAATAATATATCATTAATACAAAGATTTCTTCTAGACTTCATTAATACTCTATGATTTTGATGTGTGAGAGTCTAAATCTGAGTCTTATTATCAGATACACATGAATACAGGCAGGGAAGGTAAGAGTCTTGCTACATGTGCACCCCACCCCCAAACATAAGAGACTTTCCAGTATAGAACAGATGGCCACTCTGCACCTGTCCTGGTGGGACAAAGACCAGCATGGCCTCAGTAATGGCAAATCCCCCTGAGAAGGGAAACCAAGTCACCTGGCCTGGCAAGCAGCATTTGCTCTCCAGTCTAGTGAGTATTGCCTTGTGCCTGGACTTACACAGCAAAGTGTTCGTGTACATCCTCACTCCCTTCTCACTCCAGAAGGTCTATGACTGCCTATTGTTGGGAATCTAGCACCGTGCTTTCCCAAACCATGTCTGGCTGCTTAGTTGTTGTGTTCTTTTAAAAATATGGAGAGAGAGCCGGGCAGTAGT
>NC_022010.1:54486071-54497524 GCF_000317375.1 Microtus ochrogaster
TCTCTCCATATATATATATATGGAGAGAAAGAAGGCACGTGAGTCTGAAATTTAAATATTAACTTCAACAGATAAAAAATTAGCTTGTCAATGTACCCAAAACATTCACGAATGCTTTACTTTTGTTTTCTGTTTTTATCTTGTACTAGACAAGCTTGGTATCAAAGTTAGCTTCTCAGCACCTACTGGAAAGCCATACTTTGTTATAGGAAGGAGAATAATGTGGAGAGAGACATCACTAAGGACAGAGGAGATGACTGGAAACCTGTGCACACCAACAAGGGAGAGAGGAAGAGACAATCAGAGCAAGCAAGCAGGAGAAAGCCTGTGAATACAAATGCAGGAGAAAGTAGGTGTTACAAAACCCATCTAGAAAAGATTGTGACCACCATGGCCCAAAGCCATTTGAACCACTGTTTTCCCAGCTACTGGTCCACTTCCATTCTCTGGACGTTCTTCCTCTCAACAGTATCTTACATATGCAGCCTGGAAGTCTATGCAGCAGGGGATAACCTTGAATTTATAATTCTCTTGCCACCACTTCCCCAATGTGCAATTACAGACTTGCACCACCATGTTCAATGTATGCAATGCTGGGGATCAAACTGAGGACCTTGTATACTAACTAGACAAGCACCCTACCAACTGAGCCATATCCCCAGCTTGCCTTTCTTTTTTAATAAACTGTCTCTATTTCTGTCATTATCCACGTGTCACTGGCCCAGTTGTTAGTACTGGTAGATAACAGATGTAGAAATTCTAGTAGATGTCCTCTGAACTCCAATCCACAGTGATAATGTGTCAACAAGTGGACCAAGAGAACATGAATGACATTAGGCGATCCCAATCCTAGGAGACACCATGACCACAGCAACTCTTATGAAGGAAATATTTAGTTGTGATGGTTTTCTTGCAGTTCATAGGTTTATAGGTTTAGTCCATTATCATCATGGTAGGAAGCCTGACAGCATGCAGGCAGATGTGGTGCTGGAGAAGGAGCTGCCACATGTCAATATGCAGACAGCAGGAAGTAGACTATATCACTGGGAGTAACTTGAGCATATATGAGACATCAAAGCCTACCTCCACAATGACTCACTTCCTCCAACAAGACCACATCTAATTCAACAAGGCCACACCTCCTAAAAGTGCCATTCCCTTTGGGAGCTATTTTCTTTCAAACCACCAAACCAAATGAACAAAAAAAGTAATTTGAGTGAGGTAAGGGCTAGTGAGCCATTGAAGGAAAGTCTAACAATCAGAGAAAACAAGATCAAAAAAAAAAAAATAAAGATGGAAAAAAATACATGATGGAAAAAATGGATTTGTAGGAGCTTAGAGACAGAAATATACAGAAATGTTCAGAATAAAACAAACAAAAACAGGTATCATTAAGACATTGGGAATTGTGAAAAACAGAACTTTGACCTGTAACTACATGTTTAGCATACTACTCAGTCCAGAGCAACCAGAAAACCAACCCAGTACAGCTCAGACTTGCAGGGAAGTGGGTTGTTATCTCTAGAGCAGCCCAGGGAGCTGAACAATAATTTATAGAACATCACCCTAAAATGGCCAGGATGTTAATAATGATGGTCTTCCTACATGTTGTTTCCTCTTCCTGTAGGCCAAATATGAACCTGCTGATAGAAAACACAGTTATCATCCCAAAGAACAGAAGACGAGTTTATTCCTATGCCCATGAACAATGGTGGCCAGGAAATACAGATTCACATTGCTCCCAAAAGCATGTGACAGATGGACACGATTTCCCGAACTTTTAGAGTTACAGAATAAAAAGGCAATGAATGGGGGAGACATTTCTAAAGTGCATCGGCAGAAAACCAAGGTAGAGGTTCACAGCCAAACAGGTGAGTCTCCACAGTAGGGTCTCAGGCATTATCTGCGGACGTTCTTAGCTTCTGGGTAGAGAAATTAATGGTCAGTTAGTACATCCCCAAAAGAGTTTACTATGAAGTCACAAGGATGTTAAGTCAGACACAGAAGTACGTATTAAGTAGCTATTATGGAAGTTAAAAATAGCTCAAGACAATTTGGCTCTAGATCTGTAACATTCCAGCCCTCAGTTAGTCTCATAGAATCCTTAACACCGGTATGGCTCGTTTTCTGGAAACTTCAATCCATACACCCTTATTCAAATGTTTAACAAAATATTCTGCTTGTAGTTAGTGGTCCTGTAGCTTCCCCATTCCCCCAGTCTTCAACCAGGGTACCCACAATACTTTCCCCATCCCCACCATATAGGCTCCTTCTCCTGTGTGCCTTTGAATCTCTCAAAACCATAGTGACAGGGACTGGCCCCACTGCACCACCAAGCTCAGGAAAAACAGCTTTGCTTTGCTTGCTTACTTGTCCTTTGTTTATTTCCACAGGAAGCCTTACTTGTATTTGCAAACTCAATGTTCTCCTGAAGCTTGCTGGAACATTTCAGAGACGCCAGCACACGCTTGATAACTGAGTCCAATTCTGGCGCTGTTTTGACAAGTCGCTTTCCCTCCTGCCCACAGCCGATCCATCAGCAAATCCTGTCAACTCTGTATCCACCTCATAACTCAAATGTGTGTTCACTCCATCTCCAGCAACACCATTGGATGTCAGGCAGGCCCCTTGCTTCTCCATCACTGTCTCAGTTCCTCTCTTGCTCTCACTCCAGCTGATTCTCAGACAGCAGAGGGATCCGTGTACAAAATCTATCAGTTCCAAAGGGTTTCCATCTCCTGTAGAATAAAAGGCAAACTCCTGCATCATCTGGCTCCATGGCCTCCCACCTCCCTTGTCCCACTCTCCTGTCATCCACCATACTGGACAGCAATAACCTCAAATATGCCAGTGCTATGCCCTACCTCAGGGCCTCGGCTACAGCTGTCCCCTCCCCTGCCAATGCTCTGACCCCAACCTCTGCATGTCTGGCTGCCTCTTGACTTTGCCCTATGAGCTTAACCTTCATCTCTTCCAGGAACTGAAGAAAGCACCCGGTCTAGCACAGCCACTCATTCATCGTAGCCACCACCCAGTCTCAGCTCTCTGGAGAATACTCACCATCACACACAACTTCCTGTCAGCTGGCTGTGTTCATCTCCCTGGGCTAGAGCAAGGTCCTCTCTGTTTCTTTGGCTTAAGACAGTCTTGGCACAAAACCAATCCTCAAGAAGCAATTGCTGGGTGAGTGAAAAGACCAACTGTCTAATACTTCGAACAATGATGGGCATAACCCTCTTGTCTTAATTATTCTCCTTTATGCCTAATTTTCATACACTGGGAGGCCCAAATCAATTCCTCACTTTTCTCCCAAGTATTCCTCTCCCACTCAGAGGGCAGCCCTTTTCTTCTTCGGTGAACACAGCTCTAAACACGTGAAGGGTCATTTGTAGTTGATAGTAGTATCTGCCCTTGGGACCTTCCTCGCACTGGTTGCCCAGATCTGTTCCTCTCTCAGTGTGCGCAGACATGCTCTGTCCATCCCAACGCCACTTCGTGCCATCTGTAAAACAATGCAATGAAGTGGGAACTCACCAACTAATTTTCGAATAAATTTTAAATGCACATCAGAGTAAATTAGGGTAGCAAGTTGCTAAGTTGAAGAGAACCGAGCCAACAATAACACGAGCCTACCAGACAGAGCTCCGCACAATTCATCAGATCCTCATGGCTTTCCTACTGGTGGCAACGGCCCCTGGCCCCCATTGCCCATGCGTTGGTTTGCACTATATGCGATCTACCAGTCTCTTTTCCTCTACAGGGGACATCCTGTGCACTAAAGGCAAGAACTCTTATGGGGCTGGGGATTCTCTCTAGGTAGGTTTAGATGCGCCATGGGCAGCCAGCCAGCAACTGTAGCTTGAATGGCATTTTTACACTTGGCAGAGTGTAGTTGCTCTCCCACCCCAGCTCTTAAACACCAGTTTGCCCAGTTGGTGAAGGTGTCTTGCTATTTTATTGAAATTACATGGCTAAAAACTCATACAGTACTCGCTCCCCTAGTGTTCGGTTTGAGATAACGGCTATTTCTAAAGTCTGCAGAAGAGCTAAAATTATGTTTGTATGAGTGAATTTTTGAAAAGGATCAGCAACTCCACAGGTTACTACGGCTTTTTTCCCCATCTGCCGAGACAGCAGGTGTGATTTCACAAGCCCACTTCCATCAATCATTCTCTTCAACCTGTCTCTGGTGCCTGACAAGGTGTTTATGTGCAGTACATGGAAACCATCACTAGATCTTGCGAACAAACAAGGCTGCCTCTCAACAACACTCTGAAGAAAGGATTCCATGGAAACCCAGGTGCCAGGTTCAGGTGGGTGAGTGGTTTAACCTCCTGGCTTCACCTTTTCCCAGAAAGGCACAAACTCCAAGCTCCTCTGCAGGAGCATGCCGGGGGTGGCACAGGTGTGGCGCCTCCTGGTCGCAAACAGTAGACAGGTTCAACCTCAGTGGATAGAACACACCGGCTAAAAACTACTCCCATTTGCTTTTCATAAACACGTGCTGGCTAAACACGGCAAAATGTGGTCACTCGTGTCGGACAGAGCTCTTCACGTTTACTGTTAAGTAGACCAGCCTCCGGCCCAGGCAGTAATTCCTTCCAAAAGGTCTTAGAATTCATCAAACTGGGGACAGTTGCAGCTGGAAATAATCTGAAGTTTATTTATTCTAACTTCATCATTTTCAACTAAGGAAACTGAGGCCAGGAAGACCAGCAAACTAAGTGTCAAAATTCTGCAGCTGTAAGACAGAGTGCCAGGCACCCAGTGCCAGAGTAATGACTTCGCAGCTGCCTGTCATGGCTTCTCTTCATGTGATGGGAGCTCGAGCTATTAATGTAGGTTTTACACAAATGTCCTCCGTAAGGGCTTGTAACAGTGACATCCATAATAGTAAAGTTTCAAACAACAGAAGCTAGATCAAAATGTTACATCAAATTCAATGAGAATTCAGTCCTTAAAGATGCCATCAGTGATGTGAGAGGGGTACAATCCTGTCCATGATTCTTTTCACAGTAAAGAGTGACTGTATATAAAGGTTTCACCATTTTACCTATTTTTTTAAAAAGTGTGCATACCGACAAACACTATGAAGGAGCTGTAAGATGCAACTGTGGCGGCGTGGTTGCTGTTAGTCTTCTAGATTCGTTTTAATACTACTGCATGACTCCAGGTGTTCTGAACGATTTTAATAACATTAATAGGGGCTTCATTCCATCTCAAGGTAGCAATCTCTCAATCATTACCTCTATCAAGAGAGAACATTTATTTTCTATTCCAACGTCTGATTTTTTCTATGGAACTTAGAAGGGCGTGTTGTCCTTAGGTTGCAGAGTTCTGATTCCCTCTGCTGGGGATTGGGTTGAGCATGTGTATATCACATAAATTTGGCACATGAAATGTAAAGGAAATTTTCTGACGGGTTATTGGAAAAGGCTTCTTCAATCTTAGAAGCAGATCTCGATCGTGGAACGTTGTTGTGAGGCCGTGCGAGCCAGAGCTACTGCAGCCATTTGCGACCATGAGGCGAGTCAGACTGGAGTTGTGTGCTGAGCTGAGCAGAACAGAAGAAGCTGGCCTCAGACAGATAAGAGGGAAAATATTCACTTATGGAATGTTTACATAAAATAATCTGGGTCATTGCTCCTTATCGTTCAACTCAGTTAAAAGAGGGATTGTAGCACAAATACTAAAAACCCAGAGACAGATATTGGGGTTCAACCTGAAGATCAGAAAAGCAAAGCAGTCAAACCACTAGAGAGCTCTTACCTCTAAGAAATCCTCAGACTGAAAGTGAGGTCCTATCTCATCCCGGTTTATATGCCTCTCTAGTGCTAGGATTAAAGGTGTGAACCACCAGTACCTGCATCTTTTTCTGCATTGATCTTGTGTAGCCCAGGGTGGCCTTGAACTCATAGAAATCCTCTGCCTCTGTCTCCCAAATCCTGGATTAAAGGTGTGAGCCATCACTACCTGGCCTCCAGGGGCTTAGTTTTACCTTCTGATCTTCAGGCAAGCTTTATTTATAAAACATAAATAAAATATCACTATAGGAGATTTTCTAAACAGGATATCTATATCACACATCTTCTTCCCAAGGCTCAGAGATCAACAAGGAAGAGGGGTCGGGAATACTGTAGCAGGCAGAGGTGGTGGATGACTCAGGGTTTTCCAGACACAAGACAGCTGCATCTGAGAACTCAGAGCCTGCACAAGCCGAAGCCGGATGACATCCAGCGTGGAGTAGAGGGCTAGGTTCCAAGTCCAACCCATGGCTGAGGACCTGTTGGCAACTGGTACCTGCTGGAAAAGGGAGAGTTGGTTCTCTTTAAAGATGTGGCCCCTTATAGACCTACCACACTGCAGGGGTTGGACCCATACCCAGGAGTGCATGTGTAACACAAATAACACTCTCTGTGTTATTTCAAAAATGACAAGGACATGTCGTTGAAGAACGTGAGAGGTGGGGGTGGATCTGAGGGAAGTTAGGGGAAGAGAAAGGATAAGTATGGTCAAAATACATTGTATAAACTTCTCAAAGAATTATTAACAGTATCTTTTCAAGTAGACAGTTTTTTTCTATTTGCCAAAGCCCCAGACAAAGTCATAACTAGCTATCCCCTTGCATTTCGGAAGGCAGTATTGGAAGATGGTGATGTCCCGGATGTGCTATTCCTGTCTTCTCATTAAGACCCAGGTAGCAGAGCTACATGGAGTTCTATAGTGGCTCATCTTATCACATCTGGGTGAGCTAAAGTCCCCAGGAAAGATGCATGGCACTACACAGGCAGATTAGACCCAGGTAGCAGAGCTATGTGGAGTTTTATAGTTGCTCAAGTCCCTGGGAAAGACACATCACGCTACACGGGCAGACGAGACCAGGGACTAGGGAGACAGTTTAGTGGCAAAAACACTTCCAGTCTGCTGATGTGAGTTCAATCCTAGGATCTCACTCAGTGGAAAAAGAATCAGCTCCTACAGGTTGTCCTCTGACCTCTGCACGTGTGTGCACACACATACTGAATAATTAAATGTTAAGAAGTGAAAAATAAAAAGGAACTTCAATGATTGCAGAGAGATTGGAATGTTGAAGGTCCAGGGGCTAATAACAAATGACTTTGAGTTTTTTTGACCACTTGATTAGCCATTGTCCTTCTCTGAGTGTCACCTAACATCTGTGACTATTAAGTAAGTCTTTTGGGATGCATGAACAGATCACCCTAGCTTCCACCAACCTGAAAGCCAAAAGTGCCATCAGCTAGTGTCTGAGCCTCTAAAAGTTTTCCCTACTTCGCTGTCACCTGCTTGCCTACGGTACCCACCAAAGTATTTGAAAATGTGCTGTCATCTGATGTTCTCTGCTCTCTTGCTATAATGACTTCATGAAATTGTTGCCTCATTAGAAGACAGCATTTGCGGTGGCATGAATCTGTGTGCCCAGTGCCGTGGCACTCATGTCTGATTCCAAGATAAATCACCTCGTTTTGTCTTTGAGGTGAGAGCTGTGTTTTGGCATGGTTAAAGAATATGATGGAGATATGTGTGAGGTATGCATCCTGCTGCCTGAGCAGCAAATGGGGTCCTCGCAAGAGCTCTAACATGGCCAACCCTGTAGCGCAATGCCTGTTCTATGTGCCACACACTACTGTACAGTTTGTGAGTCAGGCAAAGGACTGGAGATTGAAACACACATACACACACAGAGAGAGAGAGAGAGAGAGAGAGAGAGAGAGAGAGAGAGAGAGAGAGAGAGAATGCCCCTTTACTGTGTTTCAGGGCAGCTTTTTTTTATAGGGTCTCCTTGACTGATGGCTGCACCCTAGCTCTCAGCTGCAAGTCCACCAGAAACCACTCCCCGGACATCAGGAACTCCTGAGGGTCTCGTGCTTAGAGCAGCTGCAAAACAAGTTGTTTGCTCAGAGCAGCTGCAAGCATAGGAAAACAAGCTGTTTACTCCGGCAGGCAGGGGATCACAGGAAATTCAGGGTCTGGGAGGTCCACAGTCCCCAACACAACCCCAATAAACATCAGCACCTAATACAGCATCTTTGAAAAATAGATGTAGGCCAGGAGTAATGGTGCACACTTTTCATCCCAGTACTTGGGAAGCAGAGGCAGGAGGATCTCTGTGAGGTCCAGGAAAGCTAATCTAAATAGAGAGGCCCTATCTCAAACAACAACAACAAAAGCAGAAGTAAGTTGGAACCATTCTGAGAGCAGAAAAAGTTATTCTCTTAATGATAACGGCAGAGCCGGGCGGTGGTTGCGCACGCCTTTAATCCCAGCACTCGGGAGGCAGAGGCAGGCGGATCTCTGTGAGTTCGAGACCAGCCTGGTCTACAAGAGCTAGTTCCAGGACAGGCTCCAAAGCCACAGAGAAACCCTGTCTCGAAAAACCAAAAAAAAAATGATAACGGCAGTTATCATCTTTACCATCAGCACTCAGAAAACAGAAACCAGCAGCTCTCTGTGGGCTCAAGGCCAGCCAAGGCCACACAGGATGGGAGGTGAAGAAACTGGCATTTCCAAGCAGAATGATGCCATTCAAGCAAATCTGAATTTTCTAAGTTCCTCCAAAATTTTAGTGACACCAAATTCCCCTCTTTGGATTGTCCTATTTGTCCTTTATCAAACCAGCTGTGTGTTTCAGCCTATCACTTTGCTTTAGATGCAGCGGTATTTCTGTCTGAGTCGTGTGGTGGGGTATCAGGACATCAGGACACTGTAGCAAAGGGACTGCAGACTGGCCAGAGTCTGCACGGAATTCAAGACTCTTGTTGTTAGCATACAAAGTGCTCTAAGCCCAGTCAGCTGGGAAAACTGAACTTTTGAGGATTAGAAAACGTGACCCCTGGAGAATGGGTTGCAGATATACTTTACACATGCTGAGAATCTTGAAAAACCAAATAGGAAGATTAAAAAAAACTCCTTTGTGCTCTCTGGCAGGGATCAAACCATTTTGACAGTACTTACCCAAGAGAGGCCTGGTGTGTGAGCATGTGAATCCTAACTATGGCAAAAGTAATAACAGTCAATTTCCCACCTTAGAGAACATTTCCTCCCTGGAAAGCCTAAAGTGCTTTAAATCTGTTTACTTGCAAACTAAACATATATTACCATATATATTTAGCCATTTGAAAAAAAAAGAACAAACCCACACACGCATAACACCACCTATTTGATGATGGAATGTTGTCAGCTATGAAAAAATTGTGTGGGCCGGGGCTGTAGCTCAGTGTGTTTGCCTGACACATAGAAGATGCCGGGGTTCTATTCCCAGCACCATAAAAGAAAAGGAGAGAGGGAAGAAAGGAGGGAGGGAGGAAGATATCTTACCATTCTTTATTCTTCTTAATACTCACCAGGGATGGGTAATTTTGACTGTCGACATAACTGGATTAAGAAATGCCCAAGGCAATAGGAAAATCTCCACAATATTTTGTCTGTGAGGACGTTTCCAAAAGAATTAACTGAGGGGAGACCCGCACATAGGATCCTGGACTAAACAATAGGGGAAAGAAGAGAGACAGTTGAGCGCCCCATCCCCCTTTCCCTCTCCGCTGCTCGGCGATCAGTTGAGATGTGAGCCAGCAACCTCCTGCTCCCACTGCCACCTGCAGAAGCCAGTCCTACGACCATGCCTTCACCCCAAACTGTAAACCAAAATAAGCTTCTCTCTGCATAAGTGGTTTATGATAGTGTGTGACAGCAAGAAGAAACAACTGGCATAGATGCCTCTCCTCTCTGCCTTCCTAGAGAAAACAATTGAAACAGAAACACCTGAGGCCCAGGGCCCCTTGCTTTTCCAGCCAGGAATACTCCTGTCCTCACACCACCTCTCCATCTCTCTCGTTGCTCCTGCTGGGCTACTACCACCATAGCTGTTCTGATGGAAGAGAGAGGACAATGGGCGTAGGACAATCTCTGTGTGCAGGAGCCGGAGTGCCTTGTCCTCTGAGCAGCTGGAAGTGGTGTTCTGCTCACTGGGTGTTTCTACTTGTCATCAAAGAGCCAACAAAGAGGCACACAAAGCAAACCCATGTGGTGGCTCACGTGCATATTGTCAGGACTTGGGAGCCACAGGCAGGAAGACTGTGAATTTGAGACCTGCCTGGACTGTGTCTGCCTCAAGCCTTTATTGCCCATCTCTGTTTGTTGCAAGCTCTGCTCTCATAGTGACTTTTAGGGGACTGAAATGTCCAGAGTCCTTTTCTAAATGACCTCCATCCATTCTTCTTTTGGGAGGCAGACATTAAGGACTGTGACATTCAGAAGCAGCTATGTCTGTGGAGAAGTTAGAAGGGGACGAAACACACTTGTCCTAGTTGGCGTGAGCTGTCAACTTGATGCAGCCTCGAGTCACCTGGGAAGGGAGTCTCAACTGAAGGATTACCCTGGTCACTGTAGGCCGCACCATTCCAGGACTACCTACACATGTATTAGAAAGCTACCTACACGGGTCTCTGAGTAAGCCAGCCAGCGGCATTCCTCTATGGTTTCAGCTTGAGCCCCTGCACTGACTTCCATCAGTGATAGACTGCGACCTGTGAAATGAAATCAACCCTCTTCTCCCCTAAATTGCTTTTGGTCAGAATGTTTCATCACGGCAACAGAAACGAAACTAGAAAACTAGCTGAGGACGGCCTCAGGTTAAAAGACCCAAGAAGCCTGAAATGTGTGCTATGATCTAATCCCGACACGAGAAGAATTCAACTGTCATCGTTTAAAAATAACAGCATCCACTTCCCGGCCTCTGCTCTGCAGCCTGCCTGA
Source organism: Microtus ochrogaster (assembly GCF_000317375.1). Taxonomy (NCBI): domain Eukaryota; kingdom Metazoa; phylum Chordata; class Mammalia; order Rodentia; family Cricetidae; genus Microtus; species Microtus ochrogaster. Next base: position 54,496,845 of record NC_022010.1, read on the forward strand.
TTTCCCAGTTATTCAGAAAAACATAACTTTCCCTCTCCTTCTATGTAGTTCTCTTCCTTTGTGATACTGGCCAAAGCGTTAGCTTGCTCCCCTGCAGGCCTGGCTTTCCCAATCCTTCTCTGAAGCCCCACCCCTACCCCACCAAACCACTGCTCGCTGACCTCTACTGCTGAACCTCCCTGCTCTACTGGACCCTAACTTAAAAGTCCTGGCTCTCTCTCTTTCTCTTTCTTCACCACCACCCATCCCCCACCCCTGGCATCCACCAAGAGTTTTACCTTGCCTGCGCTGTTGTTTTTCTCTCAAAATCAAATCAAATTGTCCTTGAACTTCAAAAACACCAATTTTATTTTAAGTAATAGTAATGAATAGCAACTCCAGTGAAAACAGACAATGTGAAGAAAGAAGAAATTCTGTCTGATTTCCAGATTTATTACAGCACTAAATTCAAATTTCTAATATGAAATTTTGAATACAAACATTTAAGATTTAAATAAATGTCAAGTAAGATGAACTTCAAAGACAAACAAGGCATTATAATCAAACTGGGTTGGAGTGGTGGAGTTTTGATATTTATAATTATATATAATTTGCTTGACTGTTTGTTTAGTCAGTCTCAATATGCTGACCTAGAACTTACTACAGAGACCATGCTGACCTAGAACTTACTACAGAGACCA
>NC_022010.1:54497780-54498470 GCF_000317375.1 Microtus ochrogaster
GAGACCATGCTGACCTAGAACTTACTACAGAGACCATGCTGACCTAGAACTTACTACAGAGACCATGCTGACCTAGAACTTACTACAGAGACCATTCTGACCTTGAACTTACAGGTGATCCTCCCACCTTTTGAGTGCTAGAATTGCAAGCAGGCACCACCTCACCTAGCCTAATGTTTATCTTTTTCTAATAAAAAAATATGAATATGTTATTTTCCCCTGACACATAATTGTAAGATCTGTGGGATATAGTATGGTAATCTGTTATATTATAATCAGCATTTCTAGCTCTTTGTGCATTTGTCATTTCTTAGAGTTTGAAGTCTTCAAACTCCTCTGTTTTAGTTCTTTATAAAACAGTGTTGACAACCATCACTGTCTTACTGTGCTATAGAACACTAGATCTTTTCACCACATCTAGCTGTATTTTCTTATTTGGGTACCTGTTGTCCAGACTCTCACAGTCCTTCCTAGCTTTTAGTGGTCACTATTCTATCTCATCTTTGAGATCAACTTCCTTAGATCTCCCCATACGAGTGAGAATGATCAGTGTTTGCTTTTCTGTCCCCTCCTTATTCACTTAGTAGAAAGTCTTCAGTTTGGCCATAGTCATTCTGCCATAAGTAATGGAATTTGTACCTTTTTTTCTTTTCTTTTTTTAAATTTATTTATTTATTAAAATTTCTGTCT
>NC_022010.1:54499435-54502410 GCF_000317375.1 Microtus ochrogaster
AATTTGTACCTTTTAATTGCTATTAGTTCATTGTGTTTCTATACTACATTTTCCATTCATGTTTTTGCCAATGGACAACATGGTTGATTCTAAATCTTGGATATTGTGAAAAAGACTGCCATAAACAAGAGTTCTCTGGTACGCTGACCTCATCTGGGGGCTTAAACACCGAGCAGTGAGAGAGCTGCATCATGTGGGAGGTTAATATTCAGTTTATTGAGAATCTTCATGTCTCTCTCCTTAACAGCTGCATTAAATTTCATTCCCACCAAAAGCGTGTATATGTTTTGGTCCTCCGCCCCTTTCCTGCCATTTATGATCATACCAATATGATGAGGGGAAGATCATGTCTCACACAGTTCCAATGACATTTCCCTGATGGCTAGTGATATGTTTTTAAACATGGCGCATTGGCCATGGTATGTCCTCTTTTGACAAGTGTCTATTCAGATCATTTGCTTTTTGTAACTCTATTATTTACTTTACTTTTCATCCTTCAAATTCTTTATGTATTCTGGATATGAATCCTTATCAAATAAGCAATATGCAAATATTTTCCTCTATAGTTTGTATTGCCACTTTTCTCTTTTAATTTATTGCCTTTGACAATGTAGGAACCTCTTAGTTTTAATATACCCTTTCTTGTCTATTTTTGCTTTTGTTACCTATGCTATTAGAGTTTACATAAAAACAATCATCCCTATGCTTTCCTCTTAAAATTCTTTCTCTTGATTTTCTTTTAGAAGTTTCTTTTGCTTTATTGTATACTATAAATTTGGTTTATGGTGTTTCCCATTCATTTTAAGAGGTTTTGTATCGGGGACCTCTGAGTGCCAGCCTCAGGGTCCCCTAAGGGTCCAGAAGAAGTCTTACAGAAAGTGCAGGACTTAGATCTGAGGGTGAAATGAACTCTCACTATATGCTTTTCTGCATCAGATTCTTTATTCATCTCCTGCTGATCTCCTATCCTGTAAAGCTTCCAGTTTATACACACACGCAAAACAAAGGCAATTCTCCAAGCTTGGACGTCCCTTTATCTTTGAAGTTCCCAATACAGTCTATATGAAAGATTCCTTTCCTGCCTGCATGTCCTGCCAAACAGAAGATAGTTTCAGGGAGGTGGCTTCTAATGTCTCTCAGGGAATGAAGCAGAGATTAGACTGTGGGAACCAAGGTTATTGACGCTCGACTGAACTTCCCACTGGAGGTCCCACAGAGTGGGATGGGAGATGACCCAATATATTAGTACAAGGGAAAGAATTGTGCTCCACAATCCATACTTTACTGAATCTTGCACCGAGAGAGTGCTTATGGCTTCACAAGAGATCCACTGTGAGAATCAGTTGATATGCAAAAGGTGGTGGGCCCGGTGCCTTGTGAGCTCGGTTTGCCTCCATCAGAACCATTGATTCTGATGGGTCAGCCTTCCACCTTATCAGCTGAACTCTCACTGCATGATTCCTGCAGACTGCAGCGGTTTTGTCTTCTTCTTTTATTGTTTTTATTAGGCTATACATTTTTCTCTTCTCCCCTCCCTTCCTCCTCTCTCCCATGACCCTTAAAAGGTTTTAAATTTACTTTTTTTTCCATTCACCTGCTGTTCACTCAAAGACGTATTATTTAGTTTCCACTTGTATAATTTCTAAGGTTCCTTTTGTTGGTCTATAGTTTTTGTCGGTTGTGGTTATGGACATCATATGACTGATTGCAGCCTTTTCTTAATTGGTTGAAACTTGTTTTATGATCCAACATAGGGTCCTCTTTGAAAGATGTTCTGTGATGGTTAGCTTCAATTATCATCTTGGTATATCCTGGATTCTCCTTAGGAGAAAGCCTCAGTGAAGAATTGTTTGAATCAGAGTGGCCTATGGGCATGGCTGTGGCTGATTGCCTTAACACCAAATGTGAACGTGTCCATTTCTTTGTGTCCTTGATTGGGGATCGGATATAGCAATCTCTTTAAGCTTCTGCCATTGATTTTTCTGCTGCAATGGACAATAACCTAGAAGTTTACCTGAACGTTTGTCTGTGTGAGGGTGTCAGATTCCCTGGAACTGGAGTAACACATGGTTGTGAGCTGCCATATGGGTGCTGGGATTTGAACCCGTGTCCTCTAAAAGCTCAACCAGTGCTCTTAACCACTGAGCCTTCTCTTCAGCCAGTCATCTAGAATTTTGCACTGAAATAAACTCCTTTTCCCCCCAGTGGGTCTTTGTCAGTGTATTTTATCACGGCAACAGAAGTGAAACTAGAATATTCTCCATATGTCAAGGAGGAAAATGTATATTCTGCAGTGACTGGGCAAAATGTTCTGGAAACGTCTGTTGAGTCCATTTGTTCTGCAGTGCGGCTTTACTCTCAATTTCTTTTCAATGTTTCGTCTAGACGATCTGTCCAGAAATGAGAGCGGATGCTGAAGCCCTCAACCGGCATTCTGTTGAAAATTTCTTTCCCCTAAGACTTAATAATGTTTGGCAGTGGCTTACATAACTGGGCACTCCAGGATTGGGTTCACACGGGCTTAAAGTTAGTTCTCTTGTTGAACTGATCCCTTAATCATTGCGTAGTGACTTTGTATTTTTTTTTCCAGCTTTTTACTTAAAGGTGTTTTAGCTGATGTAAGTATAGCTAGTGCTGCTTACTTTACTCTCCATCTGCATGGACTACCTTTTTTCAGTCCCTGTTTTCTCTCTCTCTCTCTCTCTCTCTCTCTCTCTCTCTCTCTCTCTGTGTGTGTGTGTATGTGTGTGTGTGTGTGTCTGTCTGTCTGTCTGTCTGTCTGTCTGCATATGTCTATGAAGTGAGTTTCGGTTTTATTTCACTGAATATATATGTTGGTATGTATATTACCTAGACGTAAAGTTCAGAAATTCTTCTGCTGCACACGTTCTGCTGTGTCAGCTCCCGGTTTTCTTTTGACTTTCTGAGTTTCTCAGTTTCAACATTCCTGTTCGGTTCTCTCTGTCTCTGTCTCT
>NC_022010.1:54502510-54527300 GCF_000317375.1 Microtus ochrogaster
TCTCTCTCTCTCTCTCTCTCTCTCTCTCTCTCTCTCTCTCTCTCTCTGTCTCTCTCTCTCCCTTTTTCCCTCTTTGTTGAATTTCTTATTCAGATTGTACTGATCAAGGTTCTCCAGAAACACAAAACCACTAGCTATAAAGATGAGACTCCGTGGATTGGCTAACACAGGTGGAAGCTGGGTAGTCTGCTATCTGTTTACATGTAGAAGAGGCAGCGAAACCAGCAGTCATTCAGTCTGAGAACCTGGAATCCTCAGGACAAGGGGACTGATGGTGCAGTCCTAAGACGACACTGAAGGCCTGGAAGCTCCCTGAAGAGTCGCTAGCATGAGTCTATGTGCGAAGGCTGACGATGGCCTTTTGCTTCCTGGGGACTGATGGGTCCTATGGATGGGTCTCATCACTCATCATGAACTGCCAGGCTACCCCTGGAAACTGGGGGTACATGGGTAGTGTCACCCATCTGGTTCACAGAGCTCCTGGGGACAATCATCCTCTATCTCACAGAATCTCTGCCAGGTAGATTTTATCTCAGGGTGCTGTTGGGAGGTAGGAATCCAGCTAGAAGGTACAACATAGACTTGGATCCTTCCTCGTTTGCCACAGCTCCTCACACCAAGTTTGAGGATGAGAGAGTCACTGACTTCGCCAAAAGCATTATACGTATGTGACTTCCTACATATGCTTTTTCTGATGTGCAAAGTGGTTCTTGGTTCAGTGTTGTTATCAACTAGAAAGATGAGGCGGTTTATACTGTATAAACAACTCCCTTCTTGACAAGGCCATCAGGAGGCCCTGAGCTACCCATTTCTACAATGTCTCCACTATGGTCCAGCTCAGAGCCCCAAACACTCGAGTGAAGAAGTAGTTGCTTTAGTTCTATTTGGATCTTCTTTTGTTGAAAAGAAAGGCACCAGGCACTCTAATCGCCATCTGCAATCAACTTTCAAAGACAAAGAGAGACTCCTGGAAACAACAAGGGACTTGGCACATACAAGGGACCCTCCATACGATTAACAGCAAACTTTTCACCAGAAGCTTTGGAGATGAAAGACAATAAGCCAATACATTCACAGTACCAAAAAGAGGAGAGTTATCAGTCAAGAACCCTATTTCTGCTAAAACTGTCCCTCAAAAGTGAAGGTGAAACTAAGACATTGAAAGATAAACAAAAGTTGAAGGAGTTTTAGACCTGGCATGCAAGCCATTACTGACACTGGTGTCCCGCATGGTAAACTGAACAGGCTCCAGACAGTAACCTGAAGGTGTATACAGAAATGAAAAACCTTAATTAATGTAGCCATAAGGGCAATTATAAGAGCTGGTATCAGTGAAATAAATTGTTATACCTTTTTGTTTCTATGATTTATGGAAGGATTATAATTTTCTAACAACAATCATTAGCCTAACCGGGAGCATTATTATGGCTTTAGAACTCCACATTTGGTTTTCTACATAATTTAAAAGATGATTCATCTATGTTTTGGGGCATACATGTAAAGTATAATTTGATAATGTCGACAACTGGAAAAGACAGGGTCGGAGCTATAAAGGAAGACAGCGTTTATATGTCATTCGAGTTAGACTGCTGAGCACTGAAATTAGAGTTATGTAATTTAAGGATGTTAAATGTAATTCCCATGGTAACTGCAAAGAAAATAGCTGAAGATATACACAAAAGGAAATGAGAAAAAAGTTTAAACATTTCACTATATAAATCAACTAAACACCAAAGGAGATAGTCACGTATAAACCAGGGATTAAAAAGCCATGGCTTTTAAAGATAGAAAACACATAGCAAAAATGACAGAAATAAATCTTTCCTTATCAGTAATTACTTTAAATGCAAATAGATTAAGTGATTCAATCATAAGATAGTGATTAACAGGGCTGGTTTAAAACAGAATCCAGCTATGTGCCATCTACAAAAGACTCATTTTAGACCCAGAGAAACAAAGAGGTTAAAGGGAAAAGATGGAGCAATATGTCATAGAAATAACAGACCAAAGAAAACAAGACTAACTGTAGGAATACCAGACAAAACAAACTTTAGAACTGTTGACAAGAGACAAAGGACATTTTATGTTAATAAAAGAAAAACGTAAAAATTATAAATACTCATAAACCCTTTTGTCTCTTTGATCATCTCTTTACCATCAAACACATGGAGTAAAAGCTGGAAGATTTGAAAAAAAGACATCAGTGGTTATACACTTTACTCGGAGACTTCAAGATCCTACCCTTAGGAGTAGATAGACTAACCAAGTAGAACCCGAGTATAGGATTGATCATAATGAGCCGGCTACTTTCAGCAGACAGAAACAGTTTTCCCTCTGGCCAGTTTTCCCTCTGTTGTTGAAAGAACAAAACTGGAAAATTTACAAACTCAAATATATATATTACCCTTAGCTGACAAATGAAAAAATCACAAGGGAAATTGGAAAAATCTTTCAAGGCAAATGAAAATGGAAAAACAATATAACTAATTTATGGGAAACAGTGGGAACCATGCTAACAGAGAAAATTATAGTTACAAACACTTCCATTAAAAAACTAGAGAGGTTCCAAATCAATAAGCTAACTTTACAATGTAAGGAATTTATAAAAATTAGATTGATTTTACTTTATGTATATGAATGTTTTGCCTGCACGTGTATATATGAAGCACACGTGTATCTAGCATCCTCCAGGGTCAGGAGAGGGTTCTGGATCCCCTGAGACTGGAGATACAGATGGCCATGAGGCCTGACTGGTGCTGAGTAAGACTCAAACCCAAATTCTCTCCAGAACAGTAAGTGTTCTCAACCACTGAACCGGCTCCATGGCCCCACCTGGGAAAATTTAAAAGAACAAACTAAATCAAATCACATATTAAATATTAAATCACATATAAAAATTAGAGAATTATTTTAAAGTTGAGAAAAAAATCTATTTTTATTGAAAATATCAACTCTAGGAAATGGATAATTTTTATTTAAAGCATATAACTTTGGCTTTACAACATGAGAAGTAGAATAGTGATATTTATGCATTATAAATTTATTTAATACCATCAAGCCATGCATTTAAAATGATTAAGATGATGAATTTTATGTTATGTATATAGTAGCACAATAAAAAATACTTGAAATAAAAGAAAATTATTGTCCAATGCCTACAGATAGATCTGTGTCCCAGGCTTGTTCTTCCCATGGCTGTTAGAGTACAAACTCTGCATTTAGGAAGTTTGGAGGAGAGATCAATATTCCCTACTACTAACATCTTCCAGAGTGAAGTTGATCTTGTTGGTCCTGGCTCATGGCCCATATTTTGAATAACAGGAATTCATAAAATTTATGAAGGTCAAACTGTCAGCATCTGAAATACAGCCATACACCCCAAATAGGTAGCTGGTGGTTGCCTCAAAATAAGACAAGGTACAGTAGAGCATAAAATGTGTTCTAAGTGCTGAATGCCACAAGTTCTATAAACAGTGGTTCTCAAGTTACCTGCTAACTATCCTCACATAACAAAATTAAATAATATCAATATCAAATAAAATAATATCAAACAATTATTTTGCTCATGAACTTGAAATTTGGGCAAAGCTGAACAGGGTTACCTTGTCTCTGTTCTGTACAGCACCAGTTTGCCACAGCTCAACTGGAAGCCAAAATAGCCACTTTAACAACACTTTGTTCATATTTTGAATAGGCTATGGGTCCTCTCCACACAGCCTTCCAAATTTGCTTAGGGTTTCTTGTGTCATAGTGGTTGAGTAAGAAAACAAAGAAAAACGCATGATGTTTTTTGCGACCTGGCCTTGGATATCATACAACATCACTCTTGCAATGTTCTAGAAGTAGGAAAGATTATAGAGACCCTTCCAGAAAAGAAGCCTGGCTTTTCCTCTTTGTGGCAGTAGAGTCTGGAAGAATATGATGGCTGAGGCCATCTTTGCAAAATATGATCTGCCATACCTGTCAACTGCATATTAATTTGGATATAAAACTTGGGGCCTAGAGAAAAGACAGCTTAATGTATTGCTCTTGCAGAGACCCCTAATTCAGTTCCCACCACTTATCCTGGGCAAGTCTCAGTTACCTGTAACTCTAACTTCAGGAGATCTGATGCCTCTGGCTTCCAGGGGCACCTGTACACACATACATGTGAAAAAATATATTTTAAAAATACACCAAAATTTAGCACCAGTGAAATTACTTAGTGGGCAGTGTACTTAATTAACAAGCCTGACACCCCGAGTGTATATCTGGGAGCCATGTGAGGGCGGAAAAAGACACTGAGCCCACAGTGTTGTCATGTGACCTCCACACATGCTCCATGTCACATGTGCACGCACATGCATCACACGCGTGCTTCCTCTCCCTCTCTCTCACATGCACTCACACACATACATATAATAATTTTTAATTAAAGGGAAGAGATACAAATGTCTCTAACTCTGGCATGCCCTCATTCCCATTTCTCTTCTGTTTTGTGGAAGAGGAGAGTAGAATTAAGAAATCGAGTAGAAATCAAGGGAGTGTTGGGAGAGGCATGGATTGCCTCCTAGAAACAAAGGGGGACGGGCTGAGAAATGGGGGCGTGGTGGCTGCAGTAGGAGGCAGAGGTGAGGTCTAAGTACATAGGAAGTTAGACTTCATAAGGACAGTTGTCATCCACTCGTTTCCTGTGACTCCCACTGTTCCCTGCTCTAGTTAAGGGTGAGGTCATACGAAGCATCTTGAATAAGAAGACTCCTGCTGCTGTTTAATGCCAATTTATCATAGAGACAAAGAAAGACTGACACTCACTACTGGACAATAATACATGGCTTGAATGAGTCTAGCTAGTTTTCTTCCAAGAACTGGAAGTATTTAGTAATTATAGTCACAATGGATCCCAATGTGAGACATAGAGTTTTCTTAGACAGTTCTGTCTTAGTTAGGGTTTCTATTGCTGTAAAGAGACACCATAACCACAGCAACTCTTATAAAGGAAAGCATTTAATTGGGGCTGGCTCACAGTTCAGAGGTTAAGTCTGGTGTGGGAGGTCCTTCTGTCTATGTGTTGCTTTTATTGGTTAATGAATAAAGAAACTGCCTTGGCCTGTTGATAGAGCAGAACTTAGGTAGGCAGGAAAAACTGGACTGAGTGTTGGGAGAAGGAAGGTGGAGTCAAAGAGACGCCATGGAGTCACTGGAAATACATGTGCTGAAACTTTGCTGGTAGGCCACAACCTTATGGTGATGCACAGATTAAAGGAGATAGGTTAAATTCAGATATAAGAGTTAGCTAATTAGAAACTAGAGTTAATGGTCCAAGCAGTAATTTAATTAACACAGTTTCTGTGTGATTATTTTGGGTCTAAGCTAGCTAGGTGGCAGGGAAGAACAAGCAGCCTCCCTACAACATTAGTCCATTATCATCACGGTAGTTAGCAGTGGAGGCAGACATGGTGCTGGAGAAGGACCCGAGAGGTCTACATTATGATTTGCAAGCAGCAGAAGCAACTGTGTGTCACACAGCTTGAGCAAAAGAAACCTCAAAGCCAGCACAGTGACACACTTCCTCCAACAAGACCATACCTCTTAATAATGCCACTCCCTATGGGGACCATTTCCTTTAAACCATCACAGTTCCTATCTCAAGGCCTTATTGTAGAGGACAGAGCAGCTAAAGTTGGGGGAAAGTAATTGTAATACCTGAATCACTACCTACTTTGGACAATTTGTCTTCTTAAAAACTTCTAAAGTCAGGCATGGTAGCACATGGGAAGTACAGGGTGTGGGAGGAATAGGCTGGAGTACTTTCTGGCCAGGCCATGTCTCAGAAAGGCAAAATAAACCAAATCAAATAATATAGGATCCTCTATTGATGTCACAGCAAAACAAAGAGGTAGTCCTTCAGGTCTGTGCTCCTCTACTTAAAGTCACTGTGCTGATCAAATCAGGTTTGCACTGAGAAATGTTGCTCATAAGGAGATATAGATAGATGATGTCCTGTGTTCATGTAGGATCCTCACACTGCTTCAGTTAGTCTCTCCGGTGTCCTGGTGGATATGAGTTCTGCGCAGGTTTAAAGACCATGGGAAAGTCATGTGGAATTCAGTGGTTGGTGCTCAAGGCAGTGCTGCTGGATTGAGACCCTGCAGGAGCATTTTAAAGACCCAAAGGGTATTTCATCCTAAGCCTTCCCCTCTTTCCTTTGAAACACCACTACTGCTTGTGCCCATTTAGGAGAAGCAGCCTGTGTCCTCACTCTGCTTTTGACCTCTTGACTTCCAAAGCACCCATTTGCTGGTTCAGGAGAATGTTGTAGTCATGCTATTTTGAATGTTTCCTGGAAGAAAGATAAGAGAAATGGGCTTAGTTTTCCCTGATTTCTGCCCAGGCATATCTGTTCTGTGGGCGTTCTGGAGTTCTTCCCAGAAAGAAGATCTTAAAACCTTCGATGCCAATCATGAATAAGAGTTTTGTTTATTTAAAAAAAAAAGGAAATAAGTAAGTAAAGAAAAAGAAGCCTGTTCAATGCAGTGATGTGAATGAGAAGTACCAAGTTGGATAAAGACAGACAATTGTTTTATCTTCACCTCTACTGAAGACCTGAGAGAAAGAGCCACCTCATTCATTTCCTTCTCCCTAGAAATTCCTGCACAGATCCCTCCTGTTCCCCAAGGTCTAGTGAGAGTCACTTGGCTTGAGATAAAACTGCCCTCCTAGGACTACAACCTTGGGCATGTCAGGGAATTTCCCTGCCTTGTGCTTCTGTATAGAAATAGAATGAGAACTTTTATCCTTTTTTTATCGTTCATTCAACTTACCAAAGAGAGTCACTATGGACGTGCAGAGAAAATTCCCTTCCAGTGAGGATATTCTGTGTTCTCAATGAAAGTCTCAAAGGAAGGCCTTTCCTTCTACATTCACTATCATTAGGCAGAATATGTACAAATGTTAAAAATAAACACAGACGACTTAGCGACCTTTGGAGAAGGGCAAGCAGCCAGGCAGGGTTTCTCTAGGCTTGACTGTCCTGGAAGTCATTATGTAGCCCAAGCCAAACTTAGGCTATCCTCCTACCTCAACTTCCTAAGGGTTAACACTATAGATGTGAGCTGCCATGCCTGACTTACTCGTCTTGCTGCTATGACAGGATTATCTGAATTAAATAAGGGAGAAAAGACTCACTTGGGCTCATGGTTCAGGAAACACAGTTCATTATTCTGGTTAGACATGATGGTGGGAGCTGCCATGGGCTGGAGCAGCAGGATCCAGAATCAGCTGACTACAGCCTGTCAGCAGCCAGGAAGAAGAGAGGACTCTGCAGAACCGGGGATAAGCAAGAACTCATAAATCCGGCCCTTACCAACCTAACTCCTTTACCAACCTAGTTCTTCTAACAAGGTCATACTTCTAAAAGTCTCATAGTCTCCCAAAACAGTGCCACAAGCTGGGACCAGTGTAGAAACACATGAGCCTATGAGGAAAGTTCACATCCAAACCATAAATGCAGGATACTGGAAGGTAAACCTATAATGGTACAAACGAACAAGGTAAACCTATAATGGTACAAACGAACAATATGAAATACTGAATTCTTAAAATGTCTCTGCTTCACTTTGCTTGTGCACAACCCTGTTAAACCCCGGTTTCAAGCATCAGACAGGCCAACCTGGGCCTGCACCTGGCCTCCTGGTAGGAGAAGCTGAAGGTCCACCCTGCAGTTGAGAGTCACAGTCTCTAAGCATGTTACTTCAGTAATAGCATGAGCAGCCTTGCATACAGCAGCAGCTCTCTCTACAGAGACTTATGTATGCTCGCTGCAATCACTACAGCAAAATACTGCAGACTAGATGGCTTAGACAGGAGCCATTTATTTTCTGACTGTTTGGAGGCTTGAAAGTCCAAAGCGGCATGCCATCGGGTTTGGGTCCTCCTGAGGCTCTTTTCCTTGGCTTCCAGACAGCTGCCATTCCTGTGTCTCATTCAGTCTTCCTTCTGTCCACCCTTGCTGTCCTTCCTCTTCTCTTGAGGACACCAGTCCTACTGGGATAGAACTTACACTGAAGACCTAGTTTTAACTTAGTGAATGATTTGAAAAATCTTAGGTATAAATCCAGTCACATTCCAAGGTCAGGGCTTTAAAACACCAATTAGCTTATAGCAGAATCTGCAAAAGTAAGTGTTGTGTGGAGGATGTGGACAGGAACATCGCTTAGGCACTGTTTTCTGTATAAGCCACCATTCAATGATCCTATTGTCAATACTGTGTTTGCTACTTTTCTGTTGGTCTGATAAAACACCACAATGAAAAGCTACTTAGGAGAGAATTTATTTAAGAGTCCATGTGGCAGAGAAGAATAGCAGCAAGAGGCAGGCACAGCAGCAGGAGAAGGAAGCTGAGGGATTACATATCAATCACAAGCAGAAAGTAGACCTGGAACCCTGGTGGCTCCAGACAGCAATTTTACAGACATATTTACTCAGCAAATAGTATATGTTGTTGCCACTAAGAAAGGTAACTTTTTCAGAGAATGCCGCTAGTTATCTTTTTGTCTTAGTTAGGGTTACTATTGCTATGATGAAACACCATGACCAAAAGCAAGTTGGGAGAAAAGAGTTCATTTGGCTTACTCCTCCAGGAAGTCAGACAGGGCAGGTTACTAGCTTGCTCAGTCTGACTTTTTTTTATTACCATTTTATTTATTTATTTATTTATGATTTCTGCCTCCTCCCTGCCACCGCCTCCCATTTCCCTCCTCCTCCCCCAGTCAACTCCCCCTCCCTCGTCAGCCCAAAGAGCAATCAGGGTTCCCTGCCCTGTGGGAAGTCCAAGGACCACCCACCTCCTTCCAGGTCTAGTAAGGTGAACATCCAAACTGCCTAGGCTCCCACAAAGCCAGTACGTGCAGTAGGATCAAAAACCCATTGCCATTGTTCTTGAGTAATCAGTAGTCCTCATTGTCCGCTATGTTCAGCGAGTCCGGTTTTATCCCATGATTTTTCAGACCCGGTCCTAGAGAAGCTAAATAAGAAGGTGAACCCAAAGAAAAACATCTAGGCATCCTCCTGAATATTAACCTTCATCAGGAGGTGAAAGGAGACAGAGACAGAGACCCACATTGGAGCACCAGACTGAAATCTCAAGGTCTAAATCAGTCTGATTTTTTATAAAACCCAGGACTACCAGCCCAGGGATGGCACCACCCACCATGTACTGGACTCTACCACATCAACCACTAGTTAAGAGAAAGCTCTGCAGGCTTGCCTACTGATCAATCTTACAGAGGCATTTTCTTTACTGAGGATCCCTCCTCTCTGATGACTATAGCTTGCAACATAAAACTATCCAATACGGCAAGTGAGACGAACTCTCAAAGTCTGTCGTCAGGAACATAATTCCTTCATCAAGGCCATACCTTCTAAGCCTCCCCCAAACATCACCACCAACTGGAGACCAAGTGCTCCAATAGCCAAGCCTATGGGGGACGTTTCTCTTTCAAAATAGCACAGTCATTATTACATCCATTATAACTACTTTTTTTTCCCTGAAATATTGTCACTTACCTCAGAAAACTAAATTTTCCATCTGAAGAAAAAGTATACCATAGTAGTTTAGAGAATTAAGATGTCTAAATCCAGATCCCAGCTCTATTTTGTTAGCTGAGTGACCTTCGTCAATCATTTTAATTTTTGTGTGCCTAGATTTTTTTTTCAGTCACAGTAAGGAAGGAAAAGGTAATATCTACTATGTAAGGTTGCTGAAAGGATTAAAAGAAGCAACGACTTAAAATGACCAGCTAATAGTACATGCTCAATAAATGATGGTTACTGCCATTAATGCTGTTTAGATTTGCTGTGGCTCCATCTCTCTCAGCCAGTAGAGGTCTCCGTCATATCCAGCAGGGACTCATTTAATAGTAAGCACTCAGTGCAGATTCCAAAGCACAGTGGTAGAGAAAACTAATAAAAGAATCCCAGCCCTGTCTGAAGGTAGAAGAGACCGGAAATTAGAGAATAGGAAGTAGCTAGGTTCCCATGGCAAAGAGTAACTTGAACAGGTGAACATGAATGAAGATGGTCTAAGGTCTGGTACTGATGTCCACTGACACTGACCTTAATTGCATCTCAATTAGCTCGTAAATCTAGAGTTTGAAAATTAGTGGTAAGAAAATAGCAAGGAAAAAACATATGCCATGGACAAGCAGAAAGAACAAATTGACAAGTGTTTGTAAACTTCTGTGGAAACAAGAAACCCTGCTAAATAAACATTTAATATTGCTCATAATATTAGTGGGTATCTTCTTCATCGTGAGCTATAACCATGCCCCGGAGCTGCTCCTACTGCAGTGTATTTCCTTTAACCTCCTGTACCCAGACCGGCACACACCTCCAGATTTAATGATTCTGTCAGTTGTGTGTTAAATTGTACTGATTTCCATTAACTGCTTGTGGTATCCATTTGTTGATCGGCTCCTTCTGAACCCTATCTTCACACCCACCCAAAGCTGGAAAGACAATTGAAGCGAGGACGGTGAGCGTTAGTCAAGAGAAATCAAACGTAAAGGTAACGGGAGTGGTAACGCTGGGATTAAAAAGAGCACTGAGGGGAAAAAATGCAAGCGTACTAAAAAGTACAGCACTGAAGCAGGTAGAGAGAGCCACGGAGGGAAGAGAGGCAAGCAGGAGAGAAATCCAGCTTGCGGCTCTTCCCTCTCTCTCAGCACCAAGGACAGAGCTCTGAGCTGCTAACCCAAACAACGTTCAGTGGGGTCCCTCCCAGATCCTCTAGAGAACACTGGTGCCTTGGGAAGGCACCTATGAAACCTGCCGTGAGGTCTGATAGGAACGCTGCAAGAGTTGTTCACAAGTAATTTCCACCTCAGAGGCAAAACCAGGTGGTTGTCTTTCTGTATGGAAACGACTCCGTAGTTTCTGTGTCCCGGGAAAGGCAAAGTTTGCTTTGCTTCAGCATTGTCTGCTGTCAGTAAATGGCTTCAGGAACTGAGGTGCTAAACTCCACAGTCTCCAGACACCAGAAGAAATTTTCAGGGTAAGTGAATTTTTCTTTTCATTTCTAATTTAGTGGAAGATTATTTTATTAGCTTGGAATTTTTGGTTCTCTAAGAATATGCTTTAAATCTCCGAGCTACTCTAGGTTTAAAACATGAAACCCCAAGGAAGCGTGTTCATTTCATTAAGTGGTTGGAGCTTTTTTTTACCCCACCCCCACTCCAACTGTGTCCTGGTGGCTCTAGAATCTATATCAAGGCATCCATAAATGACGGAAAATAAAAACCTGTCATTATTCCTAAGAGTTGCAGGGA
Organism: Microtus ochrogaster; assembly: GCF_000317375.1. Classification (NCBI taxonomy): domain Eukaryota; kingdom Metazoa; phylum Chordata; class Mammalia; order Rodentia; family Cricetidae; genus Microtus; species Microtus ochrogaster. The sequence goes on from NC_022010.1 coordinate 54,513,817, forward strand.
AGTTGACTGTCTTCCTTTTAAGGGATTTTTTACTTGTCAGAGTCTGGTATTTTAAACTCCCCAGTTCGGCACTCTGAATGCAGGGCCCAGGGTTGAGAGAGACATTGTTTTCAATCTATTTAAAGTCAAGCTGCTTCCAAGTCAGAATGCAATTATCCCAACAGATATGTAGTGCTTGAAAACATGACTGTGTTTTCGCCAATGACGGTGTATGACTTTGAGGGCTTGTGGTGTAACTGTGGGACTTCCATTGCTTACCATGGCTTATTGGGGCCACAGAGTTCATACAATTACTACACTTACTGCATCTACTTCAATATAATGCCGTATCAACGCGTGCACAAACAATCATGTAGCAATAGCAAAGTGGAACTCTGATTCTAAACAGGCTCTGCACACCCATTTGCACTTTGCAGGTTAAGCCCTTTGTTTACTGACACTACAAGGTCAGCAAACTGTCTGCCCTTGGGTATGTATGAGAGACAGCTGTTGGGTCTGGCCTTGGGACCTTGCAGAGTTCAAAAGAAGGACAGGCGACTGAGATTTTCCTGCTCAGACACTTGTTTATGCATACTTGAATGTTTTCAAAGATCTGTGTGGCTAATGATGGACAAGGGTGACAAGTAAAGAAAACACTGATAATATCCTAGCAGAAGGCTCCTTATAATTGAATAATCAATATGCCAAATATCAGCCAGAATCTACCCAGTATTAGATTTGATTTCTAATACACTGAAGTTTACTATCAATTAATACTCACTTATTAGCTACTTGGTCTACTGTATTTCCCCATTTTATCTCTGGTTAGAATGACAACATGATCTGTTTTGGAAGACTGTCAGGGAAAGTAAGCATGCTTTATTGGTCAGGTTCAATAAGGAAAAAAAAAGAACTGTATTATGCTAGCTAATGGATCTCAGTAAAACCAACCATGGCCTGTCCTCTGCATATGTACCAGTAGGGTAAATATATCCAAATCTATAAATACACTATAAATTTCAAGGCACTTGTGAATTTTCATTACAAAATGAATTAGACAGCAATTTGCAAGAATAAAGTGCCATAGAAATGCTAAAGACTATCTCTAATAACGATGACAATATACCTCCCACCGGCTCTGTGAGCAGTGCACACCTGCACTGACTTTGAAAAGCTGGGTAACGAGATGTGCAGAAGCTCCTCTGAACAAGCAAGATCTTCACATTATTTCCCACTCCAGGTTTGTCTGCTTCACCTCCATCATGGAGGACTTCGGAACAGAAGTTCCGGACTCGGGTCTTGGGTTAAATCAACTCCACCATTCACTGGTTTAGGTCTCAGCTAGAAATGAATCTCTATGTGAGGCGTTCTCTTCATCTTCTAGAATGGGGATGAGAATAACACTGACTTTATTCTTCATATTGTCAGGGAACTTCAGTATGATAAAGCTTATAAATGTTAGCTGTTAGAATTAACGATTTTAGCGGGCAATTGGAAAGTCTGAGTTGAAGCAAAGACTGGAAAAACTGGACACTGGAGATCAATGTGTTTGTTAGTAAAAAGATGATAGAGGTCAGGGACCTGGACCGTGAAGGAAAATATGTCATGGAAGCCTCTAGTTCATTCTGGCTTGGAGAAACCCCACCTCAACCTAGGAATGACTCCCAGCATCAATATGTACCATATAGACATCGTCAGTTGTGAGTTTTCAACTTGAGAAGCCCTGTCAAAGGGTGGCGCACACCATACACTGTGCAATTGTTTGCTGGAGAAGGAACACAAACAAGAACTCATTTTCTCCTGGTTTGGGAGGGATGCCCCTCTTCTGTGTGTATAGCCTTGTGGCCTGTCCTGGGTGTGTGGGTTCTGAAGGCTTTGCTCCATGGTCATTCTGCCCCATTGCCATGGGTGTGTGGTGGGAGAGAGTCACACCAGAGGGGATGTGACGGAGGAGAGACTCATTCTGTGGAGACCAGAGAGTCGCACTGTATGAGCTTGAGAGAGTTGCTGACCCTCTCTGTGTCTCTGTTTCAATACTTAAAAGGAAGAGGTCCATGTCCTCTCTGGGGAGACACTGTCAACAGTAATGGATGTCGCCTGGGAAGTATTAGTGTCTGCCTGGCACAAGAAATACCCGAGAAGTGCTGGAGTTTGGAACGAGGCTAAATAAATACTCAAGGGGTCTGGGTTTTATTATATTTGTGGTTTTATTACTTCAATCTCTTTAAGGAGAAAAAACAAATAGTTAAGTCATGTAGGTCCCTTTTTAAAGCATTTCTTTTATTTTTGAGATTATAATATAAATGCATTATTTCCCACTACCCTTTACTCCCTCTGGCCCCTCCCACTTCTCTTTCTCTCTCCAAACTTCCCAGCCTCTCTTTTCACTGATTATTGTTCTATGCATCTATGTACATGTATTTACACGTCTCTGCATAACCTGCTCAGTCTGTATCATGTTTCTCGCATGTGCGATTTCAGGACCAACCATTTGGTATTGGATAACCAATTGGCGTGCTCTTTCTTCCCTGGGGAAGACTATTTCTCCAGCTCTCAGCATTTCTTAGTGGCCTGTAGGTCTTTGTGTAGGGTTGAGGCCTCGTGGTCTTTCCTTCATCCACTTCAGCATGTCTAGTATTGTCCTCACGCTGCTCGTGTTGAATAGTTCTCTTAGTGACACTCTGTGGCCTGAATGTCCAGGTGCCCAGAGGATCCGAATATCAGCAAAGCAGGATGTGTCCCAGATAACAAGAGCTTGCCCATTCTGTCTTTCTGGCTTTTCAACTATATCGCACAGGCATCCTCAAAAGGCTAGGACACACCAAAAAGATCAGAATGAATCAACACTTTATATGAAATTTAATCTTCTTAAAATTTAAAAGCAATGTTGTATGTAGTATGTCTTAAGAGATCGGAGCTAGCCATATTCTTTTGGTCTTTGACTACCCCACCCTGCCCCATGGTATCTGCAATATATGAGCACACATGTGTGCCATGTGGCACAGAAATCAGAAGATGTCAGATGTCCTAGTCTGTCACACTCTGCCTCATTCCCTTGAGTCTCTCGATGAATCTGGAGCCACATAGGCTGACAGCCACAAAACCCTAGCCTTCTGCCTTATCCAGTCACACATATGACTTCATCCAGTGATGCCCAGCTTTTTACCTGGGTATTAGAGATTCAGACTGAGATCCTCACACTTGCCCAGCAAATGCTCTTCCCAACTGAGCCAACTCCTTAGCCTCCCTTCTTTACTTTCTCGCCTTCCATGCACACTCTTAACTCCTAACATTCTCTGTTACCAGTAGTCTCCTAACCACCAAGTCCATCAGATGATTGGCAGCCGTAACTGACTTCTCTCCTTCGCCTTCTCACACCTTCCCATTAACAATAAAAGCCATGCTACTAGGTCTTACACTGGAGCAACGCTTCTCCAGTGGGAGAGAAATTTTGCCCCCTCCCTGACTTGAGATTGAGCAGCATCCAGGTTTTGGTTATTACAACTAGAAGCTAGAGCAGGGACACTGTTAAACATCAACAATGCATAAGACGTCCTGCAAAACAAAGAATTCTTGGCCCCGTTGTTCATAGTGTGGAGGCTTTAAGCATATAATTGCATTTGGTCTTCACAATAACCCTATGAAGTGGGCATGATTTATCCTCTGTCTGATGATGAAACAGCTGGCCTATCATTATGAATTATTTGGAGAGTGATTATTAAGTTAATAAATTCTTCAGACTCCCATTTTCATCCTGAGACTAGTTCTCTATCCGTTAGCACATCTATCAGAAGGCTAAAGAGGGAGAAAAACAACCCAGCTCAGAGTTACAAAAAAAAAAAAAAATCTCATTTAAGAAGAAAAAAAAATTCAAGGAGAAAATAATTAGCCAAGAGGCAGGGAGCGCTGCAGCATATCTTCATCATCTCTGATTCCTTTTATCTCTCACACCCAGAATTCTGGAACTACCACGGTCTACCCACCTGCTACAAAGAGGAATCTAAGACCAGGAACCACACCATGTGAAAGCACAAACCAGAAACCCATGTGGCTGTGCTTCCAACGTCAGGGCCAGAACGGATTTGGGGAAGTGAGCACTGCCTGTCTTACAATGAGCCCCTGACATTCCCTGTTCCATTAGGTAGCTGCCAACCCTCTGGGCGGAGCACAAAGCCTGGCAAGAATCCCATGGCTTTATGCTTTTTCCTTCTTATTTGACAGGTGAGATGAGGCTAGGGTTTGATTAAGCAGCTGCAGACTCCAGAAAGGGAGGAGATGCTGGTCCCTGCCTTGAAGGTGGCCCAGCCGTGAAAGGAAAGGTATTGTGGGCCTGAGCCTGCCTCCAAGGGGGGGAATATCCTTGAACAATCAGAAAGTGCTGTGTTTTTCCAAAAGCTCTTGGCAACCGCCATGCTGTCTCCAGGGTAGTGGCTGCCCTTCTCCTAATAATGAGGAAATTATAATTATTACCAAGAATTATTATTATGTGTTAAAAATATATTGACTGCAAACAATGTGCTGTGATAAAGAACATTTTTAAGTAATTTCCTGAATGTGTTCCAAGTTGGTCACCCTTTTCTAACACTGGTTCATTTTAATACTTGCTTCAGACATAAGTGTTTCAAAATGAGGTGTAAAATGATAGCCATGATTAAGTCAACCATTTAATTCTAGGAGAGCTCTAGGTGGCAAGATTGGGAATAAACCCTGACCACCATCAGATTTGGCTCTCACTAAACTCTCTCCTCTCAATACCATCACCACGTGCGGATTTAAGACTTCAACAGACAGGTTTTGGGGGCACACAAACATTCAGACTGTGGCAGAAGGCCAGCGTGGCCATAGAGATTTTATGTGTTAAGTGTTAAGTAGGAAACACTTTTACCTGGGCACATGTTGACAGTGGTTTCTGTCCTGCCTGGTCCAGCAGCCATTCAGTCCAAAAGAAACACACAGAGGCCTACATTAATTATAAACTGGTTGTCCTATTAGCTCAGGCTTCTTATTAACTCTTACATCTTAAATTAACCCATAATTCTTGTCTGTGTTAGCTATGTGGCTTGGTACCTTTTATCAGTGAAGCATTCTCATCTTGCATCCTGTGTTTGGGTGAAAATTGCGGACTGAGCCTTTCTTTCTTCCCAGAATTCTCCTATTCTGGTTGCCCCACCTATATTTCCTACCTGGTCACCCCACCTATACTTCCTGCCTGGCTACTGGCCAATTAGCATTTTATTAAACCAATACAAGTAACAAATCCATTGTCAAGTGGCAAGACCATTGTACCACAGCAGGCACAGGCTCCAGGTCTTTTTGGCACGTGGCTCTGAAGCACTGATACCCTCTGCACACAGGCCTTTTTTCAGGAGTGAGGGTTTTCATGTCCCATGAACACATGGAAATCTGGCTTTTGGAGCCCAGAGTCCTTTCTATATGTCTGGCCCCTACAAACCGGTATCATGGGTGAAGCTAATGGACTCAGGTGTCTTTGCCGCTCTGAAGCCAAACCTGCTTAGTTTTCTTTTTTAAAACAGATCTCATTATTTAACTCCAGCTGTCCTGGAACTCTATATATAGACCAAGCTGTTTTGGAACTCACAGAGATCCACCTGCTTCTGCCTCCCAAGTGCTGAGATTAAAGGCTTATACCACTACTGGCTCAACCCTGCATGATTTGAGGGTTTATTTTCCCCAGTAGAATGGTAATAAGACAGTCACTATGGCTTCCAAATGCTTAAAGGCAAAACTGAAAGAATTAGAAGACCATAGTAAGCATAGGACTCATGATACGTTACTCGGGTCTTTGTGGTTGATCTCCCTGTTTAAAAAGCAAGGACATCAAGCTGGGCTAAAAGAGACTGGAAATTACTCATTATTGAACCATGGATTTTGGTGGGTCCTAGGGAACTTTATAGATATTAAACATTTTCAAATGGTAATGTTTTAAAATTAGGAACTTTCAAATAAAATTCTACATGTGGAATTCCCATGAATACCAAAACCACTGTACTAAACTCAAATACTCAACATTTTCTCCTATAATCTAGTCTCTAAAACCCATTACTCCCTATGTAAAATATGAGAGAGAATGGGCTATTTAAGAAACTTATAAGAGGCTAACAGAGATGGGGGAGCTAAAATTAGATTGGAGGAAGAAAACCGGGAAAGTGAGTCCTGTAGAGATGACTTGGTGGCTAAGAGAACCTTCTGTATAAGCATTAGGACCTGAGTTCAGATTCTAGTACCCACATAAGACGCTGGATGTGGCCATGTATGCTGTGAGGGGCAGAGACAAAAGGATCTCTGAGTTTCTGGCTCCACGCCTAGCTCCAGGCACAGAGAGAGAGAAACCCTGTCTCAAAGGAATAAGGTGAAGAGAGACAGAACAGAGGTTCAGCATCGTCCTCTGGCCTCCACATACACACATAATGCATGCACTCACACATACACAGGTTCAAACATCACACACACAGAGAGACATATCCACACTACACTATACTCACCTACACACACACACACACACACACACACACACAAATATGTTTTTATTAAAAATTTGAAAAGAAAGGAAACTAAGATGAACAGGCTGATAAGAAAAAAAAAGCCAACACAGTACTTGCACAGTATTTGAAGTATAGAGCATGATTTCCAAAGTCTTAACCCACAGAACACTTTTTTTATAAGCCAGTCATGGTGACTCATGTCTGTGATCTCAGCATTTGGGAGTCTGAAGCAATAGGATCACCTTGAGTTTGAAGCCGGCCTAGACCACATCCTGTGCCAAGCTGTTCAGGCTACAGATGGATCCCTTCCTCAAAAAACAGAAACAAATAAAACAGTTCTGTTCTTTCTTTGTGGGGCTGAAGTCAAAGAGCTGTGTCGCGTGTACACTGCCCCTGAGCTATCATCCCACCTTGAGAATTATTTCCACCAATGCTTGGAGTGAAAATCTTAGGAAACAGGCTCGGGCTCTATCATTCCTCCATTTTATAGAGGAGAAAACCAGAGCTCAGAGAGGATAGCACGCCTGTGGTCCCAGAGTTTGGAGATGACCAGGAGAATTCTCACACGGCAGCAGCCGCATTCCACACAGAGTAAAGCATGATTCTTTCTCTCCCTACACAAGCCCTCAGAGCGCACAAACCTCCACTTCACAGCTGCCTCCTTAGACTCCAGCTGTGCTGGCCTTCCTGCCACTCATCCCACGCCCTGCCTCCTCGAGGCACCCTGCTCCTTCTACTTGGACCACACTCTACCAGGTATCTGTGTTGGTTGGTTCTCTGCCTCTCTCATCTTTGACTTAATTACTACAAAGGCTTTGTAGATATTTAATTATCTACAAAGGCTTCCTAATGATACCAGTTAGAAATTGTTTTTCAGATACTCACCCACACACACTATCCTCACCCCCTCCCCAATGACCATGTCTGATTTACTTTTCTCCAAAATGCATGTCATCATTGAACAGGAGTTATCTTGATGACTATATCCCCCATAGACACTTCATAAGGGAGGGACTGCTTATCTATGTTTTATTTCTATCTCTAGTTCTTACACACTGCCTGATGCTATATAGAAAATGGCTCATAAATATTTGCAGACTCAAATTTTAAACTGCATTTACATGTCATACCCCAGCCTCAACGAGTTTGATTTGACCCACATTGTTTTTGGTCTTTTCCTAGGGACATTCTGGAGTCACATTCCTCCATCTGGGCTATGGCACCTCTGAGCCAGATAAGCACCCACATCAACTCCACCTGTGGGGCAGAGAACTCCACAGGGGTCAGCCGGGCCCGCCCGCATGCCTACTATGCCCTGTCCTACTGTGCGCTCATCCTAGCCATCATCTTCGGCAATGCCCTGGTGTGCGCGGCTGTGCTGAGGGAGCGCGCCCTACAGACCACCACCAACTACCTGGTGGTGAGCCTGGCTGTCGCAGACCTGCTGGTGGCTACACTGGTGATGCCGTGGGTGGTGTACCTGGAGGTAGGTGGGCTCACGGGCCGTGCTGCTCCGGAGTGGGTAAAGATCAGGACACCCCTTGGAGTGCTCAGGCAACGAAGGAGGGAGGGAGAATTTCTGGCATTCTCCCTTCAGTGAGGGAGCTGACGCTTGAGGAGACGCATGAGAACCAGGGTCCTGGAAACAATGCTCTGCCTGTGACTGGGCTTGAGAGATGGGGCTGTTCCTAAAAAAACTCTCTGTGCCAACCATGTGTTATCGGTGGAGTGAGTTCTGATGAGCATCTTCACCCAGATTCAATGCATCTGTGATACGGGTACAGGACAAGGCGGGGGTGGGAATTTCTAATGAATGAGAAGAACGTTAGAATGGTCAGTAAATAGACCAGTTCTCTTTTTCTCTTTTCCTCCCTCCCTCCCTTCCTTCCCTCCTGTTTCAGCTGCCCTTCAGCTTGGCTCTTTCCTCCTGGCACTGGCTTTCCATAGATTCTGCTACCCAAGGCTCAGGTTAAACCTTCAAATATAAATTTTCTATGCCTCCATTAATAGTACAAAGCCCTTGCCACTCCAATAATGCAGCAGACTCTAGAGAATTAATCTTTGGGGGAACATTTCTTAAATTTGGAAGTATTTTCATTTAAAGGTGTAAAATAGAGTCAGAAGGTGATCAAGACAAAACATCCATTTGCTAACAAGGAAATCAGGGTGCCTACATCTGTTCAAGGAATACATCCCCTTACCAGGAAAACATGCAATTATTAAAGAGATGTTTTAAACGCCTTAATATGCTATTAATATTTCTCCTCTGCAATGAATGTCACTCTAAAGAGATATCCAATGAAGGATCAAAATGATGCTATGATTAAGAGAAATTAAGATTCATCAAATTAATATTTCAGTTAATATTAATAGGGAAGGTGACAGTTAATTAAGTATGACATATCACGGGAGAGTAAAAGCCTTGAACACAGACTGCCTATGCTAGTACCCGCACTAAAGAGTGACTGGGTACTAAAATTAGAGTTACGAGTGCAACCAGGGGGCACACAGGAAAATAAAGAGTAGGTATAGGAAGAACAGGAAAGGGAGAAAAACAAGCAGGCCGATTGAGAGAGTTCTAGAGGGGGAAATATGTATTTCTTCCTCCCAGTTAGGATAATCTTGATAGGGAGAGATCATATAATTATCTTGACTTTTCTGTCAACCCAATTACGCCAAGTCATTCTTCGCGTTGAGGCAGTATCTTGCCCTTCTGGAATCATGCTTCTTACTGTAAAGGGAATGAACCATTTATTATCTGATAGTCAATGATAATGAAAGAGGAGTTCAAATCATGTGCTATTTCTGTCCAAAACTGAGACTCTTCACATAGCGCAATCCAATGCTTCCTGGTAGCAGCTGTGCTCTGCTGATCACCCCAGTTCGGGGACTCCTTGACCCTCTCACAGGATGATTGCCAGAAAAAAATGGAGGCTCCCATAAACATTTCCATTTATCTACAGCAAAATGAGGCATTTGATAATAAAGGGATGTTGAGCGTCGAGTGGTGGTGGCACACATCTTTAATGCCAGCACTCAGGAGGCAGAGGCAGGCAGATCTCTGTGAGTTTGAGGCCAGCCAGGGTAGGTACCAAAGCTGCACAGAGAAACCCTGTCTCAAAATAAATAAATAAATAAATAAATAAATAAATAAATAAATAAATAAATTGATGTTGACCAAAGAGAAGGACTCTCAGCTAGCTGTTTGTGATTGCTTCTGGAAGTCTGGTTGGATCAAAGTAGAACATTTCCGTGCATGCTTGTTTAGAAAATGGACATTGTGACTTTTCTGCACTGGAAGGCCATGACAATCCCCTTCTAACCACAGCTGCCAATATTAGTGTTGTCCCTAATCTATGTTTGAACATTAAAAAAAAAAAAACAACAACAACTAGGACTTAAGAAAAACATGAGAAACCTGACCGAAGGCCCTAACAGACTCTCTGGAGTGGTGTCTATGGGTTGTCCCCATGAAAAGGAACTTGAATAGAGCTCTTAGCCATCCTCCTTCCCAAAAAACCAACAAGAACAAAAAGCACCAGAAGACTGTACAGGGCAGTTTTCAGAAACCCAGCACAGAGTCGATGAAATCAGCACTCATCTAAACCCATGGCGGAGCCGAGGCATGACCCGCTGGGAAATGGGTTGGTTCTGGAAGCCAGTTTCTGCTCTTAACCAACTTGCTCAAAGCTCTAGTGACTAGAGTCTGACCAGTGCAATTCAATATCTCAGAGAATTTCTCTAATAGTCAAGGGTCTATCTTGCTGAAGCCCAGGGTGAGACTTAAATCAAACTTTAGCCAGTTATGATATGATTGTGTCCCAGGAAAAAGCCAACTGCATGCTTATTAATGAGTCCTGAAGATGACACACTTTGAGCACTGGTCTAGTGATTTCATTCACACCTAAGAACAAAGGGTGTGGTGTGGACCAAAGATACTGCTGTTGGTCTAAGGGCCAGTTGATTTGAGAGCCCTCGGAAGACAGGACACACATAAGAAGAAAACTTACCTGAGAGCCAGGAGCCTCACAAAGTCTATAGTCTTCTTGAAATAGTCATCTTTCCTGAAGAAAACTTGGCCAACTTTCTCATAGTAACATGTGAGTTAGTGGAGATGCCTGTGTTGTCGATATCAGAGAGCTTGACTTGCTGTGACTTAAACAAAAGGGGTTAATTTTGTCACATGCCAGAATTCTGGAGGAAGCTGACTATTGGTGTTATTAGCTGCCCTGTGGTGTCATCAAGGTCCATGCCCTTTGATCTGCCCTCTTGGCTGTGTTGGCAAGCTACCCAGTTCTTTATACTATGACAGAGCAGCTGGCAAAGCCTCAAGCATCATGTCAGCGACCCAACACAAGAAGGATGGGGATGCGGTGGGGAGGGGGGGGTGAGGTGGGGAGGAGGTTGTTCTGAAACAGCTCAGTTTGAATTATCTCCTCAAGGCGTTTCAGTCTAACTGGCTAGAACTGAGTCATGCACTAGACAATGCCAGAAAAGAAAAAGTTAAAATGTAAGTTTTGTTTTTCAAAAGAAAACACAGAGGGTGACAAATTGCTATGAAGAGGGCAATAAATTACCATCCAACACTGCCTCTGTGGGAATTCACTGGAAAGAGTGTCATCCCAATGCTGGGTCGCTTTATGAGGGAGACTCAGAAGAGGGCATCTGAAGACATGAACTTGCATGATTTAGATGGGGATAGCGACACTTTAGTCTCAACTGTCATCACCAAAGAGGGTACCTTGGTAGCTAAAGAGCATGATCTACAAGTACATGCATCCAGAAATGTTTAGTTGTGAGTCAAAGAAAACTCAACTACACTCAGCTTAAATTGTAAGCGCAATGAATTGGTTCCCATCTTAAAGAGTCCTGTGGCCACATGGGCTGCAGACGTACTATCAAGGGTTCCAACTCCATCTCTCTGCCATTCTTTCTGCTCCACCTTCTTCCATATAGATCACATGCACAGGCAAAGTGACAAGTATAAGCCTCACACATGCACACCGTACCATCCACACAAGGAGGACATCCATTCCCCCAGAAATTCTGGAAGTATCAAGAGGCATTCAGTTGGACTGGCTTACAACACAGGATTCCCCCCAAACTGATCACCAGTCAGTACTGATTTAGCATAGTTTAAAACTGTGCCTCTTCCAAGGAACACATCAGTAGCTCAGGCTTCCCGTGGGTTTCCAGTGGAATCCAGGGATGGCTGAAAAGAAACACTGGTCAATGAGAAGCACCGTCAAGCTGTCATAATTGCCCTCCTCCTCACTAAGACACACAGGCCTGTGCCCTCAGGAGATGCATGACAGGAAACTCACAGGCGCCAGGTACAGCACTACCTCAGGGTTCTCTGTCCTCTGTCTGTGAAGATATTCAGGACAAAAAAAGGATGTGGGTGACCTTACAAGTTGGATTTCAGAGGGTCCCTGGCTTAGCTGTTTCTTTAATTCAGTTTTCATTGTTTTCTGGGACAGTCTTTTCAGTGAAGTGCTCTGGCACTCTATCTCAGATTAGCTCTCCAGTTTCTAATTTCCTGCTTTTCGGCACTGCAGTCTGGCGCGGGCTCCTCAAGCACAGACATCCTCCTTAGTTCTACTTGGTTAAGCGCCTTTTGTGCTACTCAATGCAGTTATGTAAGGAAGGAGAGGGAAAGGAAGAATGCAGGAGAATATTTGAAATAACAAACGCTCCCACCACCAATGGTGTGACATAATTTTTTCATCTTTAAGATGGCACGAAAGCAATGCACATTCAACAGAAACACACTTCAGATTTTGGGATTCCGATCTTCTCCCAAGTGAGCTGTATATAGCACAATATCCCCAAGTGTGCAGAGAAACATCACGGATGACAGTTCCCATTCAGTCCCATGACCCCAAAGGGAACCATTGCTGCACTGGTCGTGTGCTGCTGAGCTGTGCTTAGCGTTTTCAACTTACAACACTTTCTGTAGGTTTGCTGAGAATTAAATCTCATTTTGGACAAGGAGGAAGAACTGTAGACAAGCAGGAAAAGTGACCCATCCCTCTGAGGAGTTACAGATAGTTAATTGTTACAGCAGGGTGAGACATTTTCTTCAGTGGCATAGTCATTGGGAAAGTGTCCATGGCCCCATAAATAATCCTTTATCCATACTCTCACAAGCAAATTTCGTAAAACTCATTGAGTCATATATATATAGAGAGAGAGACATACCCAGCATGAAAGAAATATAGACAAGCAAAATAGAACAGGGTAAGTTCAGGCAGGCACAGAAAATAATGAAAATTGAATTAAAGAAACAGCTAAGCCAGGGACCCTCTGAAATCCAACTTGTAAGGTCACCCACATCCTGAATAGATGAGAGGGTAATGACAGAAAAGAACAGGAATATGTAGGAAAGGAAGAGTCAAGTCTTTGGACCTTAAACTAAAGCTTTCAAAGTGTTGAACCTTAGTTAAAAAGCAGATGATAACAATTTTATTAATACCTCCCACTGGAAAACAAAAATAGGGGATTCTCATGACCCCTGAATTTGGTAAAAGTTATAGAATATTAGAGCTGAAAGAGCTAGGAGATAACCATCCTCTCTGATGTGTGATGGAAACCCAAGAAATTCCTGGCCATATCTGAGTGACAGGCAGGCCTTGGAGCCTGTGTTCTAAACATCTTCTCCATGATGCTACACACCTCCACTCTGAGCTGAGGTTTAGCTCCAAGTTAAACCTTTGTTGCAGACATAGCTTCATGTCAATGAAATTCACTGTTGGGTTTAATTCAGCTCGGCCATGCAAGACTTTTCAGGATATTATAATAAGGAGCGGCGGGGCTGCGTCCCCATCACCCCTGCCGCCTGGCTAGCTTATGCCCCGAAATAAGTCTCATCCTCTGTGAAAACAAAATAAGAAACTCCTTTCCAAAGCATCATGTCCTAAAATCCAAATTTCAAAGTCAAGGCATTTTCAAAATATCTATGTTGGATTAGTTCAGCAGCATTTATAAACAAATATCTTTTAG
>NC_022010.1:54530480-54537072 GCF_000317375.1 Microtus ochrogaster
AAAAAAAAAAAAGTGAGACTGAAGAAATGGCACAGAGATAAATAGCACATAACACTGCTGCTCTTCCAGAGGACCTGAGTGTGGTTCCCAGGATCAATATTTGGGAGGCTCACAGCCACCAGTAACTCCAGGTCAAAGAGATCTGATGCCCTCTTCTGACCCCTGCAGGAAAGGGCTCATACTAAGGTGCATGCATGCATGCAGGCACACACACTTTATTTTTTAAAGATTATAAATATGACAGTAGAAAGAAGTGAAGAGGGTACATAGAGCAGTAATTTTCTTTTGCTTTCTGGCTGTTTCTCCCAAACAATTAAAAACCTATCCCTCTAGACCCACTGACTTAAGTTTCTCTGTATCCCAAAAGAAATTTAAATATAAGGATCAGTGGATTTGTTTACAATCTGGCCAAACCCCTGGCAAAAAGAACCTCATTTCTTTCCAGTGTCTGTGATAGTCTTGCAACTTGTACAGATCCATGAGACAAAAAACCCAGAAGGTACAGATAAAGCAGTGAGACAGGTTAACTGGGCCTTTCCTGACAGCGGGCTGCCTGCACTCTCCATGTGAGAATCTGCTGTATAGAGATATATATCTGCTATGTTATTGCAGCCCTCTCCCTATCGCTTTCTCTGCCCATCCCTCATTCTTCAAGGAGCTGAGATGCCATAGCATTATTTTATTATTATTATTATTATTATTGACTGTACAGACATCCAAATATTTCTTGAAGTACCCCCCCATGCTTGGAAGACCTATAATGAGCACAATGCTTGCAGAAGCCGAGCTAGTGTCAAGTAACCTCCATATAGCCCTTCACCACCTCTTGGCTTTAGTTCTTTTGGAAAAGCTGGTTTATGTGGTCTTTGTTGGTCTCTTCATTGCGCAGGCTGGTTTTGTTTATGGTCTTATGCAATTTTAATCCTGGCAATTTCTTCCTGGTCTGCACAGTTTTGGAAAACATCACAGCTTAAAGGTCCCTTCGCCAGGATGAGAGTCATTTCCGGACTAGCCAGGAATGAATCTGTATCAGAAACTCAGAGAAGATGTGGCAGGCAGCAGCCAGTGTCAAAGGCCCTTTTCTTGACCAAACTCAAGCCACTGAGAGCTCAGGAAGGAAGGGTTTTTAGAGCAAGGTTGCTTACAGTGTTTTCTTAAAATCTGAAAATTTGAGTCTAGAGTGGAAAGAATCCTATTCATTGTACACTCAGCAGAGACATCTGCAAGCCCATTTAAGTCTCTCCTTGGACAGATTGTGGGGTGGAAGCATTTTCTTGTCTGTTTCTTTGAAGGTCAGATGTAAGCTTGGCCTTCTGTGGTGCCTGACCAACACACCAGCATTGTACTAGAAAAAGGTGAGCTTACACCCAGTGTAGTGGCATATGCCTTTAATCCCAGCACTTGGGAAGCAGAGGAAGGCAGATGTATAAGTTTGAGTCCAGACAGTGAGTTCCAGGATAGTCAGGGCTACAGAAAGAAATCCTGTCTCAAAAAAAGAAAGAAGGAAAGAAGGAAAGGAAAGGAAAGGAAAGAAAGAAAGAAAGAAAGAAAGGGAAAGGAAAAAGGAAAGAAAGAAAGAAAGAAAGAAAGAAAGAAAGAAAGAAAGAAAGAAAGAAAGCTTTTGACTCTCCTTTTGTAGAGAAATATCAACAGACACAGCTTTGAAAGAGAACTACAAACCACAACAGACCAAGGCTTAATGATTTATAGAATACCCTACATCTATTTTGTGTGTGCGCGCACATGCATGTATTTTCCTTAAACGGCCTGCATTTAATCTTTTCGTCTGTTAGAGCGGCACAGCTTGGAATGGAAAGTGCTTGGGTACGTGTGTTCAAAATGATGGTCAAAATGACATCAGTGAATATCAATCAGGCTTTGGTGGGCAGCCTTTGGGATTTCAAGACTCTTGTGTCCTGGAACAAGGAATTGGACACAAATACAGACTAGTTGTAGATGCAGGGATGGGAGGGAGGAAGCAGACCAGAGCTCAGAAGGTTAGAAACTCATTGACAACATTGTATGAGAGACTGTACCAAAGGTTGGGACTTTGACAGATGGTTTGCATATCGAGGACTTTCTCGAACATTCGTACAGCAGAAGTTTTCTCTCACGGGTTCTATCTGTAACACGCTGGCTTTGAGGTTGGTTTCTAGTTCTCCTTTCTTCATATGTTAATTCATAATTCATGTGGCAAAGCCCTTCTGACCCCATTCTCCACCTGCTCTGCCTCAACCGTGTAACTAGCCAGGAACACAAACATGCATAAAACCATAAAGGGTGTCGTTATTTACAATTAACAATTTCAGCTCTGAAGTTGTAGAGATGACTCAGTGGTTAAGAGCACTCACTGCTCTTTCGAAGGCCCTGAGTTCAATTCCCAGCACCCACATGGCAGCTCACAACTGTCGGATGCCTTCTTCTGGTGTTTAGATGGACAAAACAAAGTACCCGTATACATAAAATACATGAATAAATAAAATTTAAAAAACAATTTCAGCTCTGACGACATCAGCTTAATAAGTCATTTTTAGGATTAACATTCTAGAAAAAAATGGATTCTGGAGGATCATAGACTTAAAAGGAAATAAATACCATATTTACACAGAATTTCTTGCTTTTGAAGCAAATCAGACTCTTTACAAATTTTACAGGCATCTTACATGTTTTGGAAAAGGTTGTCAGTGACTACAAATAGACGTTTTATCTGGTGCACACGTGCACCTCACATACATGGCAGCCGTGTTTATCGAGAACTGTAAAGCAGTCATTTTAAAAGGTCCCAGCTGAAGCAAAAGTTAAGCGAGTGCTGATTCTGTTTAAAATCCGGCACAACAAACGGGGAACACAGAACATCAAATCTGTGCTTTTCAACATCCCTTTTGGAAAACATAGTAAACATAAGATATTCTAGAGAAATTTCTTTGTTTCGGATATAAAGGACTAAAAAAATTTGTAAAGAACCATTCTGATATTGCTAACCAAGTTACACACAGTTTCTTATAGTATCCTTGAAAAGCTTCTCGCAACTGTGAAAAACTGTGTTACTCATCTAGGTTGCTGTGTATTTATGCAGTTCTTAGCTTTTCATTAGACAGTAATATTTCAGAAATCAGAAAGCATGTGAGTGCCACTGGCATCCTTTAAGTCACATGACTTCTTAAGATATTTACCTTTGGATGAGGAAAAAAAATATATATAAAATGGGCCCTTTTTCTGGTGTTGTGGATTGAACCCTGAACCCCTGAATCCTAGGGAAGAGTTTAAGAAGTCTGATATTGTCTCAAGCACACTTAGTTGTGAAGTACTTTTAATGTTAGTTCATGTCTCGAATTCATGTGTTGTTGACAGAGGTTTCTGTCCTGCCCAGTCCTGTGGCCATTCAGTCCCAAAGAAACATTGGAACTACATTAATTATAAGCTGGTTGGCCTAGTAGCTCAGGTTTCTTATTAACTCTTATAACTTGTATTAACCCATAATTCTGTTTTAGCCACATGGCTTGGTACCTTTTATCAGAGAGGCCTTTTCATCTGGCGTCCTCTGGGTAACAACTATAGACTGAACCTTTCCTTTTCCCAGAATTCTCCTGTTCTTGTCACCCTGCCTCCTATATATCCTGCCTGGCTACTGGCCGATCAGCATTTTGTTAAAATAATACAAGTGACAGGATACAAGACCATTGTCCCACGGCACACCCCCACACACTGTTTTTCAAAACAAGAACTTTGAATCTAATCTCCTTTGTTTAGCTTTCTTCCTGACCTATCCATACAACTTGTAACCAACATTCTAAACAAAGAAAGGCCTCTGTGTGTTTCTTTGGGACTTGAACGGCCACGGGACTGGGCAGGACGGAAACCTCTATCAACGGTGTGTTGTTTTTTTTTTGACCACTTTCTAAATATTGGTTATCTATATGTGTTAATATGCATATGGGTTTATATCTGTATTCCAGACATACCATTTGTAGCCCAAGCATTTGTATATTCACAAAGACACGATATAATTAGGGTGTAAACAATCTAAGATGTTTGTGCCCCCAAATATTTTTTGCTGAATGCTCTTTAAAAACAGGAATATTTTGTCATACACAGAATTACATGTATTTGTATGCAAATATATCTGAGAAACATAAAAAAGGATAAATTTCTAATGCTATTTCTATCATGTCGCTGACATTAGACCCATTTGCACATTACATTAGCGGTAACAACTGTAACAGCTGTACAGGTAGTGTTACATTCATCATAAGGACATTTTTGCTAAACATTTATAACCTAAAATGTGAGTCCTGTCATTAAATCAAAACAGAGACTCTAAATCTAATACTGCTTTTTGTAAGCCATACCAGCATTTTCTTAATAATCTTATAGTGTATATATCTATCAATTTAGATATAAAAATATTTAATCTCATAACATTATTTATAACAAAATGCACTATATTTGTTATAGCTTAGGGCAGCGGCAGGTGGGAGACCACAGCAGGACGCAAGGGGTAGCCTGTCCTACCACCCAAGGCCTCTGTGTATCCCAGATAGGTGGAAGGTGGCAAATGAGAGACCTTGGGGGTTGGCAGGGCAGCCAGTTCCATGAGGAGCCACAGTGGGTGGCTCAAGACCTGCTGCAGAGCTGCGGAGGGGGGTGGGGCTCGGCAGGTGAGAGACAGATAGACACACCATGTGGAGAAAATGTCTATAGCTTATTCAGTGGGTTATGGAAGGAAAGGGAAAGGGAAGGGAGAGAGGAAGAGAGAAACAGAGAGAGAAGGAGGAAGAGTGGGGGGAGGGGAGAAAAGGGATGAAAGAGAGTACAGGCTGGAAGGGGAAGAAAGATCCACTTGCCTTGGTGGAAGGGGGAGTGGGCGGGGCTTGTCTCTTAAAGGACAGGACAAGTCAGTAGCAGGTCATAACAATATTATCTATTAACAATGAATTAGGGTTAAGGTTCAGCCTAGCATACCAACAGCACAACGAGCCCATCTCTACAATTGACTAAATATACGTATTATATTTACAGAAAGACCCAGAGACCATGTAAAAGTGTTTCCATACATACAGCTAGTCCTTCAATTTTTATGCCTTATCTCTTAAATTTAAGTTTTAAGAGTGCCTAGCAAAATTCAGTATAGAAATTTCTCTGAGCATTTAACAAAATCATATCTTAACATGTTAATCACTCTCTAAATACAAGGCATTAGCTACCTCTGTGCCAGGTATGAGGTGAGGGCACAGTGATTTTGCTTGTGACATTCAGAGTAATAGAAAAGCTTGTCTGGAAGCTGAGTGTCAGTGTTCCTAGAGAGGTGTCTTTGCTGTACCATCACACAAAGCAAATTTAACAGAAAGATCGCTGAGAAACACATACATCCATGATTTTGCATATCTTTCAGCCTTAACAAGATCTTATATTTAACAATTTTACATTTAAAAGTATTCTTAGAAAAAGAAACCCATAGCAATAATAAGATGAAAGTTTGGTTTTTGTTTTTAATGTCCCTCATTTAATGTACTCAGACTTGGTCACCTCTGTTTATCAAGACAACTTCATTTTGCATGTTGCTTCCCAAATGCATTTAAAGCCATGCATTTTTATTAACTTACAAAACCATTTTATGTTCTCTTGCCTTCTATTTCTCTTGACTACTCAGGGGAAAAAAGCAAATATAAAATTTAATTTTTAAGTATCTCTTTTGGAAGAAAATTCTTCCAAAATCTATCAAAATCTCTGTAGTCAATACAAAACTGTGTAACTTAGCAAAACTTTCATCTTAAGATTTAATGAAAGCAATTTTTTATAAACATAAACTGTACTTCAAATATCTTTACCATCCCTCTGAAAAACTAAGACTAAATGTCTCTTTTTTCCCTTTAATTGAAAATAGATTTTTTTTTCTCACATAATATATCCTGATTACAGTTTCCCCTCCCTCTACCCCTCCCGGTTCCTTCCCACCTTCCTCCCTTGCATCCAGATCTACTCCCTTCCTGTCTCTCATTGGAAATTAAGTGGGAATATAGGACAAAATCTAGTGCATTAGAATAGGACAAAACAAGCAAACAGAAGAAAAGGAACCCAAAAAAAGGACAAGAAACAGATCGGTGCTGCAGAAAAATCGTTTTCATACTCAGGAAGCCCATAAAAACACTAAACTGGAAGCCAAAATATATGCTCAAAGGGCCTGTAGGCTAAAAAGGGTGTCTATATTACAATAAAAATTAAAGTTAAGGTAGAATTTTTGTTTTTAAGCCCTGACATGACATTGTGACCTAGGGTTTTATCTAATCAGCTATAATTCTATCTAATATACCTGAAGAGATATATTCTGGTCGCATTTAAGTTCTTTGGCAAGGCTTTGAGCTGTAACTTTAGAAAAGCGTTTCTGTGGCTCCATCAAGAATCCCAGCTTGATGTGACTCAGCAGAGGACTCTGCAAAGAGCTGTGGCCACTGTCTGGAGCAGCGTGGAGCCGCAGCCCACGTGCAGTGCCTCTGACCTCCCAAAGAGAGCAGAGATGCAGTGCATTGGGAAAGTGCTTGCTTGGTACACGCAAGGCCTTGCATTCAGTCCCCACTACACACACACACACACA
>NC_022010.1:54537488-54549167 GCF_000317375.1 Microtus ochrogaster
AAGGGCCCAGCAGTTGAAAGTCCTCCACATGCCAGCTGTGTGGCGACGCCTTGTTTGTGCTCTAATTAATAAAGCTAGTTTGAAGATAAGAAGGCGGAGCTAACCACTTGTTCAACATAGAGATCTAGAGGGCTGTACAGACAGGAAGTGACGTGGTTGAGCCTGGAGAGGAATACAAGATGGGAGGAGACAGTAGTTCGGCCGGCTAAGGAGTGAGCAAGGTAAAAGTTGGCTGCAGCTTGCTCCTTTCTCCCTCTGATATCTGGCTCCAGGTCTTCATTAATAAGGCCAATTAGAACTCGTGCAACACAGCTGTGTGGGGTGAGCAGCAAGTTTTTTTTTTCTTAATGACCGAACCCAAAACTTACCAGACATTCAGTCCGCAACTCACCGCTGTCCGTTCCCTCTGTTCCAAAGGAAATAGGAAAACAGAAATTGTTGAAGGAAGATGGATTGATTTACAGTTTGACCATCCAGGGACAGAACGAACCAAATTTCTCTCCCCCGGCATCTGTGGCAGTCTTACACTTCACAGCAAAGAATGTGCTAAAATTGAGACGATAATGTAGGTTTAGCCGTGACGTAGTTTAATTGGATCTTTTCTGGCAAAAGGGTAACAGCCCCACATGGACTCCCTTGTCTCACAGGGTGGACAGTCAGTTACATTTTAATAAGTTGTGTGTGCTGATACCTGGAGATTCCATCAACACAAATGAAAATAAAATTACTCATTTTCATTAAGCCGGCGTTGAGCATTTTCCTTCATTTGTGTATATCGGCCTCGGCCCTTAGCAGAGAGCTACTGTCGCCTGTAGAAACCACAGATACTTACATCCAAACTGCTGCATCCTGGTTCCTGCTGACGTCTTGAAGTACTAAGTTGTTATTTGTAATCCCTTGTATCTTTACCCTTTGTGCATTTAAAAACATTCTGACCCAAACTGATTGCCTAAAGAGCCAAGCAAGGTGACTTACGCCATTAGTCCCAGCACTCAGGAAGCAGAGGCTGGCAGATCTGTGTTCAAGACCAACCTGGTTGGTCAACATAGTGAGTTCCAGGACAACCAAGATTACATAGTAAGATCCTGTCTCAAAAGACCAACCAGAGGTAGAATGGTCAGGACTATTTTGAATAAAGTTTATTAAAGTATTTGACTTCATTTTTTGAGGAAAAGAAACACAAGAATTATAACAGACCTGACTTGTAACCTTGTACAACATCCAAAACTTGGACTAAGTAATAGCAGTAAACTCTCATTGTGAGGCAGGTAGTTCTAATTTGGATTTGAGTATATAAGAAATTGAATTGGTTTTCACTATCAGTAAATGAGGGATCCTATGATATGTCTATTTATTTCATCCTGAACTATGGCTTCAAAAGATGAGGAGGGGTTTTTTTTCTCATGTAAAATTGGTAAAACTATTTCTTTTCCCTTTAACAGTCATTAAATAGTCTTAGCCTAGAGTGGTAGTGCATGCCAGCACTCAAGAAATATAGGCAGACAGATCTCTGTGAGTTGGAGCCCAGCTTGGTCTATGTAGTTCCAGGCCAGCCAGGAATACACAGTAAGACAGTGTCAAGTGTTCAGTAAATTGCATAACCTTGGTACTTTTTAAAACCCAAACTGTTTTCTTCACCTACCGGCCTTAGTTCTTAAAAGCCTAAGTATCCGCTTCCTTGCTTTAGCATGCCAGATGGCCATTAGACAAATACACCTACTTTTATTTAAAAAATCAGAACCAAAAACCAGTACATATCAAAACATAAATCTCAGAGAACTTGGTTGTTCTCAGGTGATCGGCATGGATCAAATCCAGAGTGTACTCACTAAGACTCCCAGAATCTTGTGTCCTGAAACAATTGGACCAGGGACATATGAGTATTGATAGAAATAGAGACTTTTTATTGAGAAAAAGAAAAATACTCCTCAGAATGGGGGTGGGCCAAGCGACCAGGAAAGGTCTGAGGCTCAAAGGCCCGGGCCAAAGAGCGTCTCTATCCTGGGTAGCATATTTACACAACCCCCAGCATCTCTGGCAATTGGGGATGGCAGGGCTTTAAAAATGTACAGTTTTGTTATGTGTACAACACAATTGGAGGTATTTCCAGTCTTCCGTTTGCCTCTGGAACTTCCCATTTTCCAACCTCGCTTCTCTCCATCCTCAGAGCTTTGGCCCCCAAACTCTTTGAAGAGCTAAAGGATGATATCTATTTTCCGTAACTTCCATGCTAACGAGGGTGTAATCTTTGTCATTGGGGAACCACAAAACTCTCTTCCAGTTCTATCGACTGGCTGGAGAGGAGGCTTTAGAGTTTTTGTTTTAGGAGTTGACCTGAATCCCTGTATCATAATGAGTTAAGTTTAAACCTGTCATCTCCTAGGAGACACAGATTTTACTAGCTTTGGGGGGGGGGGAGGAAGAATCTGGGCTAGAAACAAACAAAGAAGAGTGAGACCATATTTCAGAAAACAAACAAACAAAGAATGCTTAAAGAAAACTAAGGCTGTGATTCAGTACTTCAGTACTTGTCTGGATGCACGAGGACCTGAGCTTGTTCCCCAGCACCACCAAAAATAAAGGGATAAACCGTGGCACACACCTGTAATCCCAGATTAGGAAGGGTGAAGCAAGAAAGCCAGGGAAATCCTGTCTCAAAAACTCATGTTTGTAAGACAGTGGTTTCTGAAGATAATATTTTGCCCCAAAACTGTAAGAATCATTTGAAGGACTTCTTATTTGGAGTGGGGTCTGTGGGTTATTTGCTTAGCAAGAGCCCTAGGTGATTTGGGGACTGCCACTTATAATCAGTAAGTTTGGGAAATGCTGCCTTGGGCTGTGTCGGCTGGAAATCAATAGCCAACTTCATACCTGAAGACACTGTCTTGATTCCCCACCCCCCACCCCCCCCCAACATTGCTACAGGGAATTAGCCATGTTCATTAGCAAGTGAGAGCAACACCACCTGGCTGCCTGCGATTCTGAAGTGAGTTGTTCATCAGAATTTAGGTGAAAAACATATCTCTAAAGAGCCTTAAATCAATCAGATTTTTTAAAAGTCTGCCTTAATTTCAAAATTACTTCGCCTTTTATGATCTCTCAGCACTTTGTATTTATCCCTCTGTCAGCACTTATCACTCGGTATCAGTTCTTCCCTAGGACTTCCGGTTTAGGTCCTCCATCTCCCCCCCCCCCCACCCATTTACACATTCCTCTCCCAACTCAGGCAGGCACTATAGGCAGAGACGGGGAGGGGGGGGGGTGGTACGACACGGGACACGACAAAAACCGTGTTGAATTCATCTCAACACACCCCTCCGGGCCACATCAAACAGTGGCCTTCTGGGTAAATGGATGAACAATGGTCAAAACTCCTCCGTCCAGTGCTAGCAGGGTGGACCTGAACCGTGTGCTTCTGGGAACTGTGGTGTCAAGATGAGAGTCTTTGAGGACAGGAGTCATCACAGTTGAGAGGAAGAGGTTAAAGGTCTAGCTCTTTTTGCTAGCTGCGTGTTCTTCAGTAAATAACCCCTCCCCTGCCCCAAGTCTCCATTTACCTACAAATTGGGCATCATAGTTGCCTGACTGAGTTGTCCTGAAATAATGTGAGCTGGTTACTTAGAATGGTTTTAGCACCTTAGATTTGCATCCTTTACTGTTATTTACATAGTGTGGGAGACTGTAGTATAAACATTCACATGTGATATATACACACACACATACTTTATATACACACACACACACACACACACACACACACACACGTGTGTGTGTGTGTCTACCAGCTACCGATTTATTTTAATGAGCGAGCTCCCAGAAAAGTTAAGTGATGGCACCTTAGTGGGAATCACTTCAATCAGCTAATCAGGTTGTTTTCTTCTTGGCACTCGGCTGAGATCAAGGACAGAATGGGATTTCTAATAGCAGGTTCTAGAAAAGGGAAACATTCCAGGGGTACTAACTTGTGGGTTCAACAAGAAGGCACTGTGTCCTTCCACCCAGGACCCTATACAGCAGCCCCATGCCCCACCCGGGGGGGGGATCTTTTCCATTGCTGTTTTGCAGACCTGGGATAGGGGCAGTCAGAAAGGTGCCTGCTCCCCAGACCAAAACCCCACCTGATTCTCTTTTCCTTTGTGTCCACTCGCTCCATCCCACAAGCTGCTCCTCCTGTGTGATTCTCTACAGCAGCACTACCTTGTCCGCATCCAGTGTCCAGTCTGCCTCTACCAACCATGTGACCTGAGACAATTGGCTTGACCTCTCTAAGATGGCTTCCTGCATAACAAAGTTATTAATGGTCCCATCAATGCAAAAATAACAATTCTGCTTTAAAGAAAATAGTAAGAGTCCTTTATCCTGAGGCAAGTGTGAGTGACCCTGTCCTCAGAACTTGAATTTGATTTGTGCCGTGGAAAAAGTGGCATGAACTTTAATAGCCAGAGAGGAGAGAAAGTCAAAACAATACATGGGAGAGATAACTTTGGTTGGGACAGAAAGTTAAGTGAGCTAGGGAGGTAGAAGCCCTTTTCTATAGTTTAAGAAAACATTTTTAGCTCTAGAGTTGGAGGTTGCTGACTTTAGCAATACATTCCAAGAGGTTTATCCAACAGTCTTAGTAAAAACAAGAGAATGTGTTTATAGAGAGATGGCTCAGCAGTTAAAAGCACTGGATGCTCTCCCAGAGGATCCAGGTTCAGTTCTCAGCACCATCAGTGGTTCACAAACATCTGTAACTACAATTCCAGAGGATCCAATGCCCTCTTTTGGCCTTCATGGGCATCACACAAATGTAGTGCACATATAGACAAGCAGACAAACACTTGATATAATTTTTTTTTGAGACAAGATTTCTCTGTAGCTATCCTGGAACTAGCTCTTGTACACCAGGCTGGCCTTGAACTCACAAAAACCCATCTGCCTCTGCCTCTCAAGTGCTGGAATTAAAGGCCTGTACCACTGCCTGACTAGATTTAGTCAGTGTTCTGCCTGCATGTATGCCTGCAGGCCAGAAGAGGGCACCAGATCTCATTCTAGATGGCTGTGAGCCACCATGTAGTTGCTGGGAATTGAACTCCAGACCTTTAAGGCAGTGCTCTTAACCACTGAGCCTTCTCCCCAGTCCCCGAAATAAATATTTTTTAAAAATAAATGGGTACTTTTCTACAGGCACTAAGCCTGGATAACTCTCCATCCCTCAAAAATCCCAATCTTCTACTCCACCAAGGTCAAGCAGCAGAGTAGAGGCAAGGGAGTTTGTGGGGTCTTTAAGACAAATAGGTCCTCTGCAGATAATCTTCAGCTTCACAGTCTTTCCCCCAGGGGATTATAATCAGCACTAAGAGGCCATGTCTGCAAAGGGCTTTGCAGGACACCGGGCACTTAGGAAGCATTCAATAAATGGCTTTTAGTACGTCGGAGAGCACTCAATCTTGACAGAGGTATCTGCATGCCTAACCTGCTCCAGGAGCCCCAGAGCAGCAGCAAGCAAGTAAATGTCTCTGCCATTATCGAGTTGGTTAAGTAACAGTCGTTTAATCTCCTTTCAAATTATACATGCCTCAAAAAGCTGCACTAGGACATACAGAAAAATAAATCCGTTTTTGAAATCTGAAATTTCAAAGTTGTAGAAACTCCTAGAATGGGTCATGTGGGTAGGTGATAATGGTAGGAGAAATCCTCAATAAGTGTTAGTTTGTAGTAATTGTACCAGGCATTCATACCGATCTCTAGTTAGTGTGTTCAAGAACGCCTTGTCCAGGCATGGTGAGATGACTTTCCAGGTAAAGGCGTTTGCCCCACAAGCCTGAGTTCAATCCATGGAACCCACACGAAAAGGAAAAGAGAGAAACTGACTCCCCTCAGCTTTCTTCTGACTTCCACACTCATGCCATGGCATGCGTGCCCATATACATCAGACACACATACATACACGTATAACGATAAGTAATAAATAATAATAGTAATGAGGAATGCCTTTTTTTCTCCAGTTATCACGTAAGTCTTCAAGGATACACCCTGTAGTACATTTTACAAAACCTTTAAACAAGCATCCTATGCCTTCCTTCTGTGGACTGTTACAGCCTCACAAGTCCTTGTTTGGCAAATATATGGATGGAAAAATGAATGAATGAATGAGTGAATGAACCACCAGAAAACACTCAGGCTGACTGCAGTCCCAACTTTTCTGTCTCCTTTAAACTTCCCACAAGATGCAGACACACTCACTCAGTTATAAGGGGAAAAAAAGTAGGTTTTCCCCAAGTCACAACTCCAGTTGCTCAGTAGACATATGTAGAATAAAATTAGTAACACAAGCCGGGTGGTAGTGGCACACACCTTTAATCCCAGCACTCAGGGAGCAGAGACGGGCAGATCTCTGTGAGTTCAAGGCCAGCCTAGTCTACAAGAGCTAGTTTCAGGGCAGGCACCAAAGCTATAGAGAAACCCTGTCTCAAAAAAAACACAAAAAAGAAAGGAAGGAAGGAAGGAAGAAAGGAAGGAAGGAAGGAAGGAAGGAAGGAAGGAAGGAAGGAAGGAAGGAAGGAAGGAAGGAAGGAAAAGAAATCAGGAACACAAAATTCAGTCAGTTTGGGGTAGGGAGAGCTTTCATACCATGCAATCATCCTATGTGATCAAAATCATCTTTCCCTGCTGGCTCTCTGGAGTCACTGTGTGGTGACTCTGTAGATAAGAATCCACAAACTCTCCTTCTGGGAAGATGTTCATTCTCAGCATCCCTATAAATTTATGCTGGGCCTTTATTTATACAGAGCCAAGTGATCTAGCTGAGGGGAAGTAAATCAAGAACCAAGTGAACAAATATGATTACTTCACTTGGTTGAACTTTTCCTGGTTGCTTTTAAACAAAGCATCTTTGGCCAGCGCTTCTCAAAATAGCCTGAAGATGACCAAACAGAGATTAAATGGGAGACTGAGAGGGAAAAAAACTCCAGAAGGTATTAGAGAAGGAGGATGGAGCCTTCAGGACTTTAGGGACCCGACACAGGAAGTCTCACCCAACCCGGGTCTCAGACGGGAACCAGACAGAGGGCAGTTCCTCCTTCACTCATATTGGCCAGCCTCTGCGGTCTGTTTGTCTCTGTCCCGTCTCTTAGAGCTCATGATGGCAATCATGGCTGCTTAGAAAAGACACCAAAAATGCAGCAACCAGTGACACAAACTCTCACTGGGAGCCGTGATCCCCCAGAATGACAGCCCACACACCTTAGAGCCTGTAAGTAGCGGTGTATAGCTATTCAAAAAGCTGCATTGTCCCTGATGCATCTTGCTTACTAAGTTGGGTTATATAAACATGCAAAAATAAAATATAAATATGTTACCATATAATTCGCCTTAATCCGGATGCTTTCTGTTACTCACGGGAAGCTCTGGAGGTTGATTCCATGCGCAGAGGCATCAGGTCACAGCTAGCATCACCTAGCTGAGGGATCCTCTGGGTCCAGCCTTCTCCCACCTCTTAGAGGTTGGGACAAAGTGTTGGGGGGGGGGAGGTCAAAGGCAGTCACACGGATTAGTTTTGTTCTCATAGATGTCTTACAATGTTTCCAAGCTTTACAGTCTGAAGTCACAGAAAATTTTGCTTTGGAGTCATGTTTATGTAAAATGTGTTCTTAGCTTATTTTCTTAGCACATGGTGAGCTCTCTGCTGGGCAGAGGGCTTCAGAGAGGCAGTTTTGGCACAAGACTCGCATTGGGCAGCCACCCAAACTCTGTTACTAACAGCTGTGCATCTATGGGATGAGATGTATCTATGCGCACACCACTTAACTCCAGGAGCACCCCTGAGGTTGAACCTCAAGTTTGACTGCCAAAACCTTGGTACAACTGGGATGTGCTTATTCTAAGATGAATGTTCATGAGCTCCTCTCCGGAGACTCTGAATCACTAGGTCTAGGGGGGTATTCAAAAATGTATGTCTTTAACGAATATCCCACTGTGAACCACTCTGAGAATCCCTGCACTAATTAATCTTGAAGATCTCTCGTAGCTCTAGCGCTCTGTCCCTTCCTTATCAATCAACCCCAGACATCCTGGCATACCCTCTGTGCCTGTTAGCCCTCTGGTACTGATGGCACCCACCGTGGGGAGCCAGGAAGGTGCATTGGCATCTATGATGAGCATCTTAGGGAAGGCAAGAGAGTTGACTGGGTTATTGTTCCTTCCTGGGGAAAACACTAACATCCTTCTTGTCTCTAATGGCCAGGTGACAGGTGGAGTCTGGAACTTCAGCCGCATTTGCTGTGATGTTTTTGTCACCCTGGATGTCATGATGTGTACAGCCAGCATCCTGAACCTCTGTGCCATCAGCATAGACAGGTAAGGCTGGGAGTCCCCTTCCAGGCTTAGGAGACATGGGGCCATAAAGTGGTACAGAAGGTACTCATTTGAGATATTGGTGTCACTTTCAAAGGAACTTGCCACTGACGCGTTTTCTTTCTTTGTTTTTTCTTTTAAAATATGGTTTGCACATGGGAAGGAAAAAGACATGACAGGAAATAATTTCCCTATAAGGTTTATTGGGCTTGTTACTCTACCATTGTGGACTCCTCAAGAGAATAATGCTGCCTGCCTGAGGTCTAGGATAGCATCTTATGGGAAAACTCTCAAGTCGGGGTGGGGGGAGTTATTATTGAGTCAAAGTTGAGAAACAAGATTTATTCCAAATTGGTTTCTTTCCCCTTTTCTGTTCTTGTGTGGGCTTTGGGATGTGCTATGGTATCAGATGCATGATGGGAAGTGGAGACTTTGTGAAGGTAATGATGCGGAGATAGCATCATGGCAAAGCAAAGTGAAGCCATCTCAGTTGGCTATGCTGGTCTTGGGCAGTCATGACGCATCTCGTTCTACACTGTTTGCAGACTTTCATGCTCTCCTGCACCAACCTCTAGCTACTAAGTATCTGGCCTCTTTCTTTTTGGTTTTCATTATGCTATCCCTGCCTACCTCAGTCTATTGATGGGTTGGTTGGTTGGTTGGTTGTTTGGTTGGTTGGTTGGTTGGTTGGTTGGTTGGTTGGTTGGTTGGTTTGTTGGTTGGTTGGTTGGTTGGTTGGTTGTTGGTTGGTTTGTTGGTTGGTTTGTTGGTTGGTTGGTTGGTTGGTTGGTTGGTTGGTTGTTGGTTGGTTGGTTGTTGGTTGGTTGGTTGGTTGGTTGGTTGGTTGGTTTTGGAAAGGAGAGTGACAGGGGAAAGAAAAAGGTAAGAGAGTCAAGCATGGCTGTATTTCCCAGAAGAGAGAGAAGAAGGGATGAAAAAAAGGCAACTTTAGAAGCCATGTGATCTGCACATGTCCCTTATAGAGTTTTTAAAAAGAGCAAGTTGAGACTAGAGAGATGGCTCAGTTGCTAAGAGCACTCCTGCCCTTTCAAAGGACAGGAGTTCAGTTCCCAGCACTCACATTGGGCAGATCACACTCCAGGTTCAGGGAAGTCTCATGCCCTCTTCTGGCTTCCTCAGGCGTGCGCACACACACACATGCACACACATGCGCACACACACACACACACAATCCCCAGTGCATAAGGAAGCATAATTATATCAAAACTCAACCCAGGGCACATGTCCTTTCTTCCAAGAAGATGGATTCTGGAGATAAACTGTACTAGATTAAGCGTCTGGCCTGGTCTCAGTCATACAGACGGCGTAGAGGGTATTTGGGCTATTAGCTACCTCTGGTCCTGGTTGTAGGAGCTTCGGGGAGAGCCTGGCTATACAGATAGCGTAAGGGTCGTTTAGACTGCCCTTTGCGAGAATTACCATTTTGAGCTAAATGGCTATTTATTAACTCATTTCATCTTCCCAACTCCAAGGTGCTATTACTACCTTCACATCCGCATACCAGATAATCTGTTAGAGAGTCCTACAGCTCGAATGTGGCCATGTCAGTTTGAACTCCCGTCTACACGACTCCAAATGAGCCACCCTAAGTTTAGTTGTGAACCTCACCAGGTTTCCAGCTGTACCCCTCCCTTAATTCTAAACAGCAAATTGTCTTCACTAATAATCTCTCACTGGTGCCATCTCTATCCTTAAATCTTGGATTTTTTTTGACCTGTATCTCGTCTACCTACGGCTCTCAACCAATGTACACTTACCAACTCTATTTTCATGACTTTTTTTTTTCTAATTGGCCTCTGTTTGTCCTTCCTTGTCGCCCTTGCTTACCTGAGGTTCCCGTGACCTCTGACCTCTCACCGATCTTTCGCAGCTCTCTGCCTGGCCCTTCAAACCCTCTGGAGAACGCACCAGAAGGAGAGCTCTGAGCGTCTCTTTGATCTATACAAGGATTCAACATGGCCACCCCCACTCTCAAGTAATCCACATCCACTTTTGCTTTCTTAATTTTTTCAAGGTGACTTTTCTGTGATTGTGGCTTTGCCTGCATGTGTAGCTAGCTGTGTGGCATGTTCATGAAGTGCCCCAGCAGGCCAGAAGAGGGCATGGGACCTCCAAGGCCCTTCTTCCTCCATTAACTGACTTGATTGTCTGCGAATCTTCTGGGGGTAACTGATATGTGCGTCTCTGTGAGCAGCAGCTACACCGGGCCTAGAGGAGAGCATTTCCCAGCCCTCCTCCAGTCCTCCAGCCCCTACATTCTTTCTGCCTCCTCTTCTCCAGTGTTCTTTGGGCCTTGAGGTAGGGAAGGGGGTTTGATATAGATGTCGCACCCACAGCCGAGGACTCATAGCCATTAGTTTTCAACACTTTACTCAGGAATGGGTCCCTGCACTAACCACTACTTCTCTGACTAAAGCAACACTGATCTAAGGATGCAGACATACATCTTTAGAGGGTAGTTTGACAACATGACCACTAAGAAAAACAACGTTGAGGCAGGCCTAGTGGTACATGCCTTTAATCCCAGCACTTGGGAGGCAGAGGGAAGCAGATTTCTGTGAGTCTGAGGGCACCCCGGCCTACATAGTAAAGGTGTTTTATTTGTGGGAGCAACATTGGCTGCCTGAAGCCAGGGACCATGGAGTTCGGCTTAGTATTCTTGATCCAAGCTCTGTAATTGGCATGGTAGGGAAAACCAGAGGTAGTAAAGACCTAGTCCCAGTATAAGTGTTCAGGCTGGGCTGCTAAAGATAATACTTAGGCAAACCCACACTTTGATGTCTCTACAACATGAACTAAATGTCCAGAAATTATGCAATAGACTTGTATGTTAGAGCTAAAAAAATACTATAAAAACTCTTACCACTTTATTTTTTAACAGTTCTGTGGAAAAATAACTCACATGGTATACAATTAATCCATTTAAAGTATACCAAAACATATTAAATTGTATACGAATAATGGGTTTGCCTTAGTAAGACAAGATAGAAAGACAGGGGAAATTAAGAAGACACAAAATTGAAAGAGTCCCCTTCTTCTTAAATTCATTGGTTAAATTCTCAGCAGCTCAGAGTCAAGAATTTTGGCACACCTTTGCCATGAAGATTGCCTACTGGCTTAGTTGGTGTTTCTATCCTTACAATAAAACATCACAACCAAAAACTGCTTGGAGAGAAAGGGGTTTATTTCACCTTATACTTCCAGGTAGCAGTTCATCACTGAGAGAAGTCAGAGCAAGAACTCAAACGGGGCAGGAATCTGGGGCAGGATCTGAAGCAGAGCTAGGGAGGATGCTGCTACTGGCCCACTCCTGGATTGCTC
>NC_022010.1:54549858-54554434 GCF_000317375.1 Microtus ochrogaster
TAAGCCCTCCAAAGATGCTTTCTTACAGCACCCAGGACATCAACCCAGGGAGGCACCTCCCACAATGTCTGGGTTCTCTCACATCAACCACAATGTGAGACAGTAACCCCACAGACTTGCCTACAGGACAGTTGTCTCATGGAAGCATTTTCTCGATTAAGATTCTCTCTTCCCAGATAAGTCTAAGTTGACAAAAACCAGCCAGCACACCTACGTAGAGATAATAATATTCCTTTTTTATACTGCTATTTCAAATAAGAATGCTAAAGTAATAATAACCTATGCTTTAAACCAAACAAAACATATAAGACCTTTGAGATTAACCTTATTCCCTCCCCAGGTATTACTGAGAATCTTTAAACAAGATCATAAATCTGTTTGCAGTCAAGATGTATTTCATAACTCCCTTGTAACTTATTATTATAAGAATCCCTTTGACCCTTCTAACCTATTGTATTAATTCCTTCTCTTGTTGCTATGGCAAAATACCAGACAAGAACAACTTAAGGAAGGTTTGTTTTGGTTCACAATCTGAGGGTACAGTCTATCATGTCAGAGAAGGCACTACAGCAGGAGATTGAGGTGGCTAGTCACATCGCACACACAACTAGGAAGCAACAACAGATGAATGGTGGTACGCAGCTGGTTTCCTTTTGTTTCCCCATTTTATTCAATCCAGTACCCCAGGTCCCAGGGATAGTGCAGCCCATATTCAACGTAAGTCTTCCCTCTCTGGAAACACCTTCCCCACATGCTCAGGGGTATGCCTCCTAAGAGATTCTTAAACCATCTAAGTTGACCATTGGCTGATTTAGGATTTCTATTGCTGTTAAAAGACACCATGACTGTGGCAGCTCTTATAAAGGAAAGCATTTAACTGGGGATGGGCTTACAGTTCAGAGGCTTAATCCATTATCATCATGGCAGGAAGCATGGAGGTATGCAGACAGACATGGCTCTGGAGAGGTAGCTGAAAATTCTATTTCCGATTAAGCAGACAGCAGGAAGAGAGAGTGACACTGGGCCTGGCTTGAGCATCTGAAACCTCAAAGCCTGACCCCAGTGACACACTTCCTCCAACAAGGCCATACCTACTCCAACAAGTCCACTCCTAGGAGGCTGTGGCAATTGTTTTTCATTCAAACCACCATAACCATGGATATTTTAATAGAATGTTTTTACTCTTTCATAATTTCTTACAGTATATTTTGATCATATTCATTCCTACTCCTCCATATACCTTCTCCCAGACCCAGTCCCCACCTCCTCACCCCTTCCTAACTTCATGCCCTATTTTTTTCCCTTTTCTTTTTAATAACCCTCTGCGTCCAGTTTATGGTGCTTACATACTAATTGGTAGGGAGTCATCCCCTAGAGTGTGGCCAACCTATGAAAACTAACTCTGCTGCCCAGAAATCATCAGTTGTCAATAGCTCCTCAGTTAAGGGTGGGGGCTCATGAGCCCCTCCCCTCTTGGTGCTGTAATGTTGATAGGTCTCGCCAGCATGTTCATGTACTAGTCTCATCATACCCTGAAAAGACTGTTCCAGTCCTATCCTCCCTGGCCTCCCTCTGGCTCTTATAATCTTTCTGCCCTTTCTTCTGCAATGATACTCAAGCCTCGGTGTTGAAAGAATACAGATGTTGGGACTGGAGAGATGGCTTAGTGATTAAGGGCATTCCCTGTTCTTCCAAAGGTCCTGAGTTCAATTCCCAGCAACCATATGTGTAACATGAGGGGGCCTGCTTGTTTGTTGGGGTTTCTGTCTCACCCTTTACCCTACTGCCTCGCCCTTTACCCCACAACTGTTTAGCCCCAAAGAAAATCACACATAGGTCTCCATAAATTATAAGCTGAGAGGCTCTAGCCTCTCACTGGCTAACTCTCACATCTTGATTAACCCATTTTTCTGATCTATGTTAGCCATGTCGCTCAGTACCTTTTTTCAGTGGGGCAGATCACATCCTGCTGCTTCATGGTCTGGGCAGGAGTGGGAGGAATAAACTTCCTCCTTCCCAGAATTCTCCTGTTCTCATTACATCATTTCTACTTCCTGTCTGGTTTTCCCACCTATATTTCCTGCCTGGCCAATCAGCATTTATTTATAACATGATTGACAGAATACGTACAGTTCTCCGGCACCACATATGGTGGCTCACAACCATCTGCAATAAGGTCTAGTGCCCTCTTGTGGCCTGTAGGCATACACACAGACAGAATACTGTATAGATAATTAATTAATTAATTTTTTTAAAAAAAGAATATAGATGTCCCATTTGTCCTGACTTACTTGCTGCCCTTTGACCACATTTTCTGAATTAACTACATCCACTGTATAAAGAACCTTCTCCGATGAGGTGTAAGGGTCACACTAATCTGTGAGTACAGACATATGACTCTAGAGGGCAGTTTGATATTGTGTCTATTTAACAGAATACTAGTAGTAGGTTTACCCCCAGGGCCTATGAGCCCGCAGCTATGGGTCAGATTTACAGTACCAGGCATTCATTTCCTCCTGTGGAGCAGGCCTTAAATCTAATTAGAAAGCATTTGTTAGCCCCATAACATAAATACCGTTATTGTATTGTATGGGCATATCTTGCCACACCTGTCATTGCTGCACACATAAGGTTAAGAGTTAGGTAAGAATGTTGAAAGCTTCCCACTTCCACCTCCAGAAGCCTGCATAGCCTCTTTCTGTATTCTGAAGAGTAGCCATCAGCAAGAAAGTTTTTGAATCAGTACCTACTTGACTTCCCCATGTTCTGTGACCAAAAGTGTATAGCATCTTCAGCAATGGGGTCTTACCATCAAGGGTACCAGGGCACCCTTGATCAACAACTCAACAGAGGTATCCCATACCTATGGCTTTCTGTGATAAACATTATCTTCTATGTATGGTAACTCCAATTCAACCTTTTTATATGTGACTAAATATGTAGATACATAAATATGTATGTATATGAAGCTTATAAAATAGGTTTCTATTATATAAATTCTAATATAGATTTTTATATTAGTCAGAGTTCTCTAGAGTAATAGAACTTACAGAACGGATCTCAAGATATATCCAGAAAGAGGGTTTATTAGAATGACTTACAGATTGTGGTCCAGCTAATCCAACAATAGCTGGCCATAAACACAAAGTTCAAGAATCCAGAAGTTGTTCAGTCATGAGGCTAGATGTCTCAGCTGATCTTCAGTAGATGTTGTAATCCTAAAGAAGTAGGCGCTAATACCAGTGAAGGGATGGACTTGCTAGGAAGGTGAGAGCAATCAGGCAAAGAGCAAAAGCTTCCTTCTTCAATACCCTTTCATAGACTTCCATCAGAAGGTGAAGCCCAGATTAAAGGTGTGTCTTCCTGCCTCAAGATCCAGATTAGAAGTGGGTCTTTTATGTCAAATTAAGCAAAAATCCTTCACAGGTTGTAGAAATTAGCTCGATTCAGGAAATAACCAGGTGAGCTAGGAGATAAAACAATTATATTTGTATTTATTATAAGGGGAAAACTCATGAAAACAGGAACGAGAAGTCCAAGCTCAGCTGTGCAGCGAGGAAACCACACAGAGAGCACCTGGGCCGTGTACCCACTTTTTCTCCAAGTCCCAGCAAGCCACACCCTAACTTGGCCCCACCTCTTTAAAAAAATTGGTTAACTAAGCTTCCCCATCAACAGGTGTGCCCTCCATTTTGGGATTTTAGTTATTCCCAAACATTGTCAAACTGACAAGCAAGAATAGACACCACAATTCTCAAACATCCTTTGTGTTAGTTATCCCTCTTCACACCCCTCCTCTGCCCAACCCTCTCTTCCCTACTTAAACCTCCCTCCCCATTATTCCCCCTTTTCTCCTTCATATTACCTGTGTTGCTAGCATGGCGGCCCATGCTGGTTAGATATGATGAAGAGACAGAGACAGATAGATCAAGAGTTTGGGGCCAGCCTGGATGATGAATGTTGACCCTATCCGTTGTTTATCTTATCAGCTTGTACTCCTCTCTAGTGTAGCCCAGAAACCGCTCTATGACCTCATTTACCAAAAAAGGGAAAGGGGAAGGGAGGTTGCTTTTAAAACCTTTAAACAAAGTAACTTCAGAAGCCATCCAATCATATAAAGGCATTAAACATGACTCCTGAGAAGACCATTCCCATGTCTTGGGTATATACTGCCCTCTTCCTAAATCTCTCTCTCTCCCCCAGAGCCTGAATTTAAACCCGTTACTACTTTTTTCCTGATGAACTCCTACTGGACTTCATACTGGCTCTACCTGAAGTTCTTTTCTGCAGAACACAAGGCTGCACCTGGCAGGAAGTTTCTGAGAAAACTCCTCAGGTCCCTGCAGGCTGCAGGGTAGAGCTGACCACTGACAAAATGAAGAGTATCCAAGTTCTAGGGAGAGTCTGCACTAGCCCCTCCCTTCTTTCCCAGCTTCTGACCCTCTGAGAGAGTCTCTGTCCCTATGAGAGTACACCTATCTGTTCAATACAAACACATTCACACACAGAGGCCGGTAAGTGACCTATATATTCAACACACACACACACACACACACACACACACACACACACACAC
>NC_022010.1:54554534-54559995 GCF_000317375.1 Microtus ochrogaster
CGCACGCACTGGATGCTGAGTGAGGCCAAGAAGCTTGGGCCTCAAAGAAGGGATGTGGGAACAGAATGCAACTAGTGCTTCACTGAACCGAGTTAGCCAGAAGAGGGTGTCTTTTTGCAGTTTGCCCTCCAGGCAGACCCACTATTCTCCAGTTTCCAGAAGGGCATCATTTTGCTGGCTACAGCCATATCAACACACACTTCACCGTTCTTTCCTTAAAACTCAACCAATAAGAATAAGCTAGCATAAACTTTGAATCGTCTTCTGTCTCATAGAAGCAAGTTCCCAGAATGCATAGCGCCCCCCTCAAAGCTGAAGGAAGAGCTGTGCCTCCAATCTCAATGGGGCAGGGGCTTACATTTCATAATGGACTGTCCTCAGCAAACCTCAAAACAGAGCTCCCCACCCCCATCCTAGGAATGCAAACGGGCTTCAGAAAAGCTGTCTCCATTCTCCTTCCCAGCAGCGTGCAATACCCAGCATTAAAATCTGTTCATGTGATGCCAGATAGCTGGTCAATTCATTAGAGATGCAGTTATTCACACGGACCTTTGGGCTGCGTACAATGGCAGCCATCAGCCTGACAAACTTGACCAAATGGATTCAGTACTTTTTTTGGTCATGAAGCCCTGGACCATAATAGCAGGGTTACGGTAAGAGATAGGAAAAAAAGAGGAAATGATAAAAGGGATTTTGAAAGCAAGTAATAAATACTATTGTCATTAGATTCTTAGGCTTGGCTCTGGGTGCTTGGATTAAAGCCCCCTTTTTCCTTTTTAACAATCAGTGTGGGGAGTCTTCAGATCACAAGCCCCCACCCCACGGCTCCTGCGTCTTCCCAGCAGGTCAGTCCCCTCCCACCGTATCCTGGGTCAGTGCTAACTCAAGGAGGCCGCTGAGAACGTGTCAGAAAAGGAGGACACAACCAAAGCGGTGAAAATTAGAGTCCTCGGAGAGGAGCCCCGGAATAATGCAACCAAATTCATTCACCAGAGAGTTCTTTAAGTGGCTCTCAAATGGCACCCATCACACAAGCTAGCCTCCGCGCCTTTGCAGCGAGCACAATAGGTACCAGATGAGTCACAGGCACCTTGGATTTTTAGTTTGCATCTAAATAAGCACTTTATATTTGCAAAGGGCTTTCTAGTCATTTGCAAAAAGCTTTCTCCTTCAACAACTCCACCAGGGGAGTCCACGGAACTAAAGATTTATTGAGCCCCCTGTCTGACCAAATAAAAGGTGGTGAAAAGCAGCCCCTCGGAGCTCTGGGCTCATTAAACCAGGCAAGGGAGTTAGAGTCAGGCCCTCCCACCCAGGCCGGGCACCCCTTTCCTCCCGCAGTCACTGCGAGGATTTTCATCGGTTCTACCTGCACCCCCTTTGAAGATAGCGATGGCCTTCGGGGGGACAGCCATGATATTAAGACATTGGCGAACACG
The DNA here is from genome assembly GCF_000317375.1 of Microtus ochrogaster. Lineage (NCBI taxonomy): Eukaryota > Metazoa > Chordata > Mammalia > Rodentia > Cricetidae > Microtus > Microtus ochrogaster. The sequence continues at coordinate 54,555,974 of NC_022010.1, forward strand.
AATCGGTAGACTGAGGATTGGAACGCTCTCCGTGTGTGACGAGGTCCTGCTTCCCTCGTCACTGATCCCCAAACTGGATCCTGCTCTTCCATCTACCCCAGAGTCCTCTCTAAATGGGAAAAAAATACTCCCCGTTGTTGACAAAAATTAGGAAGGAAACTTAGGTCACACCAGCAACCTTCCTCTAGAAGGTCTAGAACATGTCCTATGTTCTCAGTGAAACCGGGTTATGACACCTAGCAAAGGCTACCGGTCAAGTTGGGGATTCTCCTGCCTCCACCTTCACCCCGCCACCCCGCCACGAATGCTGACATTACAGGCTTGTGCCACCAAGCCTGTCCAGTTTCTCCTACAGCAAACGGCCTTGGAGCCTTACTCCGCTTCCCTAGCTGTAAAGTCATACTGACAATTTCAATATCTAAGCGACTTTAGGCCGATCAGTCACCCTTGCCAAACCGACAGTGGGCCACACAAGAAAGTGCTCAACACTTGTCTGATCTATAAATAAATTTAATGTCCTGCCTGACAATCAGGAGGAAGAGAATGACAATCATAAAACCTAAAATCACACAGACATGAACAATCGTGGATCTCTTAGGCTAGCATAATAATGATGGTAATAACAGTAAGAACCTCCTTTTGAATTTTAAATTGTACTAAGAGAAAAAAAACTTCACCAATGTGATCTCATTCAATAGCTGTGAACACAGTCCAGTTCGGCGGGTTAACCCTCCTGTACGGATGAGAAAATTGAGACAGAAAATTGAAGCCCGCTGTCAAACTGCAAAACTGGATTTCAGACCCCAGTCCTGGGCTTCACCACACTGTCTGCATTCGGGTCAGCTGAGTTTTCCACGGGAGAGAGGGCCAAGAGAGGTAGATGGGGAAAAACAGTGGAGGAGTGTGACGGGTAATATCCAGGCTTCTTTGGCCAAGCCAGGCCGTGCCTTGTGCCTTTTTAGGCGCTTTGGCCTCCGCTTGCCTGCGGTTGGCCTTCAAGAATCTCTCTGAGAAAAAAAAAAAAAAACAGAAGCTAAGCAATCTCCCTGGGTGGGAATGCGGGGTCCTCGCAGGGCTCCGGGAATGAAAGGGGGGAGGTTTTCCCGCTCTGCCTCCCCACTGAGCCTGGAGAGCCCCCAGGTGAGCCGTGAACTTCTCACCCCGGCGGAGCAGGCGAAGTTCTTGCTGCATTTTGGTGCCCTCTAATGGTGGATTCTGGAACAACCGCGAGCTCTTAGCCACCCACCTATGACATGCTGGGGGGCCTCATTTATTCTACGGGCTTGATCGTTTAAAAAGAAGGAAGAAAGTGTAATGTGACAGAGGAAGATTGTAGTCTTGTCTCTCATTTCTTCCCCAAGTGAACAAGAAGCTTTGACAGAATTCTCCCTAATACAGGCTTTCTCAGACTTGTCTAAGAAGATATATCAGATGTTAAAAATACTCATTTCTGGCTTGCACTTTAAAAGTACCTCAGCGACACCACTAGAGGCATGGCCTGGGAACGTGCATTTTCGCAGCACATCCCGTACGCGCACACACTCCCCTGAACCCTCCACAGTCTCCACACCCCTGTACACTGACAGCAGAATCAAGCTCCTTGGGGGAAGTTCAGTTTCTGGGTATCCACACTGGTCTCCACGGTCGAACCAGTGGGCCCCTTTCATAACACAAACCCTTGTCCCTGCAGGACTAAGAGAGCTACATGTCCGCTTAAGAGGGAACGGGACCCTTGTGAAAGACACTGGCCCTGGAGATAGGAGAGCTGACTGACCGAAGGATCACTCCATTGGGAAACACTGGGTCCATTCTGACTTCCCTGAAGTTACAGTGCCTCTATATAAGAACGGAGCCTTGTTCTGTACACGCCCTTGCTGGCTGAACAGCTGATGAGCATACAGCACGATTAAGACAGCGCGAAGCTCCCGCTAGTGTGCTGGAACCGTCCCGGTGAGGGCTGATCAATCCGTAGTATCCTAGGAATTTTTTGAGTTGGTTATTGAACCTTTGGTGATGGCTTGATGTGAACAGTGGTGGGAGTATTTATGCCACAGAAATGAATGAATGTTACAAATTAGGTGTGTGTGTGTGTGTGTGTGTGTGTGTGTGTGTGTGTGTGTGTATTTGTATTTGTAGAGAGCCAATTGGTAGCTGCTTGTTAGCTCATATGTAACCTCTTTGGGTTCTAATCTACATCCAAGGACTAATTTTGGTGTGTGATGTTTTTCTTTATTTGCATTTTTAATAATAAAATTTACACAGTAAAAACTAAGTATGACTAAAAGGGAGGACTGCAAGTCTGAGCCGGAGAAAGTGGTCTGATCTTCCCATCCCCAGTCTTCAGTAGCTGTTTGTCCATGACAGCAGCAGGATTTAAGTCCCAGCCTCTCCTCCGAGGGTCACCATAAACAAGGCCCTAGTGACCACTTTTGACTTGGAGCCCCAGTAGAAAAGACGCCTCCAGACTGAGAGGCCTGGAGGACCACCAGGTGAAGCGTGCTGTATTCCTGCACAGCCCAGGCAGGGGCTCATGGAAGGGCTTGTAATATGTGCTCCAGAAGAAAGGAATGGGATGCCATGGCCTCCCTTGGAATTGATAGGGACTCTTAAGAGGATTTTGCTAAATCAAGAACTCTATTTCTCCATCTTCAGAAGGAAGCCACCTTTGTCACTGTTGCATTATGAACCAAAGTCAGAGTTAGCTTTCATCTCAAAACTCACAGCAATCTCTACACTGTTCTGTTAGGAACACAGATGTCAACTCTCAAAAAACTAGCTGCATAAGAGGCACAGCTGGAGCACAGGAGATGGGCACACACGAGGAGAACAGAGGCCATCGCCCAACCCCTTCTCACCCAGCATGCATCTTGCTCTTCCTCAGCTCAAGGTTTGAGATGCACAAGACAAATTAAGGAGATTCCTGCCCTAAATCTGGCATCCTTGTTCCCTGGAAATTGAAAATACAAAAATTGTTGATCTACACTGAGAACCATACCTAAATTCCCATGGGCCTGCCTAGGATTAAAACATTCTTTTAAGAGGAAGGAAACCTCTCATGGTCCCTGAGACAGACAATAGCTTCTTCTTGCTTTGTACATGGATCTATGGGGAATATTAAGCTATAACATGCTGTGACCTAGTGGCCATCTCTCCTCAGGGGGGAGATAGGAGCCATGATGAGTCAAGACACCTCACTCAGGATGCCAATGCCACTGGTTGGCATAAGTGCAAAGTTCAAAGTGAGAAGTATCTAGCTGGAGAAGCCCAGGGAGGTTCATCCCAAGGTCAGCTGGGATGCTAGGAAGGCAAGACTGAACTCTCAGGGAGGAGGAAGGATAACGGACTAGACAAAGACTGTGGGAAAGTATCTACCAGGCCAATTTGGCTGGAGCCATGAGTTCATGCCAGCAACCAACATAAGATCATGTTCACGGAGGGAGTCAAGCTCACGCTGAAGAAAATCAGTTTTGACCTGTGCTTACAAGAGGAGCCAGTGACAGCATATTCATTTCCTGCCATGGTGAAGCAAATGATCGCAAGTTTAGAAATCGAAACCACACCACTTTAACAGCACGGTTTTCTGTAAGACAGAACACTGCTCTCGTAGTCGGGGTCTTGGTTTACAAGGCAGAACCCACGTTGTGCGAAGGACCATAAATCGTCACCCTGACATGTTCTGGTTGTCAGTAGGATTCGGTTCCTTACAACTCTAGCAGTGTGGTTTTTAACTGTCTTGCGGATGTCAGCCAGGGCTTCTCTAGGCATTTTGCCATTCCATGCCAAAGAACCAAGGAGAGCAGTTTGCTCTGTGAGGCAGGATAATTTCTCATGCTTTGAAGCTCTTTGAATTCAGGAACAACTAAGTCTCTTAAGGTTCACCTTATCATCATGGTGGTGAGCATGGTGGCATGCAGGCAGACATGGTGCTGGGGACATAATTGAGAGTCCTGCATCTTGCAGGCAACAGGAAATGATCTGAGGGTCACACTGAGCAAAGCTTGAGCAGAAGAGACCTTAAAGCC
>NC_022010.1:54562075-54565340 GCF_000317375.1 Microtus ochrogaster
CACGTTCCATGTGAGCTTTATAATATATGACATAGTAACATATGCATCCTTATTATTACTGTTCAGAGTTAACAACAAAACTGCATGTATCTTATATGTGACACAGGGGATTTTTCAAAGCAAATTTTAGCATAGTAGAAATTGAATGAAGTAATTTCAAATGGACAAAATAAGAAATCTAGACTTGATTGGTTTCAGTACATAATTTTTTAAAATTTATGTACATGAATGCTTTGCCTGCATGGACGTTTGGTCCTTGAACCATGAATGTGCCTGATGCTCACAGAGGCTAGGAGAGGGCATAGGATACCCTGGAACTCTGACAGTCGTGAGCCACCATCTGAATGGTGGGGAAGGTGTCCAGGTCCTCTGGAAAGCTCTCTTCAGTCCACAGATATTTCTTATTGCATACGTTAACTCTAAGCTCTGATCCTACATCTTCTGTAACTCCTTCAACAGGAATTGGGATAGCATGTAGATGTGTCATGCACACACTACCTTCTCAGGGTGAGTCTTCTTTCTCTGATACATTAAAAGTTAAGAAACCAAGTTATCAACAAATGCTGTCATAATATTGGGTCTGAGTGGTCATTTGAATGCAATTGGCCCCCATAATCTCATAAAGAAGTGGCATTATTAGGAGGTATGGCTTCGCTGAAGTAGGTGTGACCTGGTTGGAGGAAGTGGGTCACTATGGGGTGGACCTTGAAGTCTCTTCTGCTCAAGCTTTGCTCAGTGTGACCTTCAGACCACTTCCTGTTGCCTGCAAGAAGTAGGACTCTCAACTACTTCCCCAGCACCATGTCTGCCTGCGTGCCACCATGCTCACCATCATGATGATAATGGACTGAACCTCTAAACTGTAAGCAAGCCACCCTCAATTAAATGTTTTCTGAGTTGCCATGGTCATGGTATCTCTTCATAGCAACAGAAACCCTAATTAAGATGGTCTGTTCCCATCTTATTCCTGTGTGCCACTTCTTGACAGAGGTGCTGCTCATCTCCTGGCCTTCAGCCCATGTCACCATTTGCTGTGACGAGTGTAGTTCCCCGGGCTAAGCTTGGGTCCCCTACATGTTCTGGGATGTTGGTGGACGAGGTCCTACTCCCTCTCCCGGGCGCACACACATCCTGAGAGTAGCTGAAACCATCTCCAGATCTGACAGTAGATAGAGTTCCCAGCTGATGTCAACAGTGCAGGTGAAGAATGATGAGCTACTTGCAGCATGTTGGCCCCAGTGACATCATTATTGTTCTAGAAACAAAACCCAGGAAAATCGTCCCAGGATCGTCAAATTGAGAATCAAAAAAGACTTTTGACCTAGCTTGTGTGTAGTATAAGACCCCACTGCTTCTCTCGGGGTCTTTCTCTTACTTTGTGCTTTATGTTGTTGTGTATGTGATGGTTGGTTGGTTTTACATTTGGAGGTCATCTTGTCTGTCTGTTTTTGAGACAGAAGCTCACTCAGTTGCCCAGGAAGGCCTTGAATTTATAATCCATCTGCCATAGCCTCCTGGGTATCTGAGATTATACACTTCAGCCACCAAGCCAGGCTTTCTCTTACACCTAAGTTTCCTAGCAATACCGTACTAAACCCTCTAATTATTCTCATATTTGTCAAATGCAAAGTCCATTATAAAGGCCCAATAGGTATTAGCTGGTGTCACTGCTGTGATTGTGTAATAGGAAGGTTTCTGTGCCTTAAACTGCAACTAATCATCTGCTCCAGGGAAGATATAAGCAGTGAAGGTTCTCTGGGTGGTCCCTGGGAAGCCCAGCTGTCCCTTCCTAGAACACAGTTCAGGGAATTCTTGAGCAGAGCCCAGGCATAAAGAATCTAAGCCTTGGTCTCTGACACAATCTGACCCTCATGATGTACCTTCATTATCCTGATAGATGTGGCCTGTCTTGGTCAGTATTTTATTACTGTGAAGAGACACCCATGACCATGGCACCTATTATTAAAGAAAGCATTTAATTGGGGCTGGCTTACAATTTCAGAGATTTAGGACATTATCATCCCAGCGGGAAGCACCAGGCAGGTGTGGTGCTGGAGAAGAAGCTAAGAGCTACATCCTGATCTGTAGGCAGAGAGCTGCACACTGGGCCTCGCGTGGGCATTTGAAACCTGAGGCTTCCCCCAGGGACGGACTTCCTCCAACAAGGCCACACCTCCTAGTCTTTTCAAACAGTGACCGAACATTCAGATATGAGCCTATGTGATGCTCATTTAGAGCATCACAGGGCCCTTCCAGCAACTTCCCCGTTGACAGGTTCATCCAAAAGCCCACTACAAATGACTCTCCTCTGCCAGTTTGTTGACATTCTCTGACAAGTAGAGGTGGAAAGGGCCTCAGGTGTTACAGTTCCAGCTGATTTGGAGCACAGCTTAACTTCAGGAAATGTAGCAAGGGCGTTTCATTTAAGGCTATGGCTGCCCCTTGAAGTGCTAAACAGGAGACCACAGAGGCAAGCTGAACTTTCAGAGTTCTCTGAGAGCTAGCTGCTCTCGTTGAACAGGGGGCAGCAGGAGGCAGGATCTTGGGTGGCAGAGAGTTCCAGAACTGCAGGGCCTGGCTGACTGGTAGTGCCCCAGCTCCACCAGAGGCCTAGAAAGTTCAGTCAATCAAATCAACAGCCCCTAACGCTGCAGAGGAAGGTGTGTGTAGGAGCAAGAGGACAACCCTAAAGATCTCCGAATGAGCTCAAGCAAGTCCTTTCATGTCACAGATAAGAAAAACAGTATTTGAATTTCTGTTAAATCAGATACCCATTGTGTGGTTTTCAAAAGAGAGTTCTAGAATGAATAAGCAATAACCAGTGATCAGATTTAAGAATTCTTCTGGGTAAGGGACTCAGAGTTAAGAAAATCTTATCAACTGGCTTGATTTTTCCTTTAGAAAGGAAGAAAATTGTTATTTATTTGATTTTAGCAATAGAAATGTCACTTAGCTTTCAGAACACTGGAGACAGGGGAACGTGGCTGCTCAAAAGTTAGAAAGAAGAATAAAAGCACAGTGTTTGAAGGAGAGTGACTCATCCTAAATCAGACTCATCAGCTTCTCCTGTCTTCGCAATTGAAGTGAGGTCAAATTCTTCAACAAGTCTAAAGTTCATCAGTCTTTCAAGTCAACCTTCTCTCGACCTTGCTGTTCACATTACAACAAGTGCTCAGCCTGGCTCACAGAGGCCTCCAGGGCTCAGCCTGGCTCACAGAGGCCTCCAGGGCTCAGCCTGGCTCACAGAGGCCTCCAGGGCTCAGCC
>NC_022010.1:54565440-54604893 GCF_000317375.1 Microtus ochrogaster
GCTCAGCCTGGCTCACAGAGGCCTCCAGGGCTCAGCCTGGCTCACAGAGGCCTCCAGGGCTCAGCCTGGCTCACAGAGGCCTCCAGGGCTCAGCCTGGCTCACAGAGGCCTCCAAGCTCCCCTTGTTACAGCTGTTTGTTGCTTTGTGTGTGTATGTAGTATGTGTGTATATGTGTGATGTATGTGTATGTGGTGTGTTGTGTGTATGTGTATATGGTATGTGTATGTGTGCATGGTGTGGTGTGTGTGTGTGGTATGTGTTTTGTGTATTATGCATGGTTTATGTGTGGTATATGGTATGGTGTGTATATGTGGTATGTGTGTATGTGTATGTGGTATGTGTGGTGTAGTATATGGTTTGCAGTGTGTGTATATATATATGTGGTGTGTATGGTGTGTGTGGTGTGGTGTATGGTTTCTGCAGTGTGTGTGTATGTGGTATGGTGTGTGTCACACATGTGTATAAAGGGCTGACGTTTAATTCAGGGTCTTCCTGTGTTGCTGTCCACCTTCTTTTTTGAGTCAGGATCTCTCACTGAATCTGGAGCTCCCTGATTTGGCTAGACCACCTGGACAGTGAGTCTCAGAGATCCCCCATGTGCACCCCCACTCCCTCCACAAGTACTGGGGATACAGGCATGCTTGTCTTCATGCATGCACGCTGGGGATCCAGATTCACATCCATGTGCTTGCACAGCGACACTCCACCCACTCAGCCATCTTCCCAGCGCCCTCTTTAGTACCTTACTGCCCAGCACAGGAACTCCGAACCTAGCAGGTCCTCCATAAAGCTGAGTGAGTAAATGTGTCTTTGCCCTCACTCTGCCCCCTTTCTTTCTCTAATCTTATAAGGTGATATTAGAGCCTCCCCATGCCTATCTGGCCTTGCCCCAGCATCCTATAGTCACGGATGCTTAGGTGCCTGGATAAAATGTTCCTTTGTACGTTTTCCTTATTTGTTTTCCTCATTCGCAACTCCATTCAGTATCTACCAGGCTCCCACACAGCACTGATTTAGATCAATCATCCGACAAAGGCACCCGCCGTGTCTCCTGAGGGGGCCTCAGCTGCCCACAGCACCTCCTGAGGACTCAGCAGAGAAGCCTTCAGGCCTGCTGTGGCAGGAGGCCCCCCACTGCCCTGATAACTGGATGCCCACTCCCAGCACGCATCGGCAGCTGACTCCAGTGTCTCCCTGCCCGCTGTGCAGCCGGGAGACCACATAGCGTGGTGGGAGGGCTTCTGGCAGAGGCTGCAATGCTTGGTCAGAGTGTAGGCAGCGGTAGACTTCAGCGGAAGTCATGACAGCGGAAGGGATGCCGAGGCAAGTTCAGCGACTGAAAGTGAGGCCCTCAAGGCCAATGACCCTGAAATAGCTCCTGGCTCCAGCTTCATTCTCTTTCCTCCACGTACACAGTTGCAATGTTTTTTAATGGAAAAATAAATGCTTGCATGTGATAAAACATTCATAAGGTGTAATGAGATACACACAGACTTCCATCTGGGTCAGAGTGCCTCCTACCCCAGATTGTCAGGGCCCCCACCACCTCCCCTGCAGCAAACACTAATATTCTGAAGGGCATTGCTTGTAACAAGTACGTGTGTGTGTGTGTGTGTGTGTGTGTGTGTGTGTGTGTGTGTGTTTGAGACAGAGAAACATACTATACCTCCTTTTGACTCTGTTATTTTCAAGAATAGTTCATTCTCCTGGTAGCAAGGGGCATAGAAAAAGGGAGAGACTGTGAGTAGGGACAAAGGAGGAACTCAGCTCAGCAAGGCCAGCTTGGGAAAGTAGGTCCTCTGGCCCTGCTTACTAACAAATGTTGAGACTCCTCCTCACCACAGGTGGCACTGAGATCTGGGCCAGCCAGTGACAGCAGGCGAGCTGACTTCAATGGCAGGGCTGATCATGACTATGTGGCTCCCTAGAGGCTGGGAAGGCCCACCAGCTGCCACCCCATGCCTGCCCCCAACTTCATTGTCCCCAGAACAGAAGATGTCGGTTGGGTGATCACTACTCTGGGCCGTATGTGCTGATTGCGAAGGGATGCTGATGCAAAGTCTGGTGAGATAGCATCAATTTCATCCATCTCCAACAGAAGGAGAGGATTGGGGAGCGGTCTGTGAGCATTCTGGGCCAGGCTGTTACTAAATGCCTCCCTGTCAGAGACCAGCTTCGACAGAAATACCACTTGCCAGGGTAGGGGCATAGGGATTAGAAAAATAAGTAAAGTGTACGAAGATGTGAGTAAAAATAATAAGACAGAAACATAGGATAGTACCAGGAGGGAGTTCCAGTGAATACTGAAATCCCTGCATTTAATTTTCCATACTCTTTTAAACCCAATACAAAAGGGGGAAGAAGGCAACAAGAGACTTTTTTTTTAAAGATTTATTTATTTATTATATATACAGTGTTCTGCTTGCATGTATACTTGCAGACCAGAAGAAGGCACCAGATCTCATTACAGATGGTTGTGAGCCACCATGTGGTTGCTGGGAATTGAACTCAGGACCTCTGGAGGAGCAGTCAGCACTCTTAACCTCTGAGCCACCTCTCCAGCCCAACAAGAGACTTCTTTAACGTGATCTTCTTTAACATGATACAAAGGACAACTCAAACAGCTAATTGCTTCAACACTTTGAGGCATCAAGTCATTAGCATTCTGGTGTGTAGGCAGTGAAGCCACCCTAGACCAAGTATCCTAAAGGCAGCCACTCCTCAGGTTAAACCTCCTGATACAAAAGAAGGAGCAGAAATATTCTTGCATATTCTGACCATCTGTCAGGATGGAGTGGAGCTACCTGTATGAGCCATCCTCATGTCAAAAGAACCAAGTAACCACATTCTGAGTCAGGATGTGTAGCCCTGGTTGTTGTCAACAATTTTGAGCAACCTCAAATTCTCTGACCTTCAGACAAGGTGGAAATAGGCTCACATTTTTGGGCCTCCATGCCTCCCTGCCTCCCTGTCTCTTCATTTTGGTTCTCTTCTTTCTCTCTTCCCTTCCCCACAAATATTGTCTTTCTCCAGACTTTTATTTCAATCGATACTTCTTGTCTTAGGTCCAAAAAACTCAGAAGTAAACAACAGTGATATAACAATTAAAAAATGATAATAATCATAGCAATCATTATCCCCATTATTTCTCATTGCTATTATGCACACAATACTTTTATCCTTTTGCGGATGATGAAGCTAAAGCTGGGTGCCTCAGGTGACAATGCCAAGAGCACATAGCTAATAAGCAGCCGCTCCATGTCTTACACCAGGCCATTTCAGACGACCAAGAGGCAGAGCACCAAGTAGCCACTGCCCTCTCTGCCATCTCACGTCTCAGGCCTTGTCTCCCAAGGTCAGATTTGGGCCTGCGCTGCCACTCTTGTGTGAAGATTGGAACAGTTGTGCCAACAGCTATTGCTAATAATGTAGATTGAGGCACAGAAGTGTCCTTTCCTGGGAGTGGAAGGAGGTGGAAAGTAGAAGTTACAGAAGGAAGGTTGGTTTGGGGTCAGGCTAGCCAGAGAAAAGTATCTTTCAGGCTTTGTTGCCTTGGACCACTTAGTAAACCTTCCTGAACTTGGTCTGTGGATCTAAGGATAGAGATAGTAATGTCCCCTCCCATTGTGCTTGGGTAAGATCATGTTTATGAAGCCTTTGGTCTATTGCCTGAAAGATGTTAGCTTGCTTCCCTTCTCTGTTTCAGGATGGAGCAAGTCTCTGGCCTGAGTCTGTGTACTGGATGACTCTCTACATCTTCTAGTGAAGAAGGCAAAACCATAGGGCTTTCCAAAGAGAAGTCCAAGTGGCACTCTGGTCCAAAAATTAGGAGCAAGAACTCTTTATTTTTATCTTTATGTGTATGTATGAGCACTAGCATGTATGTATCTGCATAGTGTGAGTCACAAAGACTGGGAAAAAAGTGTTGGATTCCCTAGAACTGGAGTTACAGGTGGTGGTGAGCAGCCATGTGGGTGCTCAAAAATGAACCCCAATTCTTTCAGAAGCGGCAAAGGCTCCTAACAACTGAGCCATCTCACAGCTGAATAGGAACCCTTTTGAGTTCAGGCTCCTTCCCAGCTCTCTTTCCATTCAAGGCTGGGATTTCCTGATTCCTGTCTTCTCTTCCATCACCGCCTACCCCACACCCTGGATTCAGAAGAAGCCTTTCCCTCATTGCGTTCATCCATCTGTTCTTGCCTCCACACCAGCAGACTCTTTCCTAGGTGTGCCATCCTCCCAGAAGCCTCTGCTCTCCTGTTCTGTGGCCCTCTTAAGCCTCCCAGGCTACATTCCTGCGAGTTACAACTGACTATTTGCATGGAAGAGATCGTCTGTCTAGCTAGACTATTTGCTCCTTCAAGGGCAGACACCATGTCTTATCCATCATCACTGCCTCCATTCAGGTCAGTGTCTGGAATATAATCACTGGGAAATTTTCTTCTGAAGCCAACTGCAAGAAGTCCGAAGATGAATTAGCTTTCTTCCTTCAGAATACTGAAACACCGATAACGTGTGCCTGAAACCACGCCTTCCTATCCACACCCCCACATCACATCACGCTCAGCACCCCATACTGAGGACGAACACTTGGATAACGGTGTCGCCTTCTCCCCTTCTCTCACCCACAGGGGACCCCAGTATCTGCTCCATCTCCAACCCTGATTTTGTCATCTACTCTTCAGTGGTGTCCTTCTACGTTCCCTTTGGAGTGACCGTCCTGGTCTATGCCAGGATCTACATGGTGCTGAGACAGAGGAGACGGAAACGGATCCTCACTCGACAGAATAGTCAGTGTATCAGCATCAGGCCTGGATTCCCGCAGCAGGTAAGCGCCTGGCGGGAACTAGCGGACAGCACACCAGCTCCCAGCTTCCGGTCACATGCCCATCCATGCAGGCGGTGCCAGGATCAACACATAGGAGACAGATTCACATCACCTTCTACTCAGCTGGCGTTCTCTGTGATTGATGGGTGGGAGAGCCAATATTGAGAGTATACCGGGTCTTCCTAGATCTCCCTTACTTGGTAAGCTGATAGCATACTTTCTAGATTGTTCCACTTCTCTCTGTGGTGGTAGAGCAGCAGCAGTTCAGATGTCCTACAAGGTATGATTTTACTGAACTGGGATGGGGGCAGGGTAGCATTTCACTGTACTGAACCATGCACTGTTTGCCCAGGGCTTTTTTGTTTTCCTCCTGAAACCACTCATTCCAAGAATTGTCCACTGATGCTTATCTTCCTGATCTGTCCCTGTGTCGAGGCGCTGAGCAGCTGGTGGGTCTCTCTAGACTCTACAAAGGATGTAGAGTACCTCAGCACTGATCTTTAGTCCCTGCATTTTAGATTTTGCTCACATTACTGCCTGGCATATGGTGGCCTCCCTGACATGAATACCAATCTCTTCCAACCAACTAGCATAAAGACCATTATATCAAATGGCCACTGTCATCATGGAACTCGGAATCTGGACATGAAAATAGACCTCACCTCCACTCAAAAAAGCAATGAAACACTCTGAACTGACTAGGATGTTTGCCTGATGTGAAGTGAAAGCAATAAAGTGCCAAATAGAAAGTACACTGGACATTAAGAAAAGACCAATGTGCTCAAGACAGGGTTTCCTGGGGAGAGAAGGAACTGGGTTTACTCTTAAAGACAGAACTAGTTTGGTTGTCTAGTGCTGTCTCTGGTGACCTGTGTAGAGGTCAGACTCTCAAAGTCCTAGGACTTAAATAGAAAAAGGTTATTGGTTTCCATGAAATAGGAGACCATGACCTAAGGCTTAAGATACAAGCATAGTGCATCCCAAGTACTGCCAAGCTACAAAATTACATATAATGTGGTTCGGTTTTTGTAGAGATTATCCCACAACTGATTGTTTCTCCTTCAAACACCCCAGTCTTCCTGTCTGCGGCTCCATCCCATTCGGCAGTTTTCAATAAGGGCCAGGTTTCTGTCAGATGCCACGGGACAAATGGTAAGTTGGCCTTGTCTTGGATCAAGGGGAAAGAATGAGAGATCTTTTCACTAAGATGTTGTTTTGTCTGGATCTTATTGCTACCACAAGGTGGAATGTCTCCCTGACCTCACACATGTATTTGTAATACATGCCAAGACCCCAGAGTCTGTGTGATTAAGGTCTCGAAATGGGTTCCATCCAGTGACATTCAGAAATCATGGAACTAGTGGCATAGATCTCCGTGACTAGCATCGATAACTTTCAGATGTGGTGTGAGGATGCCATCTAGAGACACCTGCAGTAGAGGGAACCAGGTGTCAGTGAAATGGACACATAGGAAGAGCCAGAGAAAGAAAAGTTTCAAGTTACTGACTGTGTACAAAACCGTGACAATTTCATGGTCCCCCTAAGCCTTGTCTTTCCAATTCAAGTCAATTCTTGGCATGGCTCACTAGCATGGTGCGGAGAAGAACCTAAAGGTGTCAAATACAAGACCAGGGTTCCTCTGCCCGAACTCACATTCGAAACTAAACTTGAAAAACAGATAATGATGAAGAGTTGAGTCTTGTCCAGTCTCTCTCTAATTAATTAACAGCTCTGTGCACAGGCCTGATGTAGCAATTAGAGACTCTTGCTGAAAATGAGAACAGATAGAGAAGCAGTTTAAAATCGACATGACAGATTCGTGGTCTGAGGAGATGCCAAGGCTGAAGGAGAAGTGTTGACTTCACAGGAAGGATTGGAGAGTCATGAGGCTGCATTGCCAAGAGTGTGGAGAATTAGGTTCTGTCCTACCATCTGGGGATGGAAGTCTCCCTGCCAGCCAGCCATCTACACAGAAATCCGTGTTTCCCACATCAGCTATGGAGGTAGGGCTAAAGATTTACAGAACAAACTGAAAAACACCGTCACCAGCATGGAATCTTGGAAGAGTCACTTTCTTCCTGTAGGACAGGATATTCACATTGGTGACATGGAATGGGATGTTCTTCAGTTCTATAGACACTGGCAAGATCTAATCCCCCAATGCCAACTAGAACACCAACAAGTAACTTTCAGAAGTAATACACTAGAAGTTAAATAGTGTGATTTTCAGATAATGGGTGCCAGTTTAATCATAAATATTGTCTTGATTATAGATTGACTTCATATAATATAGTCATATTAATTAGGAAATTAATTAGGAAATTTTATCAAAATAAAAAAAAAAACAACTGTTCTGAAATCTCCAGCTTGAAGACTTATGTGTAAATCTCCCCTTGTCTGGGCTTGGTTCACATACCAATGCTGCTAGTTTAGTGGAGAGATGGGAGAGAGGAAGGGTAAAGAAGGAATAGCTGGCTTTATGACCTTTGTAGTAGGAGTTGCGGAATCCTATTTCCTACTGAAGATTGACACAAGTGTCTAATCTTTCAAAAATGGAAAGTTCAAATGTCAAACACATACATTTTGACCCCCTTCTCCAGGCAAAAATATCACACAAAAAAATCACATTCTATTTTTTCCTAGGTTTTTCTTTTCTATCTTACATTGAAGCTTAGAGACAGTTAGCTAACATCCTGAAGGGTAACATTTACTAAGTGGAAAAGTTATGATACAAATCTTAGGGGTTTTTTTCTTTCCCTTTTAAATATTGATATTTAAACTTCCAAAAATAAAAGTATGGCACATACCTATAACCCAAGTATTTGGGAGCTGGAGGCAGGAAACTTCATGGCAAATTCATTGCCAGCCTGGGCTATATGATACCCAATCTTAGAACAAAGTGGTATTAAATATTAAAAAAAAATTTTAAATGAAAAGCCAAAAAAAATCCAGAGTCAGCATCAGCTAGTTATCAATTTGTGACCAACCTTATTTCATCTGTGCTCCAACCTACAAACACACACACCCTAAGAGTCAAATCCCCAGACTAGAGAGATGGCTCAGTGGTTAAGACCCTGGTTCTACTCCCAGCATCCACATGGCAGCTCACAACTGTCTGTAACTCCACTTCCAGGGTGTCTGCTCACACAGAGAACATACAGGCAAAACACCAGTTCACAGTAAATACATACATACATACATACATACATACATACATACATAAATCTTTTTTAAAAAGAATCAAATCCCAGCCGGGCGGTGGTGGTGCACACCTTTAATCCCAGCACTTGGGAGGCAGAGGCAGGCGGATCTCTGTGAGTTCGAGACCAGCCTGGTCTACAGAGCTAGTTCCAGGACAGGCTCCAAAACCACAGAGAAACCCTGTCTCGAAAAACCAAAAAAAAAAAAAAAAAAACCAAAATCAAATCCCAAGTATCTAAGGCCATACATTTACATCTCATACGTGCCTCTTACTGTAATTTGTTTGTTTAAGAACTCGAAGCATTTGTCTTGTAGGGTTCCCCACGTTCCAGATTTTGCTGACTACATCACAGTGATGATGGCAGTTAATATGTTAATTGCTATAGCCAGGTCTTTCAGACTCAGAAAGGCAAGGCTGCAGTGCTAGAGGAGGGTGCCTTCCTCATGGGTTGCTATGGTGATGGAATATGTCCTGTGGGGTTGCTGCTTTCCAGTTGTAAAGTCAGAGATGGATTTCATGTCCCTAACTTCCCATGGTCCTGCCCTGCCCCCTGTAGGTTGTACACAAGGAGGGTATCCTCTTTTTTCTTTTCATTATCTTTCCGTTTCAGGAACACATAGAAGACAAACAATATCCCCAGAAATGTCAGGACCCTCTCTTGTCACAACTGCAGCCCCTCTCTCCCGGCCAGACACACGGCGAGCTGAAGCGCTACTACAGCATCTGCCAAGACACTGCCTTGAGGCACCCGGGCTTTCAAGAAGGAGAAGGAGGGATGAGCCAGGTGGAGAGGACTCGGAACTCCTTGAGCCCCACCATGGCACCCAAGCTCAGCTTAGAGGTTCGAAAACTCAGCAATGGCAGGTTATCCACATCCCTGAAGCTGGGGCCCCTGCAGCCTAGGGGAGTGCCACTTCGAGAGAAGAAGGCCACCCAGATGGTGGCCATTGTGCTCGGTAAGTCTGAGTTGCTAATTTGGGTCGGGTTAGATGGTTCGTTGAAGCTAGTGCTGGATGCTGCAGTGGGGCAATCATAGCTGCATTTTAAAAACATTGGAAATTCAAGTATAAATATCTATATCACAACTGAAAAGGTTTCTGTATGAATATTAACTCTTATGAAAACTCAAAATACCGAAATGAAACTTATGAAGTCACTTAATTTAGGTTATCATATAGAATGATAATGTATAAATTGAGTGATAATGGTTCAACGAAAGTGTCTGGCATGCATTGGGTATTTAATAAATATTTCCTTATTTTAAAATATAAATGAGAAAATAAGAAGGCAAAACTCGTCTGTTGTATGATATGATGATACCGAGATCATCTTAGATAAGAAAAAAAGAACAAAATAGATCCATCAAGATGCTTTGAGTAGTGGGTGGTTCTTTCCTTTCTGTGTTCCTGTATTTATCAAGTTTTCTACTATGTATATGGCCTGTTTTCAATTTTATAGTAAAAAAAGCCTTAAATTCTAACATCTAATTAATTAATGTTTGGTAAATCACAGATGCCACATAGCATTAGTGAAAGAAAAGGCGAATCAATGAATGGAAGCCAAGCTAAGCAAACAAAAAGTGGATGGCATATAGAATTCCCAGCATGGTGCCCAGTAGCACCCAGAGATGGTTTACGGGCTGTTTTCATACAGAGGAAAGTGGCGAGCAAACCCTTCACCCGCATTCTCTTTCTTTGCCACCCAGGAGCCTTCATTGTCTGCTGGCTGCCCTTCTTCCTGACTCATGTTCTCATTACTCACTGTCAGGCATGCCATGTGTCCCCGGCGCTTTACAGAGCCACAACATGGCTAGGCTATGTGAACAGTGCCCTTAACCCTGTCATCTATACCACCTTCAATGTGGAGTTCCGCAAAGCCTTCCTCAAGATCCTGTCCTGCTGAGGGAGGAGAGGCCGCACTTCCTTTACCCACTTCAAGATGTCAGGCAGTTGGATCCCTGCCCACCAAGGTCTGCCTGAAATGACTGCACTGTGTTCTGGCGTGTGTGGTATGAAGATTTGGAAAGCAGGACAGCCCTGGTTAGGAATGACCAACTGTTTTATTCTGCAATAGAATGGTCTACCTCCCCAGCTTACATCTGACTTCATTCTGCCAGGCTTCAGATTGCTAAGTGCTGGGTAATAACTCAGAGAGATGTTGGTAAGAAGTGTATGGGACACACACAGAGAATTGTCACTGGAGACATGATGCATTGGAGTGAAAAAAAAATGAACAGGTCTCGGCAGTCTCACCCTACCAAGGGTCCTTGAAATCACAGCCAGGAAGCCAGCTATCTCGTAGACAGTCGGTTTTTCTTCTTTCAGACCCGTAATTCACTGTCAGCACAGTTAACCTTGCGCATCCATGGGACCCATTCGCTGTTTGCCTTCACTCTATCCTGAAACACGAAAGGCAAGGCCAATGTTTAAACCTTTCTGTAGGATGGAATTGGCTGCATTTGGTGAGGGTCTGCTCACCCAGAGCAGACACTGTCCCACATTGGGATTTGGGTTTGTTTCCACCCTTACTGCCCTTACATTACATATTAGCTCTGGCTTGGGGAGGGGGTCCTATGCTTTATTCCCTGACTATCTCAAGACAATTGTAGTGTCTTGATTTCTGGAATCATTCAAGACAAGACGGTTAAAGAAGGTAAGTCAGTTTCCTGTGCAGTGTCATGGCTGAGCTTTGTGGTCTAGAAAGTGCCTTCTGTATGCTATCCATCACTAGGTTTTCCTAGCCAGAAACTTCCATCTGCTGGACAGAGGCCCAAAGCCTTCAGGTGATAGCCACCAAGTGTGCAGAAAGCGCTAGCCGCCTCCCAGGTTCTGAATAGATGACTATGACCGAGGCCGTCTCTTCTCAAAGACTTTACTCTCCCCTGGCCTGACGTTTGCCCATGTGTGGTAGTGACTTGCCTAGACTTGCGAAGGCCCTCGGAACTGAGGGTGCTAGGGGACAGCCACCCCAAGTCATCACATGATGATCTATAAAACCCAAGTCAGATCTTAGCCACGACTCTAACAACTGTGTTCAGAGCATAACAGAAACCGGGTGTGGCCACTCAAGGAACGAAACCACCAGAAATAATAGGTAAATGGCATTCAAAATTGCATTTAGATGGAGCTATAATATATACATCATTTACCTTCGCACCTACAGAGCTTTTTATTGATTTCAGAATCAAGGTCAAATTAATAGATAATTTATGAAATGCTGTCAGCCTGAACTTCAATAAATTTACCTTTCAGAGCATTAGTATATAGCATGATAGATGGCGGCTGGCTGGCGTGCTGTTAAAACTTTAAAGAGCCCAAGAACTTCACAGAGGATTCAAGGCCTCACCCACCCCAGCCTTATTTGTCTGACCCTAATGAGTTAGTTGCCTGATAGTCATGGATGCTTTGGTGCCAGCACTTCAAAGTCTTATTAGCTATAATATTTGCTATTGTGACACAGTATGAGAACCCAAATCCTCTCTGTTCACTGCCTCTTATATAGAGTGCCGTAAAGTATGATTGGTTTTTGTTACAGGCATAGCCGATTCCTGGACACTTAAATCTGCAAAAAATAAAGGTTGATGATTTCTAAATTTCCCCATTCAAAATAAATAAAAACAGATGAGCCTGTGGGGTAAAATATTATAGAGTTCTATGTAAAAAATAATCAGAATCTAGAGGCCGAAATATAAGCATTGGTATCGATACCCTTGTGAGGAAGAATGACAGCAGTTAATTTTTTTATTCCATTTCATTTTATTTTATGCATATAAGAGTTTTGCCTGCCTGTATGTATGTGTGCCACATGCAAGCCTGGTGTCTGCAGAGGTCAGAAGAGGTCCTTGGATCACCTGGAACTAGAGCTGCCATTTTGGAACTAGGAACTAAACCCGGTCTTCTGGAAGAGGGGCAAGTGCTCTTAATCACTGAGCCATTCCGCCAGTCCCTTTTACCTTTTCTTGGTATCAGATAACTAACCTTTACAATAACCTTAGGTAAGATGACTTTATTTTATAGATGAAGATACTGAGACAGAGGGAGGTTAGACACTTGCCAGCAGCTTCATACACTGTCAATAAGTGGTGGGGATTTGAATGTGCATGCCTGATTCCCATGCTGGGACACGGCTTCCTGCCGTAGAGGAGAGGGGAAGAGATCCTAAGATGAACTTAACCCTACCCCACCAACCATCTACTGTATCCAAATAACTTTCCTACATTTTAAAACTATGTCTTAACTCTGACAGTATTTGTCCATGAAACCATCTCAAAGCTGAATTGGGGGCTATTAAACACGATGAGTCTTATTTTTTATAGATGACGAGCAGGTATAAGCACTGTGCACATAAATTATCTCCCTAGTAGACTATAAGCTTCTTGTGGGACATAGAGCACTTAGCCAAGTACCTCAACTTCCTGGAATCCAGCCTAAGATATTGGTTTCATTCTCCTGCCATGTTTAAGGCTTCAAGCAGTAACATAGACAATCCACACTCTCTAGAGATCAATTGGTTCTGCATTCTCCTTAACTTAGATAAAAAAGAACCAAGGCTTGGAACTGTGGCCCCAGTTGGGTAATGAGAGCCAGTTGTACCGAATCCCAGCTCCTTGTTCATTCCACTTTTCCACATCCCAGAAAGGACTTGTAAGAACTTTTAGCTCCATATAGATACAATGTAAACTTATGCCCTCACTTCTACCATTACGCTGGAAAGCTCCTATTGGCTCCACAGTCTCTGTACAATTGACTCTATTAGTCTGTACAGTGTCTATGTCCCAGAATTTTTTGGTCTGGTCCAGAAAGAACTTCTAAGAGAAATCCCAAGCATGCATCCAAAGTTCTCACTGTGTCCTCTTCATCGTAATACCCTCCTGCTGCTCCTCTCTTCCTCCCCACCATGAGCCAACACCTTCAATCTTAGGGCTTATTATTTTCATTGCCAACATGGCCACAAGACTCAGAAGAATGTTGGACCGAACAAATCAGGGCATAGTTCTTGGAGAAACCTCTTCCAGAACCCAAAGAAATAGCATTCTTTCCCAAACTGAGTAAACTGCAAACAGTACAGAAATCAGCATATTTCAGTCAACATTCAACTCAGGGCCATAAGCAAACAGTTCCCTCTTCTAGAGCATCATCCTTTAATATTTCCTTACTCGTTTTCTTAAATCAACCACTTATTAGATAAGTACAAGTTTCTCACCTTATGTATAAGGCACTGGACTGGGCGCCAAGAAACACGGTACAGGAAGGCACAGTCATTGCCCCGCCTACTCAAGAAGCCTCTAGTCTAGTAAGGAGGTTATTTATGTACACAGTGCTTACCTGCTTATTGTCTATTTAAAAAAAAACAGGATTCTGGGTGTTTAGTAACTCCAAATTCAGTTTTGAGATGACTTCCTTGACAAATTCTATCAGAATCGAGATGATTTTAAAATGTAGAAAAGGTATTTCAGAAAGAGTAGTCCCCCAGAACACTAAAAATCAGAACAAGCAAAGATCATTGAAGCAATCAGAAATAACAATGTCTGACTATAGAAACGACGCAGTAGGGATGGGATGTGTCCCTCCATCATTTCTCAGTATCTCTTGTAGCTCTGGATCAAGTGGCAGCCGAGCTGATGGTACCACTTATCACAGAATACATCTAGAACTTGGACCCTAGATCCCCATGCGTGCCGCATACCCTGTGGAGAGTCCACCACTGATTTGGGTGCCTATTCCCTCTGTGCTACCCTGGGTTTCAGCAAAATCGGGCTTTAATCTGAATTCTTGTATCTTCACTCTGAAGGAGAGGGGATGCCTAGCTGGATGGACTTGATATCAGAAAGGGTTCCCATTAGGCAACTCAGAGGCTGGATCGGAAATCAAGGGAGGTCAGTCAAAGAGATTTGTTTTTGTGAATGCTTGGGTCAGAAACCCACGGAGAGGCAGAGAGGTTAAGAGTGTCATTTACAAATAGTTATTTGCTGGAGATCCTGGCTCCCAGGTCTGTGCTCTTCATTTGGTATCTGGTGACATTAGATGACTGGAAAGGCTTAATTTGAATCAATACACAGGGAGCACAGAAGAGATGACAGGCAATTAACTTGATTCCTCCGTTCTACCTAATTGTCTACTCATCGGCTGAGGAAGCAAGTGAGTTGCCATGACTACCTCCTGACACAAAGACTCAGTGCAGGTGATGCCATTGTCAGCTCATCTCTGTGGCACACGTTGGCAGAGGCAGAACCCGAGAGTCCAGGCCAAGCGCAAGACCGAGGACCACTCATTTCCTCGAGCCTCACCTCAGTTAATCGTCTGTCCCCACCGCTGCGCAAAGAGTTTCTGCTTTGTGGAGGGTCTGGCTCCTGGCAGGAGCAGCTGCAGACTTCTGAGGACGTCCGAGCCCCCAGGTGGAAGCAGAGATGACTCCATGTTGGCTCTAACCCTCTCATGGGAAACAGTGTTCAGACATGAGTCGCGGGCTGAAGTTCTGGGGCTAGCATGGACACGTAGCTTCAGGCAAGTGCTTTAACCTCTGAGCTTCACTTTACTCATGAGAAAAATGGAGACCTGAAGTCCTAGTCTTTTTTAGGAAACCACATGAAGATAAAATCACCAGCTAGTAGTTCCCTTTGTCTATGCCTGTTGCTATAGCAAAAACCTGCAGACAGGATCATTTACAAATGATAGAAATTTCTCTTCCCACAGTTCCTGAGGTTAGAATATCTAAGATCAAGGCACCAGCAAATTTGTTGTCTGGGTGGGCTCAGTATCTGTGTCTAAGGTAGTGTGTCTAAGGTGTGGTGGGGAAGGGCCTCTGGTCCGTTTGTAAGACATTAATTCCATTTGTAGGGGCAGAACCCT
The DNA here is from genome assembly GCF_000317375.1 of Microtus ochrogaster. Classification (NCBI taxonomy): domain Eukaryota; kingdom Metazoa; phylum Chordata; class Mammalia; order Rodentia; family Cricetidae; genus Microtus; species Microtus ochrogaster. The sequence goes on from NC_022010.1 coordinate 54,580,320, forward strand.
CGTGGCCTCGTTACCTTTTGAACACCTTACTACTATTACTGGTTAGGAATGACCAACTGTTTGTTCTGCAATAAACAGCAAGCTACCTCCCCAGCTGACATCTGACTTCATTCTGCCAGGCTTCAGATTGCCAAGTGCTGGGTAATAACTCAGAGAGCTGTTGGTAAGAAGAAGTGTATGGGACACACACAGAGAATTGTCACTGGAGACATGATGCGTTGGAGTGAAAGAAAAATGAACAGGTCTCGGCAGCAGCAGAACTGCTTCATCAACTATAAAGCCCTCACAAATGCCGAAAGGTGACCCTCATCCTGGCTTTTGTCATTACTGTGTACTCCTCAGCTGTCGTGCCTGACTGGATCATCTCCTTTCCAGATCCTCTTCCTCAAGTTATTTGGTGTAACCTTTCCAACTTCCCCTGACCACGACCACACAAGCTGATTTTCCTTGTCTTTTACTCCCTTAATGTACCCAGGACACCTGGCTGTCTTTGTAGTCTGGCAGCTGGACAAATGTGTAGCACGTAGCAGGGCCCCTTTCCTGCTCCGATGGCCACCTGCTCCAGTAGGCTGTGACCTAACACCCAAGTTGACGATGCCAGAAACTTACTTGCTAAGTCTGCTTTGTGTTCCTGTTCCTCTCCTAATCATGGATGGGGAGCAGACACTTCTATTCCTCAAAGCTGCCTGGCTTTGTCCCTCATGGTGCCCAGTTCTGTCAACCCATCTTCTCCATCTGTTCCAGCCTGGCAGAAGTGCCCTGGGTATGGAACACTAATGTTGAGGGCTCCTGCAACAAGGGAGGCACATACAGGACCATTGCAAACAAGAAGTACTCAGGGTTCAGAAGTACGGGGTCAGGGCACTTAGAGGGTTGTGCTCTCTCTGAGGACCCCAGGGACAGCTCCTGTCTATAGCGATTACTAGCAACCCCCTCGACGTGTTCCTTAGCTTTTGGCAACCTAACTCCAGTTCCCATCAGCACGTTCTTGTAGCATTGTGTCTGGGGCTAAATTTTCCATCTATAAATCATTGGATTAGGACTGCCTTCACCCAATATAACCGTATCTTAACTTGATTATACCTGCAAAAACTCTTATTTCAAAATCATTTATAGTTCCCAGGGTTTAGGACTTTAGCTTTGTTTGTTTGTTTGTTTGTTTGTTTGTTTTGTATGTCTGTGAGTCTGTGTCTGTGTGTCTGGGTAAAAATGCAATTCAGCCCATCAAATACGATGAGAGTGGTCTGGGGGGAAGAAGATGAGATGTGGATACATTTGGGTATAGGTATGAAAGTTGAATTTCATCCCTGGCACACAATCCCTTCGTGGACTGGGTCAGCTCTGTAAACTCCCTCAAGTTCCGCTTTATTTTTAGTAAAAATGTCTAGCCTAATTTCTAGGTGATGCTAATACAAGCTAAAGTTATTTGTAGCAGAATATAAATTATCTGTTGAGCCCTTAAAACTTGTAAACATGCATACTAATAAAAGTCAGAGCTAATTCAAAATCAACCATTTGCTTCTCTGTGTCTGTGGGGCAAGTGAACAGCAAACTCATTGCAGGAGGGGATGACACATGACAATGTCCTGTTTCTGTCCTGTGCTATGCCATGTCACTCTGGGCAGACTAAAAGTACTTCAGAGAAACACTGAGCCAACCCCTCTAAGAAACACGGACCACACTGAGTCTTGCATTACAATTGAGCAGATTCCATACGTCTCCACATTAAGACCCTTAAAAAGCTTATACTTTATCACAAGCTATAACCATGAGATTTGAGAATGGAAAAGGACTGTATCTCAGTTCTTAGTGTAGAAATCCCCTCTTGGACATTTCAGATCTGTCATCGTCCACTTATAGTAAGGAACTGGCTCAATACTTTCCAAGACATGTGACAAGTTGTCCTTTAAACAAAATCCTGCCAGGTCTGGAGATGTAAACTGTGTGTTTGGCTGCGGCATGCCAGGAGCCACCTTGTTGGTGACTTTTACCGGGCTCCTAGCCACAGCGGGTTTGCACATTCCATGGCAGGGGCATGAGGATTGGAAAAGTTAGGTAGGAGGAACAGAGGTGAGAAAGAGTCTCAGAGACACAGGAGAGTATGCAACTAAAGCGGATCCTGAATGCTGAATCCTTCTAAATTCTTGGTTCTGAGTTCTGAGTCTGTCCACATTTATTTTTCCATACACTTTTATACCTGAGAAGAAAGCAGAAGGCTGCTTTCACACGACACAAAGGACATCCAGAATAGTTTCTTGTCCAATACTTTGAGACACTGAGTCATTAATTCTTGAGAAAAGCATTTTCCTGTTTAAGCACTAAACCCACTCCAGACCAAGTATCCTGAAGGCAACCACTTTATAGGTCAAACCTCTTCATTCAAAAGAAGGAGCAGAAATATGCTTGAACTCTCTGACCTTTGCTCAGGGTGAAGTGGATCCACCTCTATGGGCCATCTTAATGTCCAGAACACCAATAACCACACCCTAGGTCAGGGTGTGTAGACACACTTGTTGTCAACAACTTTGACAGATAAGAATTCTTGCTTCCTTTCCAGAGGACCAGAGTTTGACTCTCAGCATCCGCACAGATGCTCAGCATCATCTGTAACTCTAGTTCCAGGGGATCTGACATCTTCTTTTGACCTCCACAGGTATCAGACATGCAACTTATACACAGACACACAAGCAAACACAGACAAGCATCCAAACACACAAAATAAAATGAAACCATGTTCTTAAGTTATAAAAAAGACCCTGATATTATTCAACCCAAATCTGCCTCCTTTTAAAGTCAGTCTTTAGGTTCATCTTCCATGTGTGAGGTTAAGACAGTCCTCAAAGTTTCAATTACTCCATCTCTAATTCAAGAAGCATTCTTTCGCACTACCTATCTTGGTTGATTTCCTCCAAATATAGACATTTCATTAGTTTTTCTTAAACTACAGGACCTCAATAGGTTATGATCCTTTAAATGTTGTTGAATCAGCTCAGAGTGCCATAGATTCATTATTTCCCATGATTGGAATATTCAATTTTTAATGACCCAGCTCAAATTGCATTGACTTTGTAGGGCTCATATTGAAATTCTAAAAAGGAAATTTGCATAGAGAATGGAGATGTTTAATGGGCTATGACTTAGAGATCAACACATCCAAGGGGGATGGAGGAAGCAGGAGTAAGTACAGAGTATAGCAACACAGAGAAGAGTCCCTCTGGAACTACCAAGTAGGTAGACCATTTTGGTCCCAGCCCGTCACTGAATGAGAACCACCTCTAGGGAGGAGGCCTGACTTAGGCAAAGGCTCTCTTCAGTTGAAAGCTTTTATTCTAGTCTTAACAACTACAAGAATATATCCCCCAATGAGATCTACTACAATCTACCCTCTGTAGCACTTTTTTCTACTTTCTTCTAGAAACAGCAACAACAGGAATCTCACTGGTGTCTCTTCCTATGCAAGGTTAGTAGGAAGGTCTATAATCTCTAGCTGGTTACAAAGTAATTTTCATCTTTTCAGTACAAAGGAATAAAATATTGGTTCACAGTACAATATGAATGAACACATTACACTAATGCAAGAAGCCAGACACACAAATCATATCTATTATGATTTTAATCTTATGAAATATTCAGAATAGATAAATTCACAGTGATAAAAAGATTGTTTATTCCCAAAAATGGGAAAAAAAGGGGGAATGGGGGCTAACTGCTTGATGGGTGCCAGGTTTTCTCCTATGATAATGAAAATGGAACCATCTAGAGGGAGTGCTTGCACAATATTGTAAGTTACTAAATACCATTCAGTTATTCATTTCCAAATGACTAATTTTATATCAACTAAAACTTTTAATTATGAAAAATTAACAAATCAGAAAGGACATGTCATATCCTCAGACTGGAAGACTCGATATGCTAAGATGACAGTTTTCTCCAAGTTGGTATGTACACTTATGCGATATCTCTCCAAATTCCAGGAGGCTTTTTCTTCCTTTAAAAAACAAAATCTCACGAGCAGATTGTAAATTTATATAGAAATGCAAAAATCCCAGACTAACCAAAGCACATTTTAAAAAGAAGAAATATCCAGACTAGGTAAATCCATAGAGACAGAAAGAAATTAATCATTTCCAAAAATGGGGGAAGGGGCAAGGGCTGGAGAATTCCCACTCCCTGATTTCAAAACTTACTGTAAGTTATCAGCCAGACTGGCTGTACATGCCTGGAAACCCAAAGGCTGGGGACGTAGGCTATGTGCTCATAGAATGCTTTGCTAATGGATACAAGGCCCTGGGGTTCAATCTGGACACTGTAAAATAATAAAACTATCAGACAGATGATATTTGCATACAGATATAACAACTGAAAACAAAAGTGTCAGCTGATTTCAACAAAGACAACGTACAGGTAAAAGAGTGTTTTAGACAAACAGCTCTGAGATAACCCGACGCAGGGTGATGGACTTTCACTTAGTGGGAGAAGGAAGACGCAAGAATGCACAGGTGCTAGACTTGGCCAAAGAGCTTGGAATCCCAGCACTCAGGAGATCGAGACAGACGGTCATATGCTTGAGAACAGCCTGGGCTACATAATAAGCTCAAGACTAGCCTCGGCCACATAGCAAGACCTTCTCTCAAAACAACAAACAACAAAAAAGAAAAAGAAAACCCAAGAGCTGGGGACATAGTTCAATGGTAGAGTGCTTGCCTGCTATGCAGGAGGCAATGACTTCCCCTAGCAGAAGCTGGGAGGCGAATTACACAATCTCATTTGTATGACATGTACCAAAGCCAAAAATCTATAGAGACAAACAATGTAGTAGTATTTGTTAATTTGGGCATAAAGTAGAAACTGAATTAACCATTAAAGACTATAGAGGAATATGCTAGAAACTCAATTGTGTCCCCCCAAAATTCATATATTAAGCCCTTACCAAAAATCTAACCAAGCCTGGATATAGGACATAATTGGGGTTAAGTTAGATCATAATAATGAGGTTCTGATATGATAATGTTAGTGTCCTTAAGAGAATGCTTTTGTGGCCAAGAAATGTATAGCAGGGTCAGATTCCCTGCAGGAAGCCCCTGAAAAGCTGACACAATCAGTTATCAGTGTAAAGCTTAAGTTGTAATGGAAACTGGAGGATTTTAGAGATTCTAAACATCTCATGATATTTGCTAAAGAAAGCTATAGTTACTGAGAGAACCTAACCTAGGTGAAAGGTCATGTATGTTACCTGGAGGAGGGCCATAGAAGGGGTACCCAAGTCTATTGGAGCCCACTAAATAACATCCTGTTCCCTAGATGCTAAACATGGAGACACAGCTGCTGATGTTTGTTCTTGGAGGTGTCGGTCTTGCTTTGTTCTAATTTCCCTCCATTTAGAATGGGAATGCTTGCTTCATTTGTACATCATTGTATGTTGGAATTACGTAAGTTCTCTTTTTATGATATTGGGACTCGCAGAAGTGTGCCTTGTTGGGGCTGGAGGGATGGGCTCGGCAGATGAAGGCACTTGTTGCTCTTACAGAGGACCTGGATTTATAACTTCCCTTCCAATGGATCTGATGTCCTCTTCTGACCTCTGTGGGTACTAGGAACACATGTGGTACACATTTATACAGGCAGACCAAACACTCATCCACATTAAAAAAAAATCTTTTAGGTGTTGCTGGGACCATTTAGGTGGGGCAATCTTGAAGTTGGTAAATGCTTGTTGAGTTATGAGATGGTGGCCATTCTTGGTAACCAGGAGTGGACCGCTGCAGTTTTGAACTTAGATGATCTCCGCCAGCTCCTGACGTGAATGCTTGCTCATCAGCGGGTGGTGCAGTTTTAGGAAGCTGTAGGATTTGTAGGATAGGATGCGAGCCTATTTGCTATAGGTGGACACTAGGGGCAGGCCTTTGATGGCTATCATCTTCCACCTGGTTCCAACCCAACTCTTCCTCCATGGTTCACCATCACGGGAGAAACCTCTGCCATGGGCTCCCATCGTGCTTTCTCCACCATGATGAACTGAGACCTTCTGAAACCGTGAGCTAAAATCAATCGTTCCTTGTTTGCATCTAAAAGCTGCGCGAGTCTCGGTAACACGAGGGTAACTAAGAGGTGCATCTCCAATCTCGTGGTCCCTTGTGTCCCTTCGTTCTGGTTACTGCCTCAGAGACTTGGTTTACATCTTTCCCAGGTTCCCTAAGGGAGCTTAGCTTAGTTCCTTCCACTCCCAAAGAAATCCACTTGTACCAAGCTACTGATAATAAGATTTAGTGGAATCATCTAAGCTGTGAGCAGAGAGACAAAGAGGGAAGAGCTGCGGGTCACCCGGTCACCGTATCCCACGTTCTCTCTTTTGTGACTGTCCTTCACCACCTGCGCCCTGGGCTTGGTCTGGTAACACCCAACTTTCTATCTTGCATGATTAAATTCCAAGGACTTCTATGTAGTGACATTTCATTTGTATTTTAATGAATAAAGCTTGCCTGAAGATCAGAGAGTAAAAGAGCCACACTGATCAGCCTTACAGACCAGGCAGTGGTGACACACACCTTTAATCCCAGTAGCCACAATAGTCTGCCATAGAAACAAGGCGGTAGTGGTGCATGGCTTTAATCCCAGCCCTAGAGAGGAATATAAGATGGGAGGAGACAATTCTCACAGACAGTCTCATTCTGAGATTCCTGGAGGCAGGATCGCCATTTAGGACTGAGGTAGAGGTAAGAGCCAGTGGCTGGTTCTTTTGCTTTTCTGACCTTCAGGTTGAACCCCAAGTTCTAGCTCTGAGCTTTTATTAATCGTGCTACACTCCGATCCCTTTTCTGACTGAGTTCATATCAATGTATACCATCTACATGAAGACAGTCAGTCCCTCTAAGAGAAATTCCATATTCGCCATTTTGTTAAAGCCATCTTTTGCACCTTGGAGTATTCATAAGCAAAATAAACAAATGAAAATGTACAAACTTTAACAGTCTATTGACAATACCCTACTTATTCAAAATGTGAGTCACTCCATGTTTGGGCTCTCCTTTTCCCTAAGTGAAGCAGTTCTGTTCTTAGGGCTCCCTGACTTTACCCTCCTTCATTCTGTTCTTGAAGGTACATGATAGGTTTTTGTGTTGCGGCTTCTCTATAATCGCCCCCATCCCGTCTTTTGTTAACGTCTGTTTGAAAGCCCATGCTCTGCAGAGAACTCCCTGCACTGGCCCGTCTTTCTTTATGAATGCTCCCCTTTATCACTGGAATTACTTCCTATTATATTATAACCAGGGGTTTATTGTTTAAATCTCCCACCTCTCCCAACTCACATTCTTGTCTAAAAGTCTCACATCACAGAGTCACACCTGTGGTAAGTACTCTTTTGAAGTGAAAAGTTAATTTGTAATGCAAATAATTACTTCTTTAGTTATCTCATTTTCAAGTGAGTATTTTCACATAGCATATTTTCATAAAGATAAATTGGGGGCAAATGATTTCACACTTTTTCCTTCTCTATCTCTCCCTCCTTCTCCCTCCCATCTCCTTGCTGTCCTCATCTCTGGTTGTCTCCAGCCTCTCCTGGGACTGGTGAAAAACCCTGGCTTTTTCTCCCAGGCTCTGCTTTTCTTAAGTGAGAAACTCTCCCCTCATGTGTCTTAGTTAGGGTTTCTATTGGTGCAAGGAAACCCATGGCCAGAAGACAAGTTGGAGAGGAAAGAATGTGTTTGGCTTACACTTCCACTTCACTGTTTATCATGGAGGAAAGTCAGGGCAGAAACTGAAACAGGACAGGAACATGGAGGCAGGAGCTGATGCAGAGGCCATGGAAGGATGAGGCTCATTGGCTTGCTGTGCATCGCTTGCTCAGCTTGCTTTCTTATAGAACACAGGACCACCAGGCCGGGGATGGTACTACCAATAGTGAACTGGGACCTCCCGCATAAAGCTAATTTAGAAAATGCTCTACAGACTTGCCTACAGCCCCATCTTAGGGAGGCATTCTCTTGACTCCTCAAATGACTTTAGCTTGTGTCCAGTTGACGTAAAACTATCCATCACACCATGTATTGGAGCAAATCTTTGTTGTACAAGGAAACCTCCCTCGAACCCCATCTTCTTCCAGGGAAATTCCTGTGCAGAACCAGATGAAGAAGGTTCTTTTGCATGGGATTGTCTGTGCCTGAGACCATGGCGCCTTAAAACTTCCCTTTGCTGACTGTTCTGTTTCTATTAACTTCAATTAAAGTCTTCCTTCTGCAGCTGAAACACTCTAAGAAGTGGATGTCTTTATACCATGGTCTCTGCAGGAGTAAATGAGGACAGTAATTTCTGTTCCATCCTATAAAGTCGTCGGAGCGGGGAGAATGTGGAAGATGATGTAGATTGCAAAGCATGACTCACATATAAAAGAATATAGTCTCTTTATATTTAATCATAGGTCTGTTTGTTGGAAATATCAAGGGCAGAACTTCTGAGCCTGGAACTGGGAAGAAATGAAAGGCACTCAGGGAAGACAGTGAGCTAGGAACACTGAGTCTTTCCCGTCAAGAATTGCCTGTTCCACCCACATGGACGTGAGAGTGCTTTAAAGAGGACAATGCTATTGTACTGTGCGCTGAATTGTTTCTCATTTGAAAATATGATAAGGATAAAGCTGCTCAGAGCAGGGGTAGAGGGGAGTGGGAACAAGAGCAATCCTGCTCAGAATTACCAGGCAGAGGTCAAGCGAGGGAGCAGAGACCCTGTTTCTGTGCCAAGTAAGTTCTACACGAAATTCTACACCTAGAGCAAAAGCAGGGGAAGGGGGAAACTTTTACAACTGAGAGGATATTTTACAAATATCCTCAAAAACAGGACCGAGAAGGTGTAAGGTACCAGTCCTTTCTCACTGATGTGGCAAAAGATTCAGGAAAAAGACTTGAAAGAATTAATATTTTCAGTCATATAAACAGAAGTGTCGTCAGTAACTCCATCCCACAAATCTCACCATCTCCCTATCCACTCTTGACCATAGAAAACGTGTCTTAACTTCTCTCATTAAATATAGTGTGTTCTGGTAAATTTCTATGAAAAAACAAACCACAGTTACCCGAGAAGAGGGCTCCTCAGTGGGAGGATTTCCGTTCATTGGCCTGACGGCATTTCTATAGAGCATTTTCCCGACTGATGTGGAAGGGTGCAGACCATTATGGGTTGTGCCAGCCTGGGAAGGTGGACCTGGATTGTGTAAGAATCTTACTGCCTTGAGTTCCTGCCCTGGTTTCCTTCGATGACGGACTATAACCTGCAAACCCTTTCTCCTCCAGGGGCTTTTGGTTGTGACGTTTATCAAAGCAAACTAGTAGACTGTAGGACCTTTCAAACTGCCATTCTGTTGCTTATGCAGTCATGACCTTGATCAACCGAACTTCCAAGGAAGAGATAAAGAACCAAGAAAATTGAAGTATCCAATGGCAGAAATGCTACTTTCTGCAAGCCTGAATGTGACCTATGTTATTAAAAAAATTAGCCTTTCTAGATGATTTTTTTCATGTTGAAAATATATCAAACACTCAGAATACTTTAAAATAATATAACTGTGTAACAGCTTTATCAAACATTGACATTTTCTCATACTCATTTCAAATCATGTACAAGAATGAAATATATATTTCCTTATATGTATTTCCATACACACACACACACACACACACACACACACACACACACACAGGCCCTCCTTGTGTCATTTTCCTCCTCTATGCCCAGAAGGAATCAGCTGCTGGTATTCAGTGTTTAGCATTTTCCTCTGCAATGCTTTGTTACATATGCATGTGGCTACACAGCACTGGAGTACAGGCTGTCAAAATGTTCATTAAACACTATTCTCTGATACTTTCTTTCCTACAGAAACTGAAGTTTGTAGATTTAGTTCATTCATTCGTTCTAATTGCTGTGTAAACATACCATTCTCCTGCCGATAATCATTTACTTTGCTCTCAAATCTTTATGCTGTAAGAAGATGCAGCAGCGAATACTTTCATGTGTGTACCCTTGAGCATGTCTACTAAATTTTCTCTTGAACGTCAACCTCCAAGAGAAATCACTGGTAGTGACACTTGCACATCTTCCTCTACAGCAAATATTATCAAATTGTTTTCCAAAACAGTTGTATGCATTTGTTTTCCCTTCCCTAGTTTACGGAAGTTCCTTCTTGTGTTCATTTTCGGTTCCTTTGAGCTATTCACTACTGACAGCTGGTCCCCAACTAACAAAAATTCTAGTTATGATTTCCCAGCTTCACAACAGTATGAACGCTGTGTGCCTTCAGTAGAAACCGTACTTTGTATGTTGATCTTTACCTGGTCTAGCACTATGCAATACACAGCACAGCACTCTCTTGAGGTGCTGGTAGCAGCAAGAAGCCATGCATCTAGGATCCATACTACTGAGAGAGTATGCAACCAGTGTTATTCGGTGTACTGCATTATTAAGCCATGATGTTTGTATATGGAATGTATTTTCAGTCTACAGTATTTTCATCTTCACAATGGGTTGACTGGAATATAAAGTAATATGATATTCCTCATAGTAAGTTGAGGAATATCAGTCTTAATTTTGCTGGTCTAATGGGTATTATTTTTCCTCAACTCTTTATAATTTTATAGCCATTGCTGTATTATGATCTTTTCCAATGCCTATTTCTTGAATGTAAAGATGTGATTGATTTTTATATTGATGTTGTATCCAGCAGCATTGAAGGTCTCTAATGAAGGAGGCCTGTAGTTGCTAGATTCTCTTAAATTTCCTGTGTACTCAAATATGCTGACTGAAAACAAGATTTGTTTTGGAACTTTTAATTTTTCTAACTTCTATTCTTTTTTCATCTTATTGAATTGTCTAGAATGTTCAATAGATGATAGATAGTGTGAAATAGCATTGTAGTTTAATAAAAATTCATCATCATGGAAAAGTTGGGGGAGGAAAGGGAAGGGAGAAAGGATGTAATTATATTATAAACTCAAAAAAATCATCATTAATTTTCTGATTTTTTGGTAGATACATCCTCTCACAATTTAGAATATTACCTTCTATACACAGATTTTATGAGCTTTATTTCTGTTTATTTTTTTAAAATAAAATCCGACATCTGTATCTTTAACATTCCCCCAAATATCAGCATGGCTGGCTTCTTCCCTTCCTTTCCCTCCTTTATTCAAATGTTATATATGATATGTGCAAGTTTTATATATAAAACAGCAGCTTTCTATACCTGAAATGAACTCTGCAAATTCCTTTTTCTTAAATGAATGATTATGATAAAGTTTGAATGTTTATCAAAAGTGCCTTTTCTGGATCTAAAATAATCACTTTCCCTTCTTATTGGTTGTGTGGATTTTCCAATAGGAAATAATTTTGTATTTTTGAAGCAATTAATATTTTACTCTTGACTGGTAATAAAGAAAGAGAAATGAGGAAGAGAGGGAGAGAGGGGCAGGGAGGGAAGGATGGAGGAAGAGATGAAGGGAGGGAGGGAAGGAGGGAGGGAGGGAGGGAGAGAGAGAGGAAGGGAGGGATGAAGGGAGGGAGGAAACTTCCTCGGAGAAAACTAAACTTCCATTTGCAAGTGGTTATCAGTTGGAGCTAGCGTCTGTGTTAGAGACAGGAACATGTGTCCATTTGTCCTCCTGACTCAAGGACCCCATCCGGTGCTCACCCATGCCGGCCTGGGCATGCGGCCTCGATCTCTGTGAGCTCACACGTGCAGGAGTCCCGCTGTGTTTAGAAGGCTTTGTTTCTTTGGTGTTCTCCATTCCCTCTGGCTCTTACCCCTCTCTGCCTTCTCTTCTGAGCTCTGAGGGGAAATATTTGATGGAGACATCCCATTTAGGGCTGAGTGGTCTGAATTCGTATGTTGTCTGAATGCGGGTCTCTCTATTTGTTCCCATCTGCTGCAGGAGGAAGCTTCTCTGATGATGGCTGAGCAAGGCACTGCTCTCTGAGTATAGCAGACTTTTGTTAGGCCCTCCTAGCAATCCATTATTATTTTATTATAATTATTATTATACATTTATTGCTACATTCCTTTGGTAGAACAGTAGTATTTGTTTATCGTTTTTCCATTGGCTATCTAGTCTCAAGTTCTTAGTCACCCAAGCACAGGTAGGTATGGACTCTGTCTCAAGAAATGGTCAACTCAGATGCTGGTTTGATTACTCCCTCAAGATCTGCACCACCATTCCACTAGCTTATCGTGCAGGCAGAGCACACGGCAGGGTGGTAGCTGTGTAGGTTCTACATTTCTCCTTCGGTAGGGTACAGAGTACCTTCCAGCACCAAGAGCGGAGCTAGTAGGGTTACAGGCTCTGTGAAGGCACATGCTTGACTTCTCCATAGTCAATGAGTTGTGTGGTTGTGGTCTTTGGCAATAGGACCCTGCTGTCAGTTTGTGGGGAACAACTTATAGCCTTAGCAATTGCCTGGGTTCTTTGAGGATTCCCATGAGACCCCTTTAGCCAACAACTCAATTAGATGTAACCCATTCCTCATTCTGAAACTTCATTTGCTGTTGAGAGATGTTCAGTTGGGGGCTTTGTCTCCCTTGCCCCGTTATTTGGGGATCTCACTTAGACCATTTTCATATATTGTATATAATTAGGAAGCATATATAGGTTTCCATATGGCCCCAAAATGGCCCTTAATTTTAGCTGTCCCTCTCTCTATTCCCTCCCTTCTCCCCTCTTCCCTCTCCTTTGCCATTTGATCCTCCCACTCCAGTCCATCCCATCCATCCATAACTATCTACTTTATTTCCCTTTCTGGGGAGATCTGTACCCTCCTGCCTAGTTCTGTACACCCATCCACTGTGGTCTACAGATTGTGGCTTCCTTATCTTTGACTTAACAGCTAACATCCACATATAGGCAAATACATACCATGTTTGTCTTTCTAGGTCTGAGTTACATCACCCAGGATGATTTTTTTCTAGTTCTATCTCTTTACCTACTAATTTCATGATTTCATTTTTTGAAAAGAATAATAAATATTACCCTGTGTAAAAATGTACCACATTTACTTTATCTATTCATCCATTAGCAGACACTAGGTTGTTTCCAGCTTCTGGCTATTATGAAAATAGCAGCAATGAGCATTTAGCATCTATAGTAGGATAAAGTGTCCTTTGTGTGTATGCCCAAGTGATACAACCAAACCTTGAGGTAAATCGATTCCCATCTTCTAGGGAACTACCACACTGGTTTCCATAGCGGCTGTATGAGTTACACTCCCACCAACAATGGATGGGTGTTCCCTTATTCCACATCCTCACCAGCATGAGCTGACATTTGTTTTACTGATCATGGCCATCTGACAGGTAAAAGATGAAATCTCAAATTAGATTTGCCTTGCATATCCCTGATGGCTAAGGATGTTGAAGATTTCTTTGTTTCTTAATCGTTTGGGTTTCTTCTAGTGACAGCTCTCTGTTTAGATCTGTACCTCATTTTTAATTGGACTACTTGTTTTCTTGATATCTATATTTTAGTTCTGTATATATTTTGAATATTAACCCTCTGTCAGATTTGTAGTTGGTAAAATCTTTTCCCATTCTTTAGTCAGTCACTTTGTCCAAATGATGGTATCCTTTGCCATGAAACTTTCCTATCTCATGAGGTCCTGTTTATTAAGTGGTGATCTTAGTGCCTGTGCTAATGGTGTTTTGTTCAGAAAGGCTTCTTCTGCACCCACCAAGTTCAAGGCTATTTCACACTTTCTCTTCCAACAAGTTTAATGTGCCTGATCTTAGGCTGATGTCTTTGATCCATTTGGAGTTGAATTTTATGAATGGTGATAGGTATGATATATTTGGTTTCTTTTTAACATGCAACCATTCAGTTTGGCCAGCATCATTTGTTAAAAATGCTGTCGTTTTTCCAGTATGCTTTCTGGCTTCTTTATTAAGAACCAGGTTTTCGGGGGTGGGGGGTACAGAGGCGGCAGCTGAGGCAGGAGGCGGTGTGGGAGGCAAGAAGCTCCCACGAGGACCAATCCCTGCGTCTCAGGCCGCGACCCTGCTCCTGCAGCGCCCTGAGAAGAGGCCGGTCGGATGGGCCGCTGAGCCCGAGTCAGGGACCGGGTGGAGCCCCCTGGAGCTGAGATCAGGATGTTCTGCTTCATGAGGGACGTGGGAGCCTGAAGATCCAATGTTCCTGATGGACCCCTTCACCATTCACCGCCAGCACATGAGCCACATGTTGTCAGGTGGCTTTGGCTATAGCTCCTCTCTTAGCATCACAGATGGTAACATGCCAGCAACCAGGCCCGCCAGCCGCAGGATGCAGGCTGGGGCTGTCTCTCCCTTTGGGATGCTGGGAATGTCTGGTGGCTTCATGGACATGTTTGGGATGATGAACGACATGATTGGGAACATGGAACACATGGCCGCGGGAGGCAATTGCCAGACCTTTTCTTCCTCCACCGTCATCTCCTACTCCAACACTGGGGACGGAGCCCCAAAAGTTTTCCAGGAGACATCTGAGATGCGCTCTGCCCCAGGCGGGATCCAGGAGATAAGGAGGACTGTCCGGGAATCTAGACAGTGGTCTAGAACAGATGTCCATTGGCCATCACATTCGGGACAGGGCTCACATCCTCCAGCGCTCCCGAAATCACCGCACAGGGGACCAGGAAGAACCGCAGGACTACATCAACCTGGATGAAAGTGAGGCCGCGGCCTTTGATGATGAATGGCGAAGGGAGACATCCCGATTCAGAGAGCAGCGTCCTCTGGAGATTCGAAGGCATGAGGTATCTGCGGGTGGAGGACGAAGGGGCGAGGGGCCTCCCTGCCTGGCTATCCAGCTAGTTCGTTGCTGTGACTGTTGAAGGCCTCAGGCTCTCAGTCTCTCTTGTACAGGCTGAGAGGCTGAGAGATCATCCCGTGAAATAACGTGTCCTTCCCAACTTCATCCCAATTTAATATTAAATTAACAGGCAAGCTGGCCCCTACCTCTCCCTGGGGGTCTCAGGGAGAACCTTTTACTGCCCCCACCTCCTTTTTCCGTCTTTTCTCCCCTCACCATGGTGACCCCACTCATCTTGACTCCACTAACTTGAGTTTTCATTTTACTGCTCCATCTCCAAGCTGCCTCATCTTCCTTGAGCCCCTGCCACACATTGAAGGTTTTGGGGCGCAAGCTCTGGTTTAGGGATCACCATCCCTCAGCTCCCCTGGACCCTTGCCCACCTCTTCTTCAGAGCCCCACTGCAGATGCCATCATCCTGTGAGGGCTGTGGAGGGAGCAGACTATTCTCAACTCTTCAGTCCCTTCTCCCACCCCACATCACAAAAAGACACTTTTCTGTACCCTTCTCCGTCTTAATAAAATAAACGATTTGTGCAACTTGTAACTAGGTGTTTATGGAATAGAGGAGAATGAAAAAATAAAAAAAAAGAACCAGGTGTTCATAGGTGTGTAGATTTATGTCTAAATCTTCAGTTTGAGTCCATTGATCAACCTGTCTGTCTTTGTGCCAATACTATGCTGTTTTTAGTACTGTAATTCTGTGGTACAACTTGAAATAAGGGATGCTGAGGCCTCTAGCAGTTCTTTGGTTTTTCATGACTGTTTAGCAATCCTGAGTTTTGTGTGTGTGTGTGTGTGTGTGTGTGTGTGTGTGTTTTCATATGAAGCTGAATATTGTCATTTCAAGATTTCTGAAGAACTGTGCTGGAATTTTGATGGAGATTACACTGAATCTGTAGATTGCTTTTGCTTGGGTAGCCATTTTTACTAAATTAATCCTGGCAATCCATGCACATGGCATGGGAGAGCTTTACATCTTCTGAAACTTGGCCATGATGTATTTTCGATTTCTTTCATCAGTATCTTAAAGCTTGTTTTTTGTTGTTGTTTTTTTATCATACAAGTTGTTCATTTTCTTGTTTAGAGTTAATCCAAGATATTTTTTACATTTTAAGGGGGTGATTGTGAAAACCACAGCTAACATTGACTTTCCTGGAGCAGACGTGGCTGGATCCATAAATTGGTGAACACCCTCAAGTGATAATTTTAACAATTGGAAGCTGGAAAATGGGCTAGTGTGAATGTGAGAGTATCTTAGGGTCAGTCCTTTGGGGTTGGGGGCTAAAGAACCAGGAAAATGTCCCTCTATCAGAGGGAGGGGAAATATAACCATCTTACCAAATTCAAAGTGTTCTCCACTGCAAAGACCTGCATTGGAAAAACTACCTCATGCTCCCCCTTGGGGGAAGGACTTTTACCCAGATCCAATTTTGTATCCCTCTTCTGTCTGATCTAATAACGAGTGCAGGTAGAAGCCAAGAAACACTTGGGAAAGTAATGATTCAGAAACAGCCACACTGAAGGGCTGAGATTTAACGATAATACTATAGAACCCCTACACACGCGCGCGCACACACACACACACACACACACACACACACACACACCACTTCAGCAGGGCTCAAGGAAAATTATTGTGGATTATAGTAGAAGGACGCAGACTCCACTCAAAAAGAAAATTTTAAGAAAATCCAAAACACTGCTAGCACTGCAGGAATTTGAAGACTCCAAGGACTAGGGTTAGGGCTCAACTACTGGATTAGGACACAATTTCACAATAAACACAAGATACATCATGTCCAAGTTTCAACCAAGGTCATAAAACACACAAAAGCACAAGAGAAAAGAAACAGTCTAAAGTGGCAAAGGAAAGAGAATATGGGTTCTGGAAAAAGCGCATAATACTCAAGAATAGATGCAACGTGTAATAAGAGGCAGAATGAAAGGACAATGCCGGAGCTAAAAAGTGCCGAGCAGAAATGAAGAACGCCTTTGTAATGGGTTCATCATGGGCTGGACACAGCCAGGGAAAGAGTCATGGGAGGGAAAGAAGATGTCAGTAAAGCATCCAAGCTGTAATACAAAGAGAAAAGGGACAATTTAGGGGGAAATGGAGGGGCTAGAAAGATGGCTCAGTGGTTAAAAGTGCTTGCTGCTCCTGTAGAGGACCTTGGTTCAGTTCTGAGCACCAGCATGGAGGTTCCCAACCATCTATATAACTCTGGTTCCATGTGATAAGACACGCTCTTTTGGCTTCCATGGACGCTAGGCAGGAACATGGTACACACACACACACACACACACACACACATATATATATATATTCATACATAAAATAAAAGAAAGTAGAACAGAATAACCAAAAAGTGCAGGACAAAAATCTTGTTTTTTTTTTTTTTTAAGCTGTAACTGTGAAAGACTGGAATAAAAAAGGAAAGGGAAAAGAAAATGGAGTAGAAATATTTGAAGTAATAATGACCAAGATTTTTCCAAAGTAACCATAATAACTAAGCCAGAGATCCAGAAAGTTCAAAGAAAACCAACCATCCTAATTATCTGTATCTAGAAATACATTAATTAATTCTACAAATAAACATATATAAAATACCAAAAATATCATTTGGAGGCATATCATTCAAACTAAAGGAAATCAAAGAACTAGGAAAGGTAAGGGGAGCCTCCATGTAGAAGACAATGACATGTCTGAATTAAATCAAACTTCTCTTCAGGAGCCGCCCAAACAAGAAGAAAAAAGTGAAATATTGAAAGCGCTGAAGTAAATACCCACTCGCCCTTACCTGAATTAAATATTCATGATAACAAGCAACCCTTAAAAATCAGAAGCAGAATGAAATGAATGAGTCTTGTGAATAGAGTTGATGGCTTAATCACACAGCAAGAAATCATTTCAAGTGATATTAAAAACACAGTAATTTCCACATCATCTCTGAGATGTGCACATCTCCCAAAGCCGACGGATTATAAAGAACCTCTAAACTGTTATGAGATACTGCACTATTACTCACAAAATTCGCTTTGTTATTGGGACGCTACCACATATGTCTTCCTGCATGGGAGAAAGAAAACAAGCAATGCTGCTGATGTCATTAGGAAGAAAGGTTTTCAGTTAAAAATAAGATACAAGTGTGAAACCAAAAAAGCCATTAGAAAATATCCTTCCCTCTAAACTCTATTTTGAATTTACAATGTATTTTCTTTTCTCGGGATGTGCAATTTTTTTTGTCCTGCTCACTAAAAGGAAAACAGAAAAAAAAAAACAAAAGAAAGAAAAGGGAAAGATCTGGAAGCAATATCAGTAAATACAGTAATAAGCACTCTTAGAACTAAGCATGCCATCTCTAAAAGACATTCCCCAATTTAAAATAAATGAGAAGCTCTTAGGGAAATGGTTGGTTCCAGATTGGAGACAGAGATATAAAGTATGACCCTGGAACATAGTATTCTAGAAAGAAAGCAACAACAAAAACCATGGGAATACATTATACTGCTATGGCCTTTGTGTAGGATATGGTAAAAATGTAATGAATTGAACGATCTCCAACTTTTGCCTATTTAAAGTGTGGATTTGGGTGAGCACATTTCTAACTGAAAAGAGGTGGGGGAGAATCATAATCAGAATATATTGTATGGAAAAATTTATTTTCAGTTTAAAAGTTAAATTACAAAGAAAATAGTGTTGTGGAAAATGTATTAGAAAATGGGAATTTTTTAACTTTGTATTGATTCTTTGCGGATTTCATAATATGCATCACAATCCCACTCAAAAAAACAAAACAAACAAAAAAAACCATGGGAATATATCAAAGGGGCTCAGAAGTCAGCAATGGGATTCACAACTGGGCAAAGTTGGACAATATGAGGATCACAAAAGATAAACATAATAGTTTTAAAATGGTAAGTAGGGGCCTGGAGAGATGGCTCAGTCGTTGTCAAGAGTATTTACTGTGCTTGCAGAAGATCCAAGTTCAGTTCCCATCACCCATGGCATATAATAGTGGCCAGTAATTCCAGTTCCATGGGATCTGATGCCCTCCTCTGGTCTCCATAGGTACTACACCTACATAACCTCCCCATACATGTAATTTAAAATAACATAAAAAACCCTAAAGATGCAAAATAGCTTAAAATACTTAAAATGCAACGTACAAACTCGGTTACTTTTAGAGGATGCTAAGGAATCAATTTATTCCTTGGAAAACTGGGAAATATAAGAATCAAGGACCCATCCTGTACAAGTTGAACCTCAGTATTCAAAGATCATTGACAAGGGAATGCTTTTTCTTCCTTCAGAAACATCCCTACTAAAAATTCAAAAGGAAGAATGTTTTGTCACCCAGAAGACCCACCAGAGCCATCTAAAACTGGAGTAACAGGACACTGGAGACAGTGGCTTGACCATTGCTTTTTCACACTTCTGAGAGTGATCAGGAAGTCTGCAAAGCCCGCGGTTGATGAGCGCACCTCACTCTTCTGCAGAGGGTCCCTGCACTAGTTAGTTCTCCTCTACTTATTCGTGCACATGAATGCCTTGCAAGAATGTATGGATGGGCCGAGCGGTGGTGGCGCACGCCTTTAATCCCAGCACTCGGGAGGCAGAGGCAGGCAGATCTCTGTGAGTTCAAGACCAGCCTGGTCTACAGAGCTAGTTCCAGGACAGGCTCCAAAGCCACAGAGAAACCCTGTCTCGAAAAACCAAAAAAAAAAAAAAAAGAATGTATGGATGGGCACCTCATTCATGGCTGGCGCCCACAGAGGTCAAAAAAGAGCACTATATCCTTCGGAACTAGGCTTATAAATGAGCCATCGAGAGGGTGCTGGGACCGGAACCAGAGCCTCACAGGGCGACCCATGCCCTTCACTGCCAGCATCCTCTCCAGCCCCGCTTACTTTTCTTCTTGGTGTGATGAAATACTCAACAAAAGCAACTTGGGAGGGGAAAAAAGGCAATTTTTCTTTTTAGGAAGGAAGGGCTTCTTTTGACTCAAATCCAAAAGCACAGTCCACCCCCTTGAGAAAATCATGACAGCAGGAACTTATGACAGCTGGAGACATTGTATCCAAAGTCAGGAAGTTGCTAGAGAATGCTTTACTTCGCTCTCTTTTTCGTTCAGTGAAGAGTCTGGACCATGGAATGGTGCTGTACACATTCAGTGTTTTCTTTCTGCCTCAACTAACCCTACTGAGAAACTGTCTCACAGACATACCTAGGGAGAAGCTTGTTTCCATGGTGACTATAACGCCTATCAGGTTGGCAATCAAGATTAAACATTGCAGCCACCTTCTTGCTAGACCCTCCTAAGACAGAGAGCAAGAAGCCAGCACTGTGTGCTCTGATAAACACATCCGTTCCATCAGGAGGGCGCCTTCCACACAAACTCACCGATACCCACTCACTCTCTGAAGGTCCCACCCCTTAGTACCTCAGTATTGGTGTTAGAGTTTCCTTTTGGTTCCCACGATCACTGCTGCCGAACCCTTTTTCTTTCTAACGACCCCTTCTTATCTCCATGCTTTTTGTTTGCTTGTGGTCTGTTTAGCTTATTAAGGGTTGTTTGCCTGACTGTAAGTGGGAGTTAGTTACCTGAGTGTGGATAGCTTGTCAATAGGTATGCTACCGAGGGAAATGACCAACGCCCATTAAGTTCCAATAGCACCCCAGGGAATAGAACGTCATGAGCCCCTCCCCTGCCAATGAGAGAATGTTGGTGTGTGAGCAGCTGTGAGCTCTCGAATACAACAGCCATCTCATGTCCAGAAGACAGAAGACAGCATTTCACACCAGCCCTCCCATCTTCTGGCTCTTTCTTGCTGTATTTTCTTCTCTCCCTCCTCCACAATGTTCCCTGAGGCTATATAGGTGTCCAGTATAGAGACGCACGCTCGGTTAGTTATACTCATCACTTTGACCAATTATGAGTCTCTGCAGTAGCCATCGCCCACTCCAAACCAAAGAAGAAGCTTCTCTAACCAAGGCTGAGAGCAGTACTAGCACATGGGGATAAGCATAAATATTTAGAAAGCAGTTTGAAAACATGCCCATTTAGTAAAAACAAACAACAACAACAAAAAAGCAAAACAAAAAAACAGTTCTTAGCTTCCCCTGGGGCCTATGACCTCCCTAGCCAATTGCTTTTGGCTGGTGTGCAGTAGCAGGTGTGAATTCCCACCTGTGGAATGGGCCTCACATCTGCTCAGAAAGCAGTTAGTTACGACCATAACAGTGATGCCAGCATTGCACCAGAAGCCGTAGCTTGCCTTGCAGGTTGGTAGTGTCGTTTCCAGAGCTCCCAGCTGGGTACGACTGTTGATGATGTCTCTCTCCGTTACTATGGAAACTAGCCAGCAACGGGGAGGCTTTCGCTCCGTTCCTGCTCGATTTCTCTATATCCTGCAATGGAAGCACGTGGTGACTTTAGCAGTAACTTCTGATGGGCAATCACAAGCAACGACAACTAGGTTGATGTGTAATAAAATGGTTTTTTTTTAATCGCCACTTAGCTGATATTAAAAGCAAAAACCCTGATATTGTCACCTTTGAATTTTACCCATTCTGAAAATATGGGGCATAGTAAGAGGTAAATGTTTGAGGAATAAGTCAGCAAGTGTTATTGAGAAAGTTAACAGCATCAAATGACAGCTTTAAAAAAAATCATTCTTGTCTCCAAATGGACACTCTAAACATGGCTTCTTAGCTAGTATGTTTTCCTTGCCTTAAAAAAATCACACCAAAACAAAACAAAACACACAACCAAAAACAATAAATTAGGGGCTGGAGACATGGCTCAGTGGTTAAGAGCACTGGCCCACTCTTCCAGAGGATCCTGGTTCAGTTCCCAGCACCAACATGATGCTCACAATTATTTGCAACGCCAGTTCTGGCAGATATTATTCCTTCCTTCTCCTGACTTCTATAGGTCCAGACAAACATATGGTGCACAGGCATATATGAAGGCAAAACACCCATACACATAAAAAATTTAAATAAATTATATTACAGTTACTTTAATCTATGCCTGAGTCTCTGAAAATTTTATTCACAGTACTAATTAGCTCAATCCTCCTTAGACATTTTAAGAAATTGTTTTGTTTGGTGTTTGGAATTGAATTCAAGGCTTTGTCATTGTTATGTATGTACCCTATTACTGAGCTAAAACTTCCAGTCTGAGATAGATTATCAGTCAGTCTATCTATCTATCTATCTATCTATCTATCTATCTATCTATCTATCTATCTATCTATCTATCTATCTAATCCTTCCATCTGTATCCACGTGCATTCCACAATGCATTTGCAGAGGTCAGAGGACATCTTTCGGGCATCTGTTCTCACCCTCTGCCTTGCTGAGACAGGGTCTCTTCTTACTTCCACTGTGCAGCACACTGGCTACTTGGCCTAGGAGCTTCTAAGCGGTTCTCTCGTCTTTGCCTGCCATCTCACAGTAGAAGCGTTGGGACTGCAGGTGAGCACCATGGCCTCTGGCTTGTTAACATAGGTTCTGTGGATTAAACTCAGGTCTTTAGGGGTAGGCAGCAAGTGTTTTTATGCAATGGTCCTAGATATATTTTAAAGATTTTTATTGGCACATATTAATTACGAGTGACAAATACTTTCATTACGACAGTTTTGCATATAAAATGTGTTTTGATCCTATTTGATTCTCTCCCTTACACTCCCTTGTCCCCTATTGGTCGACCCACTGAGTCCATCTTTCCCCCCAACAGCTGTCTCTTCTACGGTCATGTCTTTAACATGCCTACAGTGCGGGTCTTTCCATCCCCTGACAATGACTAGATAGAGATAGCTAAACCACACTAAGAGAAACGCTTGAATTGTCTTTATCTATAAACTGGAGTCTAGACATGTCATTATGATCCGCTAGGTCGGATGAGTGGATCGAAGCTCTCTAACTCTAGGCAAAACACACAGGGTTTTAGAGGTCCATATGGTCTGTAAGTCCTAGAAAGGCGAATGTGTTCTGTACAGTTTTTGTCACTTAATCCCGAGTGTCTGGACAATGCCTGACACTCTGTTGGACGTCATCACAGCCTGAATATGAAAATGCCATCCCTACCCACATCGGGCTCAGATGTTTGAATCCTTAGTCACCAGCTGGGTGGTGCTATTTCGGGAGGTCGTGGAAATTCTTGGAGGGTGGGCTAGTTGAGAGTCACTGGATGCTGGCCTTTGAAGAAAACACTTGGCTTCTGATTCCTGCCTAGCACTCTGAACCTCCATCACAAGATCCTGCTGCACAATATCCTGCCTCTTAACACTCTTGGAAAAGCGAAACCAAGTGACCAGGAATGGAATCCCTCTGAAATCTTAAACCCCCCAAAAACATCTCTTTGCCGTTACATTGTCTACAGGTCTTTTGGTCACAGTGATGCAAAAGCTGATACAGACATGACAGAGTTTCTCATGACTGGGCAAATGAAAGAATGAGGATTACAAGGGGTGTATGAATACGCAGTAAACATGTGCAAAGGTAGTGGGACCTCCCTGATCAAAATGTTGGTTTTTATGACTGATTAAAAAGGGCAAATTCAAAATATCACCAAGACTCTATGAAAGATTTTTTTAAAAAAAGATTCATCTGATGGAATCTAATGTTATTCCTTTCTGTCTCCTGAGAAGAGCCAGAAACTCACCAAAAGTATGAAGAAATCATAAGAGGGGGAGGGACTGAGCCAGGGAAGAGTTTATAAGTCGTATAATGCATGGGAAAGGGATTGGTCTCCATGGTCTTTGTAGGGTAAACTTTGAGGGACATGTCAAATCCCATGATGACTATAGCCTTAATCTGAGACCTCCTAAAATCTGTCTACAACAGAACAGTCCCTGCATTTAAAAATCAGTGTTCCCCGGGGTGTCGGATAGGCTACGAAACTGCTACAGCGGCACCAGGGGCGCATGGGAGCCACCTAGTGCGTGACAAAGGAGTTTTGGTTTAAAGAACTGGGCTGCGTGGGGACAGAAGAGATGGGATGTGCAGAGGAGCTGAGGCAGAGATGGAAACCCTGGGCGCTTCTTCTGCCCCTGTCATTTCCTGCTGGACCTTGGGTCGGTCACCCTCTGGGCCTGATTCTGCCTCATTTAGGAGGAGATTGTGTTTGATGGGCGGTAACATTTCTTCCGCCTCTAAGAGCACATTCTTTTTGTCGCCAAAGAAGCCTTATTCTGATGAGGAAAACTACCCCTTTTCCCCCTTTCTACAATCTAAATGTCCCCTTGCCTTTCATTTATATGTAAATACATGAGCTTTTGACCAAAATAAAATTATCATCTCTGGGTCATTATTAAAATGCAGTGCAGGTTTCTGAGGCTAAAGGGACGAGGGCACAGTTACTAAACCACCCTGACCTCTTCACTGCCTCTGGCCTCTGTTCTCTAGAGAGTGCATGCTCTGTCTGCATACAAACACACAGTTTAGGGACGCCAAGGAGTGAAACGGGGAAAATCTGAGCTTCTGCATTATGGTGTTGAGTGCAAATTCCGAGTTCCGTTTTGTATCCTGGAGCAAGTCACTGCAACTCTGTAAGCCTCAGCTCCTCTTCCATGTATTGGAAAAGATGCTTTTGATCTGGAGCCGTGGTTCTCAACCTGGCTAACGCTGGGACCCTTTCATCCAGTTCCGCATGTGTGGCGAGCCCCAACCATCAAATTATTATTATTATTATTGTTGTTGTTGTTGTTGTTGTTGTTGTTGTTGTTGTTTCGAGACAGGGTTTCTCTGT
>NC_022010.1:54605193-54610067 GCF_000317375.1 Microtus ochrogaster
CCTCTTCTCAGCTAACTCTCGCACCTGGACTAGCCCATTTCTAGTGTAGCCCACGAGGTGGCTTACCAGGGAGATTCTAGCCTACGTCCATCCTGGGTCGGAGCTTCATCACGTGCGTCTCAGAGAGCAGAGCTCTCGCGTCCGCCCAGGAGAGGGGAACATGGCGTCTCTCTCCAGAGAGCAGAGCTGTCCAGTCTGAGCTCACTTCCTCTTCCTCCCAGCATTCTGTTCTGTTTACTCCACCCACCTATGTTTTAACCTATGAGGGCCAAGCAGTTTCTTTATTGCTTAACCAATGAAATCAACAGATTGATATATGACCCTCCCACATCAGTTACCATGAGTAATAAAGTAGATAGTGTGTTAATGTTTAGGAAGTAGTGAAGCAGGTTTAATGAAAGGGAAATGAGTTAAGAATGGAGAATAGCATCTAGACAGGAGGAAAAAGAAAATTACTCAGATATTTCCTGTCTATTTTAGCAGACAGTATATGACAAGCAGCAAGCATTTTGGAGGTGGGGAGCTAGGAAGTAGAAAATATCCAGGAATTCTTTCCTCGTAGAGCTGGCAGTCATTTTGGGAGGCCAAGCATAGGGCTGAAGTCTGAGCATTTGTCATGTGACAAGTGGCTGGTACCTATAGCACACAAGGAAAGCCAGGAGAGAAGCCTCCCCTTTCTGAGTCTGGACTCCATGAAAAGGAGGGTCCTTGGGGGAGGTCTGTTCTTGGGCCGGCCACTGAGGAGTGGGAAGGAAGGGTAAGAAAGAGGGAGAGAGGAAACGCCTGTGGCAAGTGGGTGAAACCAGATTACGGGAGGCCCAGAAACTGAGAGTCCTGTCTTAACTCTGGTCTGGGTGGCACTGGGAGCCGTTGAAGGCTTCTCGTGTGGGACAGCTCGGTGAAGACAGCTGTGAAAGCTTAGTCTAGGAGCAGAGACTGAGACAGGAGGGAGAGAATGGGGGCAGGACGGATGAAATCCTGACTGCATTTCCTCTCCCAACACACCCAGATTGAGAAAGCAATTTAAGGGAGAAAGAGTTTCTTCTGGCTCACGGTTCAAGTCCCTCATGGTGGAGGAGTCATAGCATCAGGAGTGAGTCAGCTTACCATACCACATCCAATCAAGAGCTACGCATGCTTGTGTTGGTCTCATTCTTCCCTTTCTTTATACAGCCAAGGATCTCAGCCCAGGGAATGGTGCCACCATCTAGGGGATAACTTTTCCATCCGGACTTGACTGGAAGACAGAAGCTATGCACATGGAGCCTTGTGTGAGTGGAAGGACACAGACATGGAGTCTGGCTTTGGGCATGCTGGATCTGTGGAACAGAGGCGGGATATTCCAGCGCAAAATTAAAGCAAAACCAATCTGTTTCTACATGACTGGAAGAGACTTTTTAGAAAACAGTGAGAAATTGGAGAGTCTAACCAAAATCAGATAAAGAGTTTAGTAAAGACAAAAAAATGGAGCACACTGCCACTGTCTTCTCGTTTGATGTCTAATTACTATGTGGGAACAGAGTTGATTTGCGTCGTTTGTATTTTCTTCAGCTGGCATCGTGGGGAACAATAAATGATATTGTGATGGAAATGTTATTTAAGTTTGCTAAATGAAAATAAAAATAAATGAGGAGGGAAGAGAAAATGCTAGGAAATATGGGTAAATATTTCAGCTGTGGTGGGGGATGCGATGAGCTAAACTCTTATCTATCATGCAATTGTATTCTGTAAAAGGATTTACGGCCAACATGAAGGATACTGGGAGGATTCTAAGACAGGATTTTAATTATTTGGAAGGAAAACAGGTCCTCAGAGAAGAGACCACCTTCCTCTCCACCCATAAAAGTTAAAGGAAAGCTTCACCAGACCACCAAGCTTGCAGTTCATAGGCTTGAAGACTAAGGTTCCCTGGATTCCTTCACAGAGGCGTCCAGAAGACGCTGGCCCGGTTTCACAATTAGTGGAGAAGCCCTCACCTCTTCAGCTTTTATTTTATTTTTTTCCTCCCTTTGCTTCTTTTATCTTGTGCTTTTTAAAAAAATTTTTTGATAGCAACTATAAAGCCACGGTTATGAAATGGCAATAAAACTTTATTTGAAGCAGAGATGATTATGTGGTTTGGGAGGGAAGGGGGGAAGACTAAATATAAAGAAGTGACTCTAAGCTGTTAAAAACGAGAAGACCGTTAATGGCAACATCTTGATTCTGTTAAGAGATGAACCGAAGCCATTCGAAGCAGGCAGGGAACAAGGTGATAATAGGAGAAAATGTGTTTCACAGACAAAGGAACAGACAGCAGGGGAGAAGAGCTCAGGGAAAGAGGCGAGCATCTGGAAGGGGTGCAGGAAGAATGGTTAATCCCTCTGAATCCTACTGGCGAGAGCACTGGGCCATTTGAACTCCTTGGCAACTTCAGCGGGGCCTCAAAAGTGGATCGCGAGGAAGGAGAACAAAAGAAAAGTTCACTGTGCGCTCCTCTTGCCAGAGCCGGGGAAATTGCTTTGAGGTCATCTCTAAAAGGTGGTAATGATAGGAAGTAGAACTGAGGAGCAGAAAGAAAATAATAATGAGCCAGGTCACCGGGAGCTAGCCTAGCACAAAGTGAGAGAAAACCACCACTGCGTTCAGGTCCTAGCAGGCACTGTCGTGCAAGTTACTCCTGAGCAGTGTAGCGGGCTAAACTCTCAAGAGAAGGCCTTGACTATCCTGAGATGTTTGCTCCCTCGATAAATAGTAATTGGTTCTCAGTGTGCCTGCTGGGCCACTGTGATGTCAGAAGGTGTAGCTGGATGCCTAATGTTCTTGGACCAGCTGGTTTTGTAAGGCCAGAAAGGATCGCTGGAAAATGAATCCTACCTAGGAAATGGATGCTTCCCTAGAAGGGCACAGGCCCAACCCAAACCAGGGGTTTTGATGCAAGAAAGCCCACATGATAACTAGAAAGAATGCATGCACTCTTCAGTCCTCATGGGTGGGACACCTGAATCAGTGACCCTTAGGGAATCCAGAGGAGAATCCTCATCAGAACCAACTATGTTGCCTCACTGATCTCAGAGACTTCAGGCCTCTGAACCACGAGAAAGAAATTGCGACTATCTCTGGTTCTTTGTTACAGCTACCAGAATAGACAAAGCTGCTTCAAAAGAAAGAATACCAGTTGCCAGATTTTCTTTTTTCTTTCTTTCTTTTTTGTTTTTTGTTTTTGCTTTTAGAGTCAGGGTTTCTCTATAGCTATAGATCCTGTCCTGGAACTAGCTCTTCTAGACCAAGCTGGCCTTGAACTCACAAAGATCAGCCTGCCTCTGCCTCCCAAGTGCTGGGATTAAAGGCGTGTGCCACCACACCTTTAAGATTTTCATCCTTAAGTCCTAAAACTTACCATCCACAAAATCGGTTGGGCAAGATGATTTGTACCTTTCTGGTGGAGATCATTGCCTGAGTGCCCTTCTGCACTCTGAGAAGACAGGGTTTCACCTACTTCAGACTGGCCTAGAATTCACCATGTAGCTAAAGATGACCTTGAGCTACTGATACTCATTTTCACCTTTCAAATACTGGAATTACAGGAGTATGCCACCATGCCCCGCTTTTCATGGTTCAGTCAGGACCTCATGCATGTTAGGCAAACACTCTATTAAGCGAACATCTCCAGCTCCTCATATAAAGGTTAATCTCTTTTTTTTAAAGCGCGTGCATGTATGTGCATGTGTGTGTGTGTGTGTGTGTGTGCGCGCGCGCGCGCGCGCATTGTTGGGTATGGGAATGCTAGTGTGTAGAGATTGAAGGGCAACTTTGTGGGGTTGGGTCTCTCCTTTCAACTTTATGTGAGTTCTGGGAATTGAATTTCAGATGCCAAGCTTTGTGCAGTAAGTGAAACCAGTGTTTTGTCAGATTCATGTGCCATGCACACACATGCAAGCATGTATGCGCGCGCACACACACATGCACGAATGCATACACTCACACACAGATACCAAAGGCACTCTTGTAGATTTTAAGCCATGGCTTGCAAATTAGGCACTCCCAAATTTAGTTCAGAGAGCAAACTATTTTTTTAATTGCTGCAACATTTAAACAGTGTGAGGACCCAGATTTTTGGCTACTCTTGAAAGACTGGAATATGTGCAGTGCTGGACTCAGCAGCAATTAGCAAGAAGTGGGTAGCAGCTGCACTGCTTAGATGGCCACCTGCTCCCCAGCTTGGTCACCTCTACCATGCTCATTTGGGTGAGCATATAACTTGTCCAAATAGGGCACTTTTGAGAGTGAAGGAGGTGCCATTTGCAATTACCTGGACCACAGGCATAAACTAGGGCTGTTGTGTCCAACAAGGACATATTACTTCCCTGTCACTTGCTTCATCTTTCTTTGTGCCCTTTTATTTAGGATTTGTCTCTTAAAATCTGATAGCCTCATGAAGAGAGAGACGTATAAAATGAAGAATTGAAGGTTGAAAAGAAACCAAAGCTATTCCAAACAATATTTCAAATAAGCTGCAGGGCTGGTGAGGTGACTCAGGGGCCGCAGATGTGCAGAGTTGATGAGATGGCCGGGGTCTGCAGATGTGCGGGGCTGGGGCTGATGAGATGGCTAGGGGGCTGCAGATGTGCAGGGTTAATGAGATGGCTGGGGGCTGCAGATGTGCAGGCTGGTGAGGTGACTCAGGGGCTGCAGATGTGCAGGGTCGATGAGATGGCTGGGGGCTGCAGATGTTCAGGGGCTGGTGAGATGGCTCGGCAGCTGCAGATGTGCAGGTTGGTGAGATGGCTGGGGGCTGCAGATGTGCAGTTTGGTGAGGTGACTCAGGGACTGCACATGTGCAGGCTGGTGAGATGGCTCAGGGACTGCACATGTGCAGGCTGGTGAGATGGCTC
>NC_022010.1:54610173-54611423 GCF_000317375.1 Microtus ochrogaster
CTGCAGATGTGCAGGCTGGTGAGATGGCTCAGGGACTGCAGATGTGCAGGCTGGTGAGATGGCTGGGGGCTGCAGATGTGCAGGGTTAATGAGATGGCCGGGGGCTGCAGATGTGCAGGGTTAATGAGATGGCTGGGGGCTGCAGATGTGCAGGTTGGTGAGATGGCTCCAGGGCTGCAGAGCCTTGCTACCAAATCTGATGATTCAAGTTTGAGCCCTGGAACCCATGCAGTGGAAGGAGCGAGCCAACTCCACTAGCTGTTCCCTGTGACCTGCACACTCCCACTGTGTGGATCTGTGGATGTGCAGTACACACCCACAGTAAAATAGCTAAATGAAATGAACACCAATTCCACCAAACCTATGAAGAATAGCGTACTCACTCAGAGCTGCTCCGTGTTAAATGTGACCTTCTAGGCTCCCTATGTATAGGTCAGGGATGCACGCAGCACTGCCAGCTTTAATAAGCTGAAAGCCCATAGTGACAGGCACGACTAATCAAACTGCAGAGAACGGCCTGTTTTTAATCAGGGAAGCACAGGATGGACACTCAAATGCATTTCTCAGTTAGCTTCATGTTGCCTCCATGGGGGGAAATCCCCTATAAGACAGTTGCTTCACATTCTAGCCTACAGCCTTTGATGGTTTTTGAACTTTTTATTAAATGTCTTTAATTATATTTAGTATCGGCTTTAAAATGTTTTCTTTTTACTTAGATAGAAAACAAAATATCCCTGTCTCCTCCCCAAATGTTAAGAAACCTCAGCTCCTATTGATCACTTGCCATAGTCAGGGTAACTGTTGCTGTGATGAAACACCGTGAACAAAAAGCAAGTTGGGGAGGAAAAGGTTTATTAGGCTAACACTTCCACAGCACTGCTCACCACTGAAGGAAGTCAGGACAGGAAAACTCAAATAGGAGAATCCTAGAGGCAGGAGCTGATGCAGAGGCCATGGTGGGGTGCCATTTGCTGGCTTGCTTAGCCTGCTTGCTTATAGAACCCAGGACCACCAGGCCAGGGGCGGCCCCACCCACAATGGGCTGACAATAGGCCGAGCTCTCCCCAATCAGTAATTAATTAAGACAATGACTTACAGCCGGATCTTATGGATGCATTTTCTCAATTAAGGTTCCCTTCTTTCAGATAACTCATTTGTTGGTTGACAGAAGTCCAGCCAGCAAACCTCTGCATTACATGCTTCAGACCCAAGTCCAGCCAGCAAACCTCTGCATTACATGCTTCAGACCC
>NC_022010.1:54611793-54623099 GCF_000317375.1 Microtus ochrogaster
CATGGTACTGTGGACACATCTGCCAGGCCAACTCTCCCACTGAGATAGTTCCATCGCTTCTTTTGTTGACTCGCTCAGTATCCTCAACTCCGAAACCAGTCAAAATAAAATGGAGGAAGAGATGGAGAAAAAGATATTGAGACAGGGTCTTGCTATGTGAGTCAGGCTGGTCTTGAACTCAAGTCTTCCTTCCCTGTCTTGGAAGTGTTGGACTCACAGGCAGGTGCCAGTACTCAGAACTAAGAATTTGCTACAAAGATGAATAGTTGTGCTTTACTCTGGGAAGCGAGACTTTAACCCGGCAGTTGAGAAGCGACAATTTCTGGAAGACTTTCAGGCAAGCCCAAACCACCCTTCTACTGAACCTCGGTTTACAACATGGGGAGAACAGCCCCTCCCAGGCATACTTCTAGGGTCACTGAGCTACGCAATGCTCCAAAGGGGGCCACTACGGTGACTCAGGGAGTAAAGGCACTTGCCCAAGACTGAGTCTGAGTCCTAGAATCTACAAGGTGGAAGGAGAGAGCACCTGAGAGCTGTCCTCACCACACGAGTTAGGACACATTTGTAAACACACACACAGGCAGGTGTCGACAACTGCTCCAGAGATTGTGCTGAACATCTGTTACTGTGTGAAGTAGCATGGCCTGAGAGCCACTAGTCATGTAACGTACAGAGGCCAGTAAAGTATATTGAGTAACGTTCCTTCACATCCAACATGGAAATTTCTTTAGATACTAAATGATAAAATCTGGAGCAAGTTTTTTCCCATGAGAAAACTTTAGGACAGTCCCTGTACCATGGAAATTTAATACTTTAGTAAATTTACTCCCACTAACAAAAAATCAACACACAGTGGAGGCTTTTTGTTTTGTTTTTTTTAATTAAAAATGTTTATTGGCTATTGCCCTTAATACATTTAAAACATAAAAGAATTTTTTCAAATGTGCTAATAAGAAAAAGACCCAGGGACCTGAACAATGTTTAACAGAATTTTCAGTGTTTTGGGCATAAATAAAACTCATAAATTTATATGGATTCTTGGATATTTACTAGTAATCCTTCAATAATGGGTTTGGTATTGACCAAGAATACAAACACATAAACAAGTATAAAATACATTCAATAGAGATCACTGAGAACACAAACTGTCTCCATAGTATCCTTTGCATTCATGAGAAGTCATCATACCACTAAATGAAAAAACCAAGTTGAGTTTCTAACACATAAGAATACAATTAACTACATAATTATTACATACAATATTCAGTAATGCCCATTATAAAATTGAAGCCAATAAAATATAAGAAATACATTTCTTGTATATTCAAAAAGATTTTAAATTGTTATTTTTATAAAAATTACATGTATATACATGTTTTGAGTATTCTATAGAAAATCTGATAAATATAGAAAAGCACACACACACAACAACAAATAAACAAAAACCCTGTCATGATACCAACAAAACTATAGAATCGAGAGAACCCAGGAAGGACAACCAGACTCAGATCCTGCAGCTGCCAACCACCAACTCTGCAAACCACAGACCAAACTTCCTGATGCATTAAAACAAAAACAAAAACAAAAACAAAAACAAAAACAAAAACAAAAAAAAACTCCAGTCACTTCCCACCTTGGTGCAGGAGCTCCGCGACTGCCAGCCTAAGGAAAGATTTCATCTGGGAAACAGAGCAAGTACTTGGAAAATGAGCGTCAGTGTTGACCAGGAGAAGGACTAAGCAAAGCTGGTTCCATCTGTAGGAGAAATCACTCTGGGAGAGAAGACTAGGAAGTCAATGTGAAACAGTCAACTGAGAAGAAGAGAGGCTCTGTGTACTCTGCTGAATTCTGGAGGGGGCATGGTCAAGGCTTACAGTAAGAATTCAAATTACAGCTTCCCCAGAGATGGATAGGACTAGATTTGGAAAATTCCTTTCATGATATCCTTCCATTTCCTCAGAAACGAAGGCTACTTTCAATGTTTGTGAACCAGTGCTGGTCCTCAAAGTCATGAAGAATTCCAAACAGAGATCATGTTCAAGACAAAGTCTGCCTGGATTGTTTGACTCTGATGATTTACAACCAGAATGTCTTGCCATGTTTTTTTAACAAGGAAAAGTTGACCCTGGAGGAGACATTCTGCTTTACTAAATCAAAACATGCTGAAGTCATGGTTCATATCATTCTGGTCCATTGAGGTCTCCAGCAGGCCTTCCTCTGCACCGCCATGGGCAGTCCGAGGCAGGCGCTCTTCATTCCCGCCATCAACACTGAAAGCTCAGGTCTTAGATTCTTTGTTTTCCCATTCTCAAGACATCTGTCTGCGGATGAGTTCTTTCAACTGTGCCAGAGTGTCACTTTTTAGTGCTTCCCGGATGGAGCAGAAAAATCTGAAGTAGTGTTCAAAGTTGTGCATCATGAGCAGGACGCCGGCCAGGAGCTCGTTGGTCACCAGCAGATGGTGGATGTATGCGCGAGTGTGATTCTTACAGCAGTAACAGGAGCACCCTCTCACGAGCGGGCTGAAGTCTTCCTGGTACCTGAGAAAGACAGAATCCAGAAGTGAAGAGACTAAGAAATTGACAACTAAGGTCTGGGTAGCCAGGGATACACAGAGAAAGCATGTCTCGAAAAAACAAACAAAAAAAGGAAATCTACAACCCAGGCTACTTACTCCACTGGAGAGATGGCTAAGGTAAGAATAGTCTCGCTGGGTACCCGCTCAAGGCGTGCTCTGACAGACACAACCTTACAAGTCTGCAGCCTGAGACAGTCACAATGGTCACTCATCAGTGCAAAGGCACGTGGTGTTCGGGCAGAAGATGCTCCTCTTCCACTCATGGGCACTAGTGTTAGCAGCCACCACATCCACCGGTTTAGCCAGGCTCTGCCTCTTGGCAATGACCATTCTGACTACCCTTTTACAGATGCAGACGACTGCTGCATATTTAGGAGGACTCTGGTGGAATCCCTTGCCTAAGGGCTTGAGTCTGGGCTCCATAACTCAACTGGGCATGCTGTTTACTATCCAGCTATGCACGTGTTTCTCATTCATTAACCAAAGATACTAACAGTCCACCTCCTGGAACTGTGAGGTTATTAAAGGAGCTAATACAGCAAAAAGGATCTAACCCTGATATTACACTTGTGTTACCTAAATATTATACTTAGGTAACACTAAATATTAGACTTGTGTTACCTTTCATTGCCTACTAAGGTACATGACTTTTCCAAGATAATATAATCAATTGCATTAGTAGGTATTTGTCCCCAAAACTTTAACCTAGCACCAAGAATAAGCATATATATTACCCTAACATTTATATGAAAGACAATAGTCTTGGCTACTTTAAAGAAAATATTAAAAGATATAGATGTTATCACTTCAGACCCACAATCATGAAATAGGATATAAACAGGATGTACGAATTTTACAATCTTTCATAAATTCTCAGGTCTATGCCGTTATTAGATAACCATGAAAAGTCAGAGCTCCTAAAACATCTTCTTATATAAATCAAACACACTAGTGCTATGCTCACAGAGCAACCAGGTTCTGAGGCTGGTGACTACCACTTTTAGTCAAATGTAAAGTTACAAGACAACTCAATTCATTCCTTTTGTTTTTAAGACAAGATTTCCTATGTAGTTCCAGCTGGCCCAGAATTTGCTCAATAGATCAAGGCTGGTCTCAAACTTAGAGCTCCATCTGCCTCTTCCAACATGCTGGATTAGAGGTGAACCCACCATGACCCTCCTCGGTTCATTCTTCACTGATAGCTGATTTAGAACCTGTATATAGTCAAGGGGACTTGAGCTCTTTCCAATGTACAAGCTACACTGTGTCTGACTCTCAATCCTCATTTTGCTCTGCTGTTACTTAAAGTAATCAGAATAGAAAAAAAAAAAATCAAGCAATGGATTCAGCTTCTTTCAGACAGCTTTTCTAAAGCAATAGTTATCTAGCTTAGTGTTCTGACAAGACAAAGTACCCGAAGTCATCTGCAGAGGAAAAAAGGTTTTCTGGAACCATATTTGAGAAGGCCTAAGTAATGTCCAACTATAAATATTTTACGAAGTCATAAACTGAAAAGGGAACAGTTACATAAACTTAAGACCGTCCGAAATTAAAAAGTCAGAAATCAAAACATAAACTTCAAAAAATTTCTTACTTTTTCTCTTTCAGATTAATTTCAAATGATGTCATTTCTTGGTTGCACCCAGCTGCTTCAATTTTCTTTATTTGATCCAAGCATTTTATTTCTTCTTGGATTCCATTTTGCTGCAATACTGAAGGGAAACCAATAAAAAGTCTTGAACGATCAGATAAGTGCACACTGGAAAAATTTTAATCTAGTTATAATTCCACAACCTTTGACCCTATAACTCCATTCTTACAATTATCTAAGGAAATCACCTAAGAAAAAACAAACAGCAGTACATTCCTGGATGGCCAAGGACTATTATCTACACCATCAAGACAACGAAGATATCTGAAAACTCCAAGCTAATCATGGATCCAAGTATGTGATATATAATCTTGTCATAAAGGAATGATTTTAAAAAGAAAAACGATGGGGGGTATCCCTATGACTTATCACGATGGATTTGTGACAGCACACAGTCCAAGCAGATTAATGTAGAACACGGCTTTAGTTTACGTCTTCTGTTTGGGACCTCTGGCCTTCCAAGGAACCCACAGTACCCTTGTGCTCCCTGCTTAATGGAGGAGCATGTCCTTCAACTTCAACAGAAATCCAGCTCACTCCAACATAGGAAGTAGAGAAGAGGTAAGCAGGAAAGCAATGAGAGCAATCCGTGCGGGTCCAGACAGCCAGATGGTTCTAGAATAATTTTAGTAAACCGAGACGAGCACTGAGCACAAAAATGCTATGGGATAGGATTGTTCACACGAACTGTGTGCTGAGATGGGAACACAATAAAGCTCTGGCATTTTGGAAAATCCTGGTCACTTTGGGGAAGAGCTGGCAACTTTCTTTAAACTCTTCGCTAGGTAAAATTAGACAGATTTTATAGAATACGCAGACACAAATAGGATTAAAGGGTTGAAAATAAAGAGGGAGAAAAGGAAGCCAGAGGGGACTGTGCAGGCCACTCATCCCTGAAGACAGGCTTCAGAGGAGCAGCCCAGGGCCCGTGACTGGGTGGGTCCTCTTCCCTAACATGTGTGTCAGGATCTGAAATTGCTTGTCTTGACTTTGAAATAACAATAAAAGAAAATGGCAGCACTTCAAAGAAATATGAGCAGAAGAAAGCAGCTTTCAGATCTCAGAGAAGCAAAGGTGACACGAGCAGCCCATGACAGTGAGATCCCTGGGAGTTAATTGCATGGGGCTTGCAGGAGGGAGGCAAGAAATCTTTTGTGGATAAAAAATAAATTAACTTTTACTAAGCTGCTCAAAGGTTTCCTTTCCTTAGATTTTCATTACGATTTACTCTGAATTTTTTTCCCCCGAGCTGTGAACAAAGGAGGTCTTGTTTTTGCAGACCACAAAAGTCCCGTCTATATTGATGACCTACACGTGTAGTATTAAGTGCCTTGCCCTAGGTGCCAATATCTCAGGGAACACAAGGAAAAAAAAAATCAAGATGGACCTTTATGAAAGGCTGGTGCTGCGTGTACATATTTGTGACTTGGGCCACAAAGTCATGGGAAATGGGATAAAGCTAAGAGTGAGGTGAATGTCAAAGACCCACATGTCTCTTCAGGACTCAGCTGGCAATCAAAGGTGAAAGTCAGGGCACAACCCCGCTCAGTCACTTGATATGGGAAAAAACTCTCAAACAGGTCCACTCCTTTTTCAATACAATCGAGCACTTCGTCGGGCCGGCTGACTCCGCAGATGAGCCTGGAAAGACGGGACAACAACGTAAGTCAATGGCCACGAAGAAATCAGAGAACGCTACCACATCAACGGGGCGTATGAAAAACAGCAGCCAAACTCAAGCTCAGGGTGGCAGGGACATGGCTGTGTTGCTTTAGGCAGTTCCTTTATACCCTGTTCTCTGGATCTTCATTATAAAGAGCTCCACAAAACCATCATGAGGCCCAAGGAGGCAGTGGCAAAGCAAACAGTATCGTTTCTAACTCTTTCCACTCCCGTCTTTCTGGTCCACCTCCCTGGCCACAGACTGAACTTTACCCCCCATCTAAACACTGCATAGATACTTTTAAAAGAATATAATTTGCTTTATTTCTCCATTTTTGAGTGTATTTTACAGATTCATTTAACAGCTCCTCTTGTTCTCAGAATTTCAGCACTCACACCAGGATCTAAGACTTTCTTCGTATTTTCTTTGCTAACAAAAAGTCCGCACTGGGAAATGAAATGGTATCTTCTAAGGGAAGGGCTACGGCACTTTGGGA
The DNA here is from genome assembly GCF_000317375.1 of Microtus ochrogaster. Taxonomy (NCBI): domain Eukaryota; kingdom Metazoa; phylum Chordata; class Mammalia; order Rodentia; family Cricetidae; genus Microtus; species Microtus ochrogaster. The sequence goes on from NC_022010.1 coordinate 54,618,185, forward strand.
GCATGAATAATTTTCAAGAGGGTTTGGACAGGAAGGCAAGGCTCGGAGAAGCGTGAGATCAGGACTGGCTAGCTGCAACTACTCCTCTTGTTAAAGTTTGTTTTTCTGCCCACAGACCTTTCCATGAATGAGGGCAGAAAAGCTTTTAGACTTTCTGATTTCTTAGAAGAGTTTTTAACAATGCGTTTATGTAATACTAAGCAAGCAGAACCCTTCTATGTATGCCAGCTTTCCTGAATACAGCCTCCTTCCAGCCCTGTGAGGCTTTAGAACTCCACTCCAACTGAAGCTGGCATTTTACACACTTACAGAAAAACAATCCCAGCTTTCAAATTCAGAAAGAGACATCTGTGAAGACTTAGCACAAAAAAGTCCAGAAAATGACTAGAAAAGCTCACGCTGAGCTATTCATCTGTAGCAGGGAAGGGGGTGATGCTAAAAACTGGTGCGCGCATGTGTGTGTGCCTGAATGTGTGTGTGTCTGTATATGCACACGATGGCTGTGAGAACGTGTTCTAGGGACTCTTCACACCCAAGTACACAGGTATGAGTCACTAAGCTGTCTCTATGATGCAGGCACACAATTATATTAGGCTCTCAAAAAGTACTAAGATTACACATGTCCTGTTTAATAACCTTGAAAATTAAATAGCATCTCAGAGCCAAATTTCCCAATATATCACTGGTTAAAAGGCAAGAATATTCACATTAAGGATATAAGACTAAACAGAAAACTTTTTAAAACTGACATATTAAATTGTATGTATTTTTCACAAACAATGTATTTTGGAATTTGTAGACATGAAATGGGTCAATCTAGCCAAATAACAAATCTCATACAATTACTGTTTTCCTGGTGATAATACTTAATTCATCAGACTACACAACAAACCCACGGCATTTACCCCTCTGATTTAGCTGGAAGTACATACCCTTTGAGCAGCATCTTACCCACCTCCATGCTCCTGCTCGCCCCAACCTCCAATAGCTCAACCTCAAGGAGAGGGACATTTTCAGACCCAACAAGAGTGAGGTCACACACAGGCGCCCTCTTTCTGAGCCTGCTTTATTTCATCCAATGTCATGACCTTTAGGGTCACCTACGGTTTTTGGTTTTGGCGTCTGTATATTTAATAAAGCAGGAAAATGCAGGCTATAGCTCAGCTGGTCAAGTGCTTGGCTAACGTTCACAAAGCTCTGGGCTCCATCCCCAGCGCCGGAGCAATGACACACGCCTGTAATCCCAGCACTCGGGAGGCAGAGGTCAGAAGATTCATAGCAAGTTTGAGGCCAGCCTAGACTACACAAGATTCCACAGAAGTAAAAATAATACATTAAGAAAATTTAGGTACTAGTATGGCATCAGCTGCTCTGAAATCCAGACTAGCCTCTCATCTCTGTTACCACTGCAGTATTCAAAAGAACCAACCCTACAAGCTTCATCACTTCAAAAAACAAAACACCACCATCACTGCTTGCCACAAAAGCAGAAACTTCTCGAAGGTCCTTACTAACAGAGCATACCCTCATGCGACTAAGCACACGGACTTCAACATGCCTTGACTTAAACGAGAATGGCACATGACTTTACACCTGTCTCCACGTACCATGTCACAACAATAAAGGGAGCGTCTGTATTTGCCTCACGGATGAGAGGGCACAGAATGAGAGACACATTTGTCCTCGGTTATAATATCAAACTCATCTCACGCCAATTCTCCCCTCTACATTCTGAAACCAGGAGAGCAGCCTCGAAGGAAACCGCCCAGCTGGCCGAGAACAAGACAGGAAGAACGACGACATGGAAAGCACCCTGTGTAGACCGCATCACACCGTCACCAGCACCCCTGTCACCTCTCACGAGGCGCCTGCATCCTAACCCAGCACTGGCCTTGGTTTGTCCTCTGGCAGCTCTGCAGTGACTGATGACAGCAAGTGCAGCCTGGTTTCTGTGACCGTTGGATTCCCTTGAAAGCCGTCCAGAAGGAAGCCCCCCACAGGCCGCTTGGCTGTCTCTCGTGCGGACCTCAACCGCTCCTCCATCACATCTCCACCTTCAATCACTCCAATGATCACACTTTTCTGAAGGACCTGAGAGAAGAAAGAATTGAACGCCTTTAACCATTACAAGAACCCAAGACCTGTTTGCATGAATTTTTCATCGAAGTCCAACAGACAGAAGAAAGAAGTCTTTGAAAGTACTATAGATGTGCACTCCAAGAACCTTTAGGGCTCTAGTGAACACACCGTAAAAAGAGGTTTTGCCTAGCAGCCAGGCAACAGCTAAGAGTCCTGTGGGAAGGCTGCTCTACCACTGCAGCCACCATTGGACACTATAACCTATAAGACCCACTCCGCTGCCCAAACCCACCCAGCCCATCATCACCTGGACAACCACCCCCCACCAAGATCAGCAGCCCCTAAAGGCACAAGCACCACCCATATCAACTGGAAGAAAAGCAGTCTCTGATGTGGGAGTGTCATATATCAATCTGTTGATTTCATTGGTTGAGTAATAAAAAAACTGCTTGGGCTCATAGCTTAGAACATAGGTGGGTGGAGTAAACAGAGCAGAATGCTGGGAGGAAGAGGAAGTGAGGTAAGATGCCTCAGGCAGAGACGCCATGCTCCCGGCTCCTGGGCAGATGCGGGGATAGCTCTGCTCTCCGAGGCACACGCGATGAAGCTCCGACCCAGGATGGACGTAGGTTAGAATCTTCCCGGTAAGACCGGTGCTCACTAAGACTGGTGCTCACAGATTATTAGAGATGGGTTGATCGGGATATCAGAATTAGCCAGTAAGGGCTAGAGCTAAAGAGCCAAGCAGTGTTTAAATTAATACAATCTGTGTGTTGTTATTTCAATAAGCTATCAGGCGGCTGGGGTGCTGGGAACGCAGCCCCGCCGCTCCTATTACTACAAGTCTCCCTGCAAAGAGCCCTCTCCAGCAACATCAGCAGACCCTATTGGCACATGTGCCACCCACACCAGATAGAAAAGGCACAGGCAAAACCCACACCAGTTGGAAGAACAGACCCCATAGGTACAAGTAAAGCCCACACTAGCCAGAAGAACTGAAATATATGCTACAACTAGGCATCCAAACCCTCACAAACCTCAGCTGAGACAACCTGCTCAACCGGACAATTAGCCAATTACCGGAACCCATGGCCATTCAGTAGAAAGACAATAAAGAACAAAAGACCCATCTAATAAAGACATCACAAGAATCAACACCCATACCTATAATTATCCCAAACCCAGATGGGTAAACAGCAGTGTAAGAATACATCCAATAACATCAAGAGCAATACAGCACTATCAGAACCTAGTGGTTCGACAACAGCAGGACCTGAACATCCCAATGCAGATGAAGCAGAAAATGACCTTAAAAATAGCTTTATGAGCCGGGCGGTGGTGGCGCACGCCTTTAATCCCAGCACTCGGGAGGCAGAGGCAGGCGGATCTCTGTGAGTTCGAGGCCAGCCTGGTCTACAAAAGCTAGTTCCAGGACAGGCACTAAAAACTACAGAGAAACCCTGTCTCAAAAAAAAAAAAAAAAAAAAAAAAGAAAAAAAATAGCTTTATGAGATGATAGAGGCCCTTAAAAGGAAATGAAAAATTCCCTTAAAGAAGTGGGAGGAAAAGACAAAAAAAATTGGAAATCGGTAAATCCTTTAAGAAACCCAAAAACAAAAAAACAAAGAAACAAACAAGTGAAGGAAGCAGTTCAAGACTTGAAACTTGAAATAGAGGCAATCAAGAAAACACAAACCGAGGGAATTCTGGAAATGGAAAATCTGAGTAAGAGAACAGGACCTAGAGATGCAAACTAACCAACAGAATACAAGAAGCAGAAGAGAGGAACTCAGAGTTGAAGATACAATAGAGAAAATCTTAAATTCGACAAATTCTTAACATAAATCTGGGACACCGAAAAGAACAAACCTAAGAATAATAAGGACAGAAGAAGGAGACAAAGTTCAGCTCAAAACACAGAAAATATATTCAACAAATCATAGAAGAAAACTTTCCCAACCTAAAGGACATGCCTATAAAGATACAAGAAGCTTACAGAATACCAAATAGACTGAACAACAACAAAAAAGTCCCCTCGCCACAAAATAATCAAAGCACTAAACATGCTGATGTGGGAGTCTGCTGTTTTGTGCTGATTTCATTGGTTAAATAAAGAGACTGCCTTGGCCCTTTAAGAGGACAGAAAATTAGGTAGGCGGAGTAGACTGAACAGAATGCTGGAGAAAGAAGCAGATTGAGGAGTCGCCATGATTCTCCTACCGGACACAGACGCACGTTAAGATCTTCCCTGGTAAGACACCTCGTGGTGTTACAGGGATATTAGAAATGGGTTAGGTCAATATGTAAGAGCTAGCCAATAAGAGGCTGGAACTAATGGGCCAGGCAGTGTTTAAAAGAATACAGTTTCCGTGTAATTATTTCAGGGCATAAGCTAGCCATGTGGGCGGCCGGGTGCTGGGGACACAGCCCCGCTGCTCTTATTACAACAACATACAGAATAAAGAAAGAATACTAAGTGCTATAAAGGAAAAATGCCAAGTAACATATAAACACAGACCTATCAGAATTAGACCCAACTTGTCAATGGAGACAGAAAGCCAGAAGGTCCTAGAGAGATGTTTTGCAGACACTAAGAGACCACAGATGCCATTCCAGACTACTTCAGCCAGCAAAACTTTCAATCACCATAGATGGAGAAAACAAGATTCTGCCAGACAAAAAAATTAACAGAAAAGTAAGGGATCTAATGGATGTTATGACTCAAATGGACTTAACAGACATCTATAGACCACTTCGCCCAAACACAAAAGAATATACGGCACCTCATGGAACTGTCTCTAAAATTAACCACAGAAGCCGGGCAGTGGTGGCTCAC
>NC_022010.1:54623279-54630132 GCF_000317375.1 Microtus ochrogaster
ATAATCCCCTGTATTTTATTGGATTACCAAGGCTTAAAGTTAGAATTCAATAGCAACATTAACTGCAGAAAGCCTACAAACTCATGTGGTGCAGGACAATTCTGTATTCTGTCAATTATGTTTTAAATAAATGCTGATTGGCCAGTAGCCAGGCAGAAAGTTTAGGTGGGACAACCAGACAGGAAGTAGAGGTGGGGCAATGCAAACAGGAGAATTCTGGGAAGGAGGAAGCCCTTTCTTCCTCAGTTCTAGACACCAAAGAAGCAGGATGTGACCTACCCCACTGAAAAAGGTACCGAGCCATGTGGCTAACATAGATAAGAATAATGAGTTAATATAAGTTATAAGAGCTAATAAGAAGCCTGAGCTAATGGGCCAATCAGTTTATAACTTATATAGACTTCTGTGTAATTTCTTTGGGGCTTACCGGCTGGACAGAAACCCAACAACTCATGGAAACTGAAAAACGCTCAACTGAATCACCACTGGGTCAAGGAAGAAATAAAGAAAGAAACCAAAGACTTCCTAGAATTCAAAAATGAAGGTACAACATACCCAAACTTAGGGGACACTATGAAAGCATTGTTAAGAAGGAAGCTCATAGCCACTAAGTTTCGCATAAAGAAGCTGGAGAAATCTCATACTATTGGTTTAGCAGCCACCTGAAAGCTCTAGAATAAAAAGAAGCAGACTCACCCACGAGGAGCAGACAAGAAGAAACAAGCTGAGGGCAGAAATCGATAAAACAGAAACAAAGAACAATACATATAATCAATGAAACAAAGTGTTGATTCTTTGAGAAAAATCACTAAGACAGACAAACCCTTGTGCAAACTAACCAAAAGGCAGAGAATATCCAAATTAAGAAGATAAAACAAAACAAAGAAATCAGAAATGAAAATGGGGACATAACAGACATTGTGGAAATCCAGAGACTCATTAGGTCATACTTCAAAACCCTGTACTCTACAAAATTGGACAATTTTCTGGATACCACATACCAAAATTAAATCAAGACCAGATAAACAATTTAAGTAGACCTATAACTCCTAAGGAAATAGAAAGTTATTAAAAAAAGTCTCCTAATCAAAAAAAGCCTGACTAATTCAGTAGATGCTGGGCAGAATACCACCACTTCCTTTTTCCGCTTCCATAGCAGATAAAGCTAAAAAACAACTCCCTTCCTGTAGCCATGGTTTTATTTATTTTAGTATACTCAACCTAGGGATTATCTGAGAAATAAAAAAATGGCCAAAACAGAACGTGGCAGAGCTTCAGTACTGAATGGTATAAAGAAGATTCATAGCCAGGCGGTGGTGGCACACACCTTTAATCCCAAGTATTTGGGAAGCAGAGGCAGGCGGATCTCTGAGTTCAAAGTCAGCCTGGTTTACAGAACATGTTCCAGGATAGTAAGGGCTACACAGAGAAACCTTATCTCAAAAGACAAAAGAAACAAAAAATAAGCAAGCAAACAACCACTAACAACAACAAAAGAAAGAACATAATCCAGAAAGGAATCCCAGGAAAAGATGTTTGCATGCACAGAGCAGACGGTGGACAGGCCTGCCCCTTCACACCACTACCACAGTTTTGTGTAGGAATCTCCTGTTCATGGACATGAGCAGTTTGGCTGTGTACTTACTGTACTGTTTAAAATGGAACACTTAAGAAAGGAAACACTATTAGCAATGTGAAGACACGAGCACTCAGGATACAGAAAGGTCAGAAAGGTGCCCAACACTTACTGGCCCTGACTCCTTCTGCCTCATGTCCCACATGCTGAGTGCTGGCATCAGGAATGAGCACCAAGCCTGCCTGATCAGTCCCTTTGCTTCCCTGCCTCCTTCGCCAACTCACTAACTGTGCTCGCAAATCCTGTGATTTACTGGTATAGCCTCATTTTTATCAGCTCGTCACAACACTTCACTACGGGTTCACAGTATGTCAGACGCTCTGTGATACGATACAGATACAAAACCAGCACGCAAAAGCAGAGTTTATGGAGACTATAGCTTAATAAAAGCAAATGCGTAAAGAAACTGGTGTGGTATGGTATGGCTGGGCTACAGCACAGCACACGCGTATTAAAGGGGTAACAAAGGATGATGGGAGGTTCCCGGAAGAGTCAGGGAAGTTCCATAAATTGGTGAGTGAATAAATGGACCTGGTGGCAGCCAGAGAGGGACTATGCATGGAGATGAAAGGAAAATCCAGGGGAAGATAGGTGGCCCAAAGTGAAACAAGTGAATGCTTCAAGGAACTGAAATCATTCCGAGAGAGCAGACGGCCAGTCACAGGGTACGCAGTCCATGATGAGCACACGGCCATCACAGGGTACGTAGTCCATGATGAGCAGACGGCCATCACAGGGTACATAGTCTATAATGAGCAGGGCAGGTGACAGCAGACAGTGAGAAGTGAAGAAACACTGGATTCCTTAGCAAAGGAGGCAGTGGCTCATCCGTGCTTTACACAGGCATCTTCTGGAAAGCAAAGATGAAGACCAGACAGAAACAAGAGCGGAGGCAGCTAAAACAGCTCAGAGGTAACCACCAGCCCAAGAGATGGGTACAACAGCAGTGTGAAAAGGGACAGATCTGAGGCGTGTTTACAGAGACAGGAGGAAGGAGGCAGACAACTGGTCAGTAATGTGCATGATCAGTAAATCTAAAGTGTAAACTCCTGGGCCGAGGAACTTGGTGAATGCCGTAGGCCAAGCTAAGTATTGAGGGTGACTAGGTTTGAGGAAATGGGACCAGGAGTCCAGCTGCCCGGACCTGAACATTCTAATGCAACTCAGCTACAGTCCAGGATGTATGGAGTTATAACTCTCACGGTGAGTAGAAGGAAATTGACAGTATATACATGTTCAAAACTGCTCACCAAATAATGAAAACCAAGGGAAGGCAGTTTGGGGACAACACATGGCACAGTGAAAAGAACCTACCATGGAATCCTGGAGAAGGAACTTCCCAGGATCAGCAAAGACAAACAGGAAAGAGATAAAGAAGTGAGCAGGGAAGCAGGCGGAGAACAGCTAAGGCGCAAAGATGCAGAAGGGAGGCGAGCGTTTCCAGAGCGGCTAGCGGGCGGCCTCACCTCAGACTCTTCCTGTAGGCGCAAACAGCTGTCCAGGAACTGAAGGGACCGGTCCACAGACTTCCTGGCCCTTTTTATGGAAGTTGCTTCTGCACAAGATGCCTCGCCATCTGAGAGGCACTGGAACCAGTCCGGCTGCAGGGCCTCCTGAATGGCCATGAACTTGGAAACGGTCATTTCCACTCGACCTCCAAAACCCCACACGGACACAGACTGCGTGGAGCAAGAGATGAGGAATTACCAAGAGTAACATGAACATAAAAAGGAACCAGGAAAGCGGGACATGGCGATTCCTAACAGCTGCGGAGAGGAGACAACTCAGGACCCTGGACAGGTGAGTAAGAAATTCACCACACTTCTTCTAGGGACCTATGGCCCTGAGAACATCTTTCAGTGGTCAAGCAGTCCAACTCCTGGAGACTTCTTCACCACATCTCTCTGGTGCAGTTCTCCCTGTCTCCTCCCCCGACTCAAGCCCATGGAACTAGACTCTGAGGCCTTCCAACCTCCCACTACAGTCTATTTTAGCTTCCTAGCTTCCTCCTACCTCCCTGTCTGGCTAAGATACTCTGTATGCATCCTCGAGGGAACAGAGTTTTCATATTCCCTCCGCTAATGCACGCACTTTAGATGTCCTGGACACAATTCATGGTTCCCTCCTCTAAACTCCTGCAGCAATTTATATCTACACGAATAAAACATATCATTTTAAACAAGTTCTAATTAAAAATCAGAAGCTCAATTGAAAACAGTATTCATACCAAGTGGTAGTAGCAACACACTTTAACCTCCATACTTGGGAAGCAGAGGCAGACAGATCTCTGAAGCATTAATTTAATTAATCTTATCAATAAAAACCAGGAGTCAGAAATTGGGATTAAAAACCTGAAAGATCAGAGAGGCAGATGAACAGCCACCAGCTACTTCCTACCTCTTGTTTCTCATCCAAAAGGGCTGAGATCGTGTCTCTCTCTACAGTCCTCCAAACCTCTTCGGCTGGACGCTGGCTCCACCCTCTCTGACTCTAAGCAAACTTTATGTGTCAGAATACAATCAAAATATCACAATAGAGGACAGGCTCCAAAGCTACAGAGAAACCCTGTCTCGAAAAACAAAAAACAAAAAAAAAATCACAATAGATCTCTGTGAGTTCAAGGCCAGTCTGCTCTACATACAGCCTAAGATAGAGAGAAACCCTGTCTCGAAAGAAAAAAACCAACCACACCACACCAAACCAAAAGCCAGCCTTGAAAAGGAAAATACATCAGGAGGAAGTAACTGTGGTTGCCAGGCAGTGGTGAGCACTGAGCCTGGCCCAATGCCGTATGAGGGCGTGGGGCAAACAGCTTCCGATACCATTCTCACTCGCTACAACCTCTGACTAGAGATCCAGCCTTTCAATCCTCACCTACCAGCAGCAGTACTGACCGAGGCTCCATGCTACAGGGTACACCTTCATAACTCACCAGCAACTCTCCTGCTCTTCCCGGAGTGAAAGAATCACACGCACAACGTCACATCCAAAGACTGCATTACTCTCCTCTCAGCAATTTCCCATTTGGCAGGTACTTGACCTTCTTCTACTCTCTAAGCCAGAGCGTCTCAACCTTCCTAATGCTATAACCCTTCAAAAAAGTCCCCAAGGTAAAGGGCACCCCCCAACCATAAAATTATTTTTGTTGCTACTTCGTAAGTGTCATTTTGCTACTGTTACGAATCGTAATGCAGATATCTGATATGCGACCCCTGTGGAAGGGTTGTTTGAGGCCCACAGGCTGAGGACCACTGCTCTCAGTGTTCCTAACACAGAAATGCTGAGGATCTGTTGCCCAACTTAACTCATCTTCAAGCAGCCCTCCTCAGTCTTTCTAAACCCTCACACTCTGTTAAATCCTGACCACATACAGAGGGCATGAAGGAATCGTGCAGCATTTGAGGGTCCCGGGGACCAGTCTGAGAATGTACCTTATTTGTTACATAACCAGATGGGCCGGGGCTGACTGGATCGTGCAGGGAGCAGTAGAAGAGAGATTCTGGCATGCCTGTGTAGACACAAAAAGACCCATTCAGAGTGCTGTGGGAAAAAGCTTTCTGGCATGCCAGCACGTGCTGGTAGATGAAGCAACTCTAACCTCATCGAACAGCTGGAACCTCATCTTGGATTTATAGAAGGCCTGGGAAAGGAAGAAAATTATTTGAGACCTTCCAACCCAAAAGAATTAAATGTAAAGATCCACATGATACAAACATGACACAAACCTAGACATACACAAGAGGAAATTCAATTGAGAAATGGCTTCCATGACACTGGAATGTGGAAAAGCCTATAAGGCATTTTCCTGATCACTGACTGATGTTGGAGGACCCAGCTCACTGTGGAAGTGCCATTCCTGGCTTGGTGGTCCAGTATTTTATACTAAAGCAGGCTAAACGAGCCATGCAGATCAAGCAAGCAAGCAGTGCTCGTCTGGGACCTCTGCTTCAGTAAAATATAAAATGGAGATGGGTTAATTCTAGATGTAAGAGTTAGCTAGCAATATGCTTAAGTAATTGGCCAAACAGTAATCAATTAATATAGTTTCTGTGTGGTTATTTTGGGAGTCTGGGTGGCCGGGAACACACAAATGGCCTCATACAACAGCCACCTGTAACTCAGGCTCCAGGGGATCTAACATGGTCTTCTGACTTCTAAGGGCAGCAAGCTTGCACGTGGTGCACACACATACATGCAGACAAAACATCCAGACATATAAAATATTTTTAAAAAAATGATTAGTAAACCATAGATACTTAAATTCATATGGTATTCCACATTTCCCATAGGATTTCACTTAAAAAAGGAGAAGGAAACAAATTTAAAAAGTTAACAGCCCCGGCATGTCCCACCTCCTTTGCTAAGTTTTAGTCATTACGATGATCTCTGGCAAGTACATGCGAGCCATGGCAGTAGACTCTGAAGCTTGCTGTTTTTGCTCTTTACTCCTGGCTCTTTTGGGGCGGGCCCATCACCCAGCTCCCACATAATCACACAGAATCTTATTCTTACTTACAAATGCCCAGCCTTTGTTTGGCTTGTTTCTAACAAGCTTCTCTTATATCTGAAATTATTCCATCTATCTTTTGCCTCTGGGCTTTTATCTTTCTCTATTTCTGTACACCTTACTTTCACTCATACTCCATGGCTGGCTGGCTGGCTAGCTACTGACATTTTTCTCTCCTTATTCTCTTGCTGCTCCTTCTTCCAGATTGTTCCTCTTATTTGTCCTCTGCCTGCCAGCCCCGCCTCACTGTTGACCATTCAGCTCTTTATTAGATCATCAGGTGTTTTAGACAGGCAAAGAATCACAGCTTCACAGAGTTAAACAAAAGCTGGTGATTGCAATTGTTCTCAGCTTATGGAGACTGAGATTTCAGAACCCCCTCTTCTGAGCGATCAAGGCATCATGAAGCTTCCTTCTAAAGAAAAGATGGATGACCAAGGATACAGGAGCCATTTACTTAACAAAGCCTAGATGTTGGGGGAACTGAGGAGAAAGTGGTCCACAGAAGACCCGGTTCCATAGCTGCTACATCTAAGGTTTTCGTCAAACTAAATAAATGGGCACACACATCTGCACATAAAGTTCTACTTCCGGAACAAAAGATACTAACCCATCAGAACACATGAATGAGGCTCATGCAGGAGCTCTGGAGTGTATGTATCCTATGGTCTGTGCTGTAGTGTGCTCTGGAGTGTATGTATCCTATGGTC
>NC_022010.1:54630237-54652538 GCF_000317375.1 Microtus ochrogaster
GGTCTGTGCTCTAGTGTGCTCTGGAGTGTATGTATCCTATGGTCTGTGCTCTAGTGTGCTCTGGAGTGTATGTATCCTATGGTCTGTGCTCTAGTCTTCAGAGTGTTGGCCCCACCCATTTACCGTAACCACTGGCTAACACCTAATCCAACCAGACACCCCCTTATCTTCTTCAAGAATTCTTTATTCTGACCCCTTTCATTATGTACCCAGAGCAGGTTATATGCCCCCTGTGATCTGTTATAATATATGTATATAACCCTGACTCTACAAAGCAGTAAGAATCATGTGTTTTCCACTGAACCTTCAATCCTCAATGCTTCGCTCTTAGATGCCCCAAAGACAGTTATTTAAAAAAGAAGAAATACATGTATGAGTGACAGTTAAGTCAGCAGGACCAACAAACTCCAAACTGACACATCACAAATCACATATACACGTGATTTAAATAGTCGTTACCTATAAAGCTTCCGACTCCTTTTTTATACTCTGCCAAGACCTCATGATGTTCTGCTCTGTAAGAAAAACAGAAAAAGGCACAGCATAGCAATGGAAATGGATCACGCTTTAGCTACTCTGTACAGCACCAGAAACTCTTCTCACCCAAATAAACTAATAGTGAATGCCACCCTCAACAACAAAACACATCGCTCTTCAAGATGTGCAACCAGCAGGGCTGGGTTCGTTAGTTAAAATGAAGGTATACAATTTGCCAGGGGTACAAAAGAAACATAGACAAAACAACTGCTTCAGAACATCTGAATTTCCTTCCATTTTCTTGTCCGTTTAAAATCACTATTAACACAATAACTCAAGTCACTTGTCATACAACAGTTTCAATTGAACAGTTTTTCTGATTTCATCTTTAAAAATCTATAGACTATGCATGTGAGAAAAAAGAAAGAAAAGAAACCTTCCTCTCTGCTGCATCTAAGGGCTGGATACCTGAATGATTAGGTTCAGCACTCACAAGGTTGACAGTGTGAGCTGGACCATGGCTGGGACCCCATGGATATTATGCAGTGTGTGATGTGTCAGGTGTGGGGCAGAGCCAGTCCTGGTATAGAGAAGACAGCCTGGAATGTCCACTGTGCAGTCCCCTGCTTTTCCCAGGTTTTGTATTTTTCCTAGACGGCAGCCATTAACGACTTTGACGAGACTCAGCTTCATCTTTAGGGATTCTTCCAGGTTCTGAGAAGAAATCAGCATTAAATTTAGAAGGCAATTCTTGGCATCGAAAGACTAAGTACTTTGCAAAGAAAGCAATATGCACATAAATGAATGGCTGCGTGTCTATTACCTCCAGCTCACATTTCTGTCTGGTCAGGATCAGGACAAGGTATAAAAAAAGACCAGGATTCTTTCTCCAAAGTCCCATAACAAAATGGTAACAATCAGTTTGACACACATTAACATTTCATTTGTATTTTAATAAATAGAGCTTGCCTGAAGACCAGAGAGACAAACAGCCCCACTGGTCAGCCTCACAGACCAGGCAGTGGAAGTACACACCTTTAATCCCAGGAGCCACACTAGTAACCACAGTGCATGGGCGGTGCATGCCTTTAATCCCAGTACAAAACGTGAGGAGACAGCTCTCAGCCTCAGTCTCATTTTGAGATTCCTGGAGGCAGGATCACCATTTTAGACTGAGGTAGAGTAAGAGCCAGTGACTGGCTGCTTTTTTTCTGGTCTTCAGGTTGAACTCCAATATCTATCTGAGTTTTTATTAATCATGCTTCATTTTATTAACCGTCTATGAGTGTGTGTGCGTGCTTGCACATGTGCACGTGCTTTTGTAGAAGCTGATGAAACAAAGCAAATGAAAAGCCTGAAATAGGAATTAGCCGGGCGGTGGTGATGCATTCCTTTAATCCAGACACTCGGGAGGCAGAGGCAGGCGGATCTCTGTGAGTTCGAGGCCAGCCTGGTCTACAGAACTAGTTCCAGGAGAGGCTCCAGAGCTACAGAGAAACCCTGTCTCGAAAAACCAAAACCAAACAAACAGACAAAAGAAAAGAAAAAGAAAGGTTAATTGTCAAAGAAAGGCACGCGAGGTCACTCTGCCTTCAAAACATGCAAGGGAGGACCATACTCTTTAGAGCACGTGTTACTTACTAATTTGAACCACATTTCTTTCTCCAACTTGAGAAAATATTACGCATTATTTTTCCCTTCTATTAGTGTTGTTCAATAAAAAAGATTCCAAAACAGTATAATGAATATACATCATAGACTGACCAGCATAAAGTAACAGATTATCTGCAAAGTGGGATCGTATTCCAGTTCATTCATATCGAGATGAGTAACCATGTGAGCATATAAGTGATCTCTGAGTGATTTCATAATGGGAAAGGTAAAACTTTTTAAGAAAAAAATACAGATACTCTTTCTAACTTCTAGAGATACACCAAGAGGATTTGAAAAAAACAACAGAAAACATTATTTATAGCATGTTGTTAAATAATTAGTACTCAGTGTGAAAAGTTATGAGCTTTTAAGATGCACAGGAGGGCTAGGGAGATGGCTCAGTGGGTAAAGGTGCTTTCTGCCAAGTTTACCAACCTAGGTTTAATCTCCCTTGTAAAAGGGGAAGAACAGAACTTATTCTACAGAGTTGACCTTTGACCTCCACATACATGTCACAGCATCCACACACAGACAAGCACACACTTTTTAAAATTTAAATGTCACTGGACATATCAACATTTTATAAACACTACATTACATCACTACTTGTCATTTGGAGCAGGCCAAGATTGTGTGCATGTGACTGTATGAGGCCAGCAAGGAACCCCAACTCCCCAGGATCCACCTGTTCAGCACCCCAGTGGGGAGCTACGTACAGGTGCATAATGGCCATGTCAGGCATTTACATGGGTGCTGGAGACCCAAACCCAGGTCCTCATGCTTGCAGAGCAAACACACACTGATTCATCCCCTCAGCCCTATATGGCATTGAGATGCAGTTTAAAACACCAGCCCTCTGAAGACAGCCACCAGTTCTTAGACGCAGAGATTGACTTTTATGTGATACAGTTCTTTAGCTGGGATGGTTAAACTTAGAAGAAAATAGAATATGATTTCAAAAAGGTAACCGCATATTGTCAGTGAGTCTGCTTTGTGATGATGGATGGAATATTGAGAAATCTAAGGACAAACCAGTTGTGGTGGTGAAAGCCCAGTCCCAGATGCAAGCTGAGGCAGGGGATAGTGACTCCATGGCTAATGTGGGTTCCACGGTGAGAGCCCGTCTCAAGAAATAAAAATGAGCCGAGCACTGGTGGCACAAGTCTTTAATCCTAGCGCTTGGGAGGCAGAGGCAGGCAGATCGCTGTGAGTTCGAGGCCAGCCTGGTTTACAAGAGCTAGTTCCATGACAGGCTCCAAAAACTACAGAGAAACCCTGTCTTGAAAAACAACAACAACAAAAACAAAAAACAACAACAACAAAAAAAACAAAATAGAAAAAGAAACAAAAATGAAAAAAGGACAGCACTATTTTATCACATTTATTCACGCGCATGCGCGCGCGCGCGCGCGTGTGTGTGTGTGTGTGTGTGTGTGTGTGTGTGTGTACATGAAAGCGCATGAACACATGCAAATGTATATTACAGCTGTGTGGACATTAGTGCATAGCCTGAAGGACTCAGTTCCTCCTTCTACCATGCAGGGTCTCAAAAATCAAACTCAGGTCATAGGTACGCTTTGGCAAGCACCTTTACGCACTGAACCATATTACTGGCCCTAGAAAATGCACCTTAGCCAGAAATCAACATTTAAAACACAAACAGATTTATTTTCAGAGCTAGAAGAAGCAATACTTCCTATCTTCATTCACTGTCCAATATTAGATATGTTTTCCTAATTGTAACATTTTTATATACAAGTCTTTATTATGAATTAATGCATACAATATAGACATAAATATACACTGACGTATATGGGTTTTGATTTTTGATCTTTTTTTGTTTGTCTTAAATAATGTACCAATGACCGGGCTATGGCAGCTGCTGAGAAGAAACAGCTCCCATGCATAAATCACAGGATTTCTCTGGCCCGTTGTATCCACAAGAAAGCTGTACCTACACAACAGCCTCCAGCAACCACAGGGCATAGTTTTTAAAACACAATTTGGGAGTGACATACACCACTAACACAAACAAAGTTGGTGATGCGGACCAATGTCTCCACAACACCAAGCGGTTCTACTGGCTTTATCACCATCCCCTCCCTTTGCACTCACTGTGAATCTCTTCTGTTGCCGGTTTTGTCTTTTTCCTCTCACTCCCACAGATAAAGTTTTTGGAGGTCTTTCAGAGGAACCCTGAGCCTGTAGGGAAACTGACAACACCCTGCCCTAGCACTGCTAGTTAGTGCCATTCTCCTACATCTGTCAGGAGAGAAAGAATTTTTAAATGCCTCTTGAATAGATTGTCTTTATGGAAAGATGTCCCAAATTTGGTAACTGAATGCAGCAAGCTCAGATAGATGATCAGACTTTGGGGAGGGGGGATATTTCCTCCATCATCTCCATACAGTGTCAACACTTACACATGTGCAGAAACCAACTATGAAGGACCTCTATCTTCTCCATACAGCGTCAACAGTTACACATGTACAGAAACAAACTATGAAGGACCTCCATCTTCCATATGGCGTCAACAGTTATACATACACAGAAACCAACTATGAAGGACTTCTGAACAACATGACGCACTGCACTGACTCACAGATGATGGATGCTATAATATTCTAAATACTTCAAATTTTTACACTATTTGGTAGGGGGAGAAATATACTGACAATTCTAAACTTTATTAGGTACACGTGTTAAGTCTAGAAATAGTCATCAAGGAAATGAATGACAGAATATACAACATCCAAACATGTTTGAAAGGAATCCAGAAATTTAAAGAAAATTTCAATTATCCCATGAAGGTTAACAAAAAGCATATCAAAAATAGAAAATGCGGGGCTGGGGCATCGGTTCAGTGGTTCGGAGCACTTGTTATCTGTGCAGAGGACCCAATTCTACTCATAAGCCTGTAACTGCAGTTCCAGCTGGGTTTCCTTTTCTCATTTGAGGGTGCCATGCATGCTGTGATGACATACATGTGTGCAGGCAAAAAGAGTCACACACAGAAAATAAAAGTAACTCTAAAAAAGAAAAGGAGGCTGGGCGATGGTGGTGCACGCCTTTAATCCCAGCACTCGGGAGGCAGAGGCAGGCGGATCTCTGTGAGTTCGAGACCAGCCTGGTCTACAGAGCTAGTTCCAGGACAGGCTCCAAAGCCGCAGAGAAACCCTGTCTCGAAAAAAAAAAAAACCAAAAAACAAAAAAAAAAAAGAAGAAAAGGAAAGAAAAAATATCCAGCAGAAAGTGGTGGCACACGTCTTTAATCCCAGCACCTGAGAAACAAAGAGGCTGTCAAATCCCTGCGAGTTTCAGGCCACAGGGATACATAATGAGACGCTGTCTGGGGGAAGGGGGAGCAAATGATGATCAAGTAAGTCTGAATGTTATTGATCACAACAAAGCTAGACTAATCTCATCCATCAAAAGGCCTAACATCGGCAGTAGCTACATTTATTGGGTATTTACTGTTGTGCTTTATACATTAACTCCATTAACCCTCATACCACATCCAACAGAGCCTATTCTCTCCTGCCTCCTATAAATTAGTAAAGTGATGTCAACAAAGTCACTGTCACGGCTTGAATAAGAATGGCCCCTATAGGCTCATACATTTGAATGCTTCGTCACCAGGGAGTAGCCCTATGTGGAAGGATTGGGAATGAGGTGGGGTCTGGCTGGAGGAAGTACGTCACTGGGGGTGTGCTCTGAGGTTCCAAAGCCCAAGCCTACAGGTAAGGATGCAGCCCTCAGCTACTGCTGCAGTGTTGCCTGCATGCCAACATGCTTCCTGCTAGGATGTAAATGGTTTAAAACTCTCAAACTGGAGGCAAGCCCCAGTTAAAGGCTTTCTTTTGTAAAAGCTTCTTTGGTTATGGTGTCTCTTCACAACAATAGAACACCGACGAAGGTAGTTGGCAGAGCTGGTCCTGAAACTACAGAAGTCTCCTTATAGAGACCATAACATAGGCTTAGGAGAAACTCAATTTGTCAAGCAGCACATGAAACGTTTCCATCTTAACTGTGATATTACTCATTTTGCTACAGTGTTATTGCTTTTTCCTATCTCCCTCCTTCACCTCTAATCCATTATCCCAGTCTCTATAGCAATGGTTCTCAACCTGTGGGTTGTGACCCCTGGGGGGGAGGGGCAAATGACTCACAGGGATTGCCTAAGACCATCAGAAAACACAGATTTTTACATTATGTTTCATTGAAGTAACAAAATTAGTTAAGAAGTAGCAACAAAAAAATTTGATAATTGGGGGTCATGACAACGTGGGGAACTGTGTAAAGGGTCTCAGCATTAGAATGGTTGAGAACCACACTGCCCTATAGCCTTTCAAAATGGACACATACTATATTATGGTCACCTCTCTGAACTCGGCATTTCTTTCAGGAAAAGATGGGCAGCTCTCCCAAAGAACAGCCATGAAACTAACTCTTCCAAATGATCCACTGTTGTGACAGAGTAAGGGCTCCATGTCACACACCTGTTCAGCCACCTTCTTTCTTCTGTTAGAGGACAGAAGCTAGGGGCACGGCCTTCCTTAGCATATTCCCAAGTTAAAGTTTGGTTTACATTTCCTGGTACAATGTTTGCACACACATTTTTCAATCATTACCATACTCCCAGGGTGTAGGTTCTATAGCACCCAACCTAGACAAGCTCTATAGAGGTCTGAGTCTCAGTAGCTTACCCCAAGGCAATACCTGAGACAACAAACTGAGTCTACCCAGGCACCACCCTGGAACAGAACATCCAAAGGCAATTCCTAAGGTTCCAACATCTTTTGGAACACACCCATTGCTTTTCACCAAGCCACTGCTAGACAAATGTCAGAATATCAGGGGTCTAAACGTGAGAAATCCCTCACCCCCTACCACTACAAAAACCCAACTCTAACTGAGCTTGGGGCTCTCCGATCCCTCCAATACGTTGGACACACGGAGAGACCGAGTTTGCAAACTTGTGTAAGAATAAAAGCTCTTTGTTTTTACATACAGGACTCAGTATCCTGGTTGGCTTTGGGGGGGGGGGACTCCATGATCTGGGTATAACAGATACAGTTCCATTTTTGTTAGCAGTAAACTCAATGGCCAACAAGTAGCTGGGTCCAAATCTCCAGTTCTAAATTTCTGACCAGCCTGGAAAGTACATACACCTTCAGTGAACTGTTCCTCACAACATCCAGGCTTGGCTATTGAGGTTCAGTTTTCTCTTAGTTCCGTTAGCCATCACTGGAGCTTTAGACCTTACTGTTTTTATGCCTTCTCAAGTACCTGGTAAATTCAGAAAAACTTCCGGCTGAGCAGCTCACCCTCGGACAGGGACCGGGAGAAAAGAGGCCCCTTTCTCTCTAAGATATGTAGGTCCGGCAATCTCACTGAGGAGACTCTGAGCCGGCGGAAGCCTAGACCAACAGGAAATCAGGAAATAACAAGGTGGGAGTAAGACGGAAATGCAAGCAAGAAAGTGAGTGCGACTCACCCGCTCTCATTAAGGAAAAGAGACACTCACCCGTGGATTACAACACTCCGTACCGCCAGGACCCTTAAACTCCTTGCCGGAGATAACACGTGTTCCGCTCGCACAGCTCGCGGTCCACTGAACCACAGCCTCTGCTGCAGAACCAATCAGAATGTTCTGTGTCATCACCAAGCGCCAGACATAGGCAAAGGCCCTGCTAAAGCAAACCCAGCGAGACCCACCGATGCCATGGTAACTGGGGCAATGAGAGCTGCGCGCGCAATGCCTCCTGGGAGGAGTAGTTCCAGAATGTCCGACCCCTGTCTAACTGGTAGGTGGTGGAACTACAACTCCCAGCACCACCCAAATGCAGCCTGTGACGAGGAGCAGTTGTCATTGTTGTGGCCTAAGTCTAGGCCTGAACTTGAAAATATGCTGCTGGCGTCCCAAGAAAGGTCTTCAAAGAAGAAAATGGAGCTGAGTCGCTGGAAACGGCTTTCAAGGAAGCTGAATGCCAAGGTGATCCCAATCGGAAGCTTTGAGAAACACGGGCCGGCCCTAGGCGTCACACTGTCCTGAAAGCCTGCCGCTTCCCTCCCAGCGGTTTCTCACTCTTATCCTTACCTGGCCTTGGCCGACCTGGAGCCTGCACAGCTCTGAGAGTGTGGTTTTAGGAGCCTTAGGGTCTGTGTACTCACCACTCTGGTGGGCAAAAACCTGTAAGGGTTGTTCCCATCTAAGCGGAGAGGTCTACTAGTGCCCATTAGGGTAAGGGAAATTTGCCCCTCAGCCTTACCTCCACTAACAGTTTTAGGAAATTTTCTGCACATTTCTTCCCCTCCCTTTCAAATCTTAGGTAAGGGAATTTTGAAAGGAAGAAAACAAGTCACATTAAGTGCACTGCTGTTATCCCTTATACCCCCCCCTTCCAGTTTTACATCAGACATCTAAAATGAACCCAGAATTCCAAGTGGTTTTATCTCAGTTCTTTATCCATATGGTTATTTCTAAATTCCACCAGCGTTCAGCTATAGATCCTTCCTTTATCTGTTACCTCTTCTGTACACTAGTTACTAAAGACACACACACTCAAAATCTGACAAAGCTGTTTTAAACTTGGAACAGACGAAAGTGACGTGCAAAGTCACAGCCATACCAAGTGCGCTTTCCAGAATACCTTTTTAACAGTCACAAAAATAAGTGCTTTAGGTGTAAATGAGAGCATTGAGACGGAGAGGCGTCAGCTTCCAGCTGCAGAGCAGCTTCACCAGCTGTTTTTACCCCTCAGTTACCGTTTCCTGTAAAAAGAAAGACAACCCTCGAGATGTGTGGCTTTTGTGGGGGCCCGGGGCAGCCATTCTTGTGGGCTCTTCTAAATATAGAAACAATGTACACAGGGCACCTTCCACTTAGTGAAAATCGTGTTCCTGATGCTAGAGGGCAGAGGCCAGAGCATTTGAGAGTGGGAACTGAGGCCGCTTCACCTGCAAAGTAGCAGTTGCATAATAGTGGCCCAAAATAGCTTCTGAATATAGATTTGATGATGAAAGGTAAAAAATTGGGGACAACTTAGAACTACAAAAAGAGGGATTTTTCTTCTTTTTTTTTTTTTTTGCTGATAGTGCTCATTATTACTGTCTAGAGGATAAAGGAAGTAAAAACACAAGAGCGCCTTGAAATTCAGCTGTGTTTGAATAGGATCGGTTCGCTCTTTGTTGCAGAGGCAGTTACGCAGCAGAATAGCTGCATTATTGTGTGTAAGGTGAGCTGAAGGCAGAGTGTTAGGGAAATGAAGGCGACCAT
The DNA here is from genome assembly GCF_000317375.1 of Microtus ochrogaster. Lineage (NCBI taxonomy): Eukaryota > Metazoa > Chordata > Mammalia > Rodentia > Cricetidae > Microtus > Microtus ochrogaster. Next base: position 54,639,647 of record NC_022010.1, read on the forward strand.
CATGCCTTTCCCACCAACTTCCACGTGCCGGTTACTTTGCTCTCCCATCATTTTTATTTTCAAATACATGATTTCTTTCAAAGCAAATAACTCTGTTTGCTCAATGATTATTAGAGAGAGAGAGAGAGAGAGAGAGAGAGAGAGAGAGAGTGTTCTGTAAGCTTCGGGGAGTCACAGAGGATACAGAGGAGGATCCATGAGGCCTGATTTCTTGTTTCAAATTAATATCTCATCTGGGTAGAGATCATTTTCTTCATTATATGCTTGGTGCAAGTGTACAAGTTGAGTGATATAATCCTGTTTTACACCCCCACTCCTTTTAGACCAAATGTCATCTCAGTTGTAGGAAGGACAGGAAGGCATCTGGATACTTGTGCAAAGAGGAAAGAAATTACCACAGTCTTTAAGCAGAAAATGACTCAGGTGAATTAACCAGCATTAGTATGGGTTTCACGAGGAGTGGTACATGTAGCATTTCTGCATCTTGACTCTTAGCATTGGAGAACTCAAAAATACAATGCTGATGCCTAGACTGTTGATCAGTTACGGTTCAAGGTGGGTTACACAAGAGTAACACAGATGTCCTGGACAAGGCTTCCTGTTTCTCCTGCCATGGTTCAGTGTGCTCTCATTGCTAGTTGGTGCTGAACTTGCCAACGGAAAGTTTGGAGGAAGGATATGTTTCCTCGTGTGTTAGTGGGAAGGATGTTGACAAAGCGGTTGCTGCGCATTAATACTTTGTTTCTATTCTCTACAGTCTGCATTTGACACCGACACTGTGGAACACTGGGTTAAGGTAAGGCTTTTCACAGTTAGAACAGAGAGATGCGGGAGTCGGACATAGGGCAGATCTCCAGTGTGCATGTGCATGCCTGTTGTTATTCCCACATGATTATGTATGTTACCCCAATTCTATATGTTTAACATCTTTTATTATTCCGTTGGTTTTCATGAGAGAAAACACATAGACTTGCCTTTCATCTGGCATGCCCATCTCATAAAGAGGCCAAAGGAGTAAGAAAAGAGAGGCCTTGGGAGAGAATGCTGTAGCCTTCTTCAGACACGAGGAAGACTATTCTGTAGTTACTTTAATATGGGGACCCATTGGCAAGAGCAACATGGCTATCACCAGAATTCTCTAAAGTCTAGAACAATCCAAAAGTGGAGTGAGAGTTTTCATAAAGAGACATGTTCTCCATCGCTAGAGTATTGGAGTACAGTGCTATGTTGTTTGTATTTTAGTAAAATACATCTTCCCTGAAGACCATAGGCAAAGCTAAAGCCACTAGAGGCCAGGCGATGGTGGTGCACACCTTTAATCCCAGCACTCAGGAGGCAGAGGCAGGTGGATCTCTGTGATTTTGAGGCCAGTCTGGTCTACAAAGCAAGTTCTAGGACAGACTCCAAACCTACACAGAAAAACCTTGTCTTGCAAAAACAAAAACAAAAAAACCAGAGGGAATATAAAATGAGAGGAGAGAGAGGTTTAGTCTGCTTAGTCTGCATTGCCCAGCCTTAGTAGAGGTAAGATTTCTCTGGTGGCTTGGCTGCTTTGCTTTTGTGGTTTTCGGGTTGAACCCCAATATCTCACTCTGGCTTGTTATTATTTGTGCTACATTGGAGTAAACTCTAAAATTTCACTTAATGTTCAGCTAATAAAGAATATGTTTGGGCATCCATTGAGAGGGAGTTGGTTTAGATAACTCCCATAGAAACTGTTATTATACATGACCTCCTGACCGATGACATCCTCCAGTCATGAGATGTTTGTTTTTAATTTAGGTGCTATTTGAATTGACAGTGCCTTTAAAACACTTCAAGGGTGCACCCCTGAATGCCAGCCTAGCAGTTCGCTGTAATCAGTTTATTTGTGTGGCGCATGGTTCAAAATCATGCAATATTTTCCAGAGAATATTCTGTCTTAGTTGACAGGCATTATGGGCATCAGGCAAGATAGATCCCAAGCTACCTGTACTTTGCTTTTAGCTATTTGTTCATTTTGTCACTATTTGTTAAGTGCCTACCAAATACAAGCTCAGTGTGTTGTGTACCAGTGCTAAAATGAGATACAGACCAGAGTCTATAGCCCAGCGGTGCCTGAAAAACCTACTTAGAGCTGGTAAGAGACCTAAAGATATAAGGGAAGCATATGGTGGGAGGCATTAATGTCGATGGAACTAGGGGACTTCCTGACCACTGCAGAAGCTCTGTCTCAAAAGACAGCCAAAGTAGATTGCATCATGAGTGCCAGCCTCTGGAAGACCACTTAACCTCTAGTAAACCTAGCTTGCCTCTCAGTGTCCAGAGTCCTAGTACTGAGTTCCTGCAGGGCTCAATCACACACCTACTTACCACTTCTTTCAGAGGGGGAGATTTAATGAGAACTCAAGGATAAAATTCCATTTTGTCTTGTTTCTATGATTGTTCTCCTTCATATAGCTGTCAGCAATCTGGACTCGGATTTTTATCATTTTCCTAAATTGTCTGCACTGGCTTTTCCTCCATCCTGCCTTCAAATCTCCCATCTTGAAAAATCAATAAGTTCTTATTTGACCCTGCAGTCTTTTCTGATTGTAGAATGATTTTATTTTCTTATCCAGCTATATAGTGTGAGCTCTGGGCTTTTATATTTTCGTTATTCTCTCCTGTCATAATTATTATTGCTTAGTCTCGCTTCTTATTCAGTCAGCAGTAACACACACACACACACACACACACACACACACACACACACACACACTCCATTTATTTCACTTTCCATTCCACAAACTGCTACCAGAAATGACTTCCTGACCAAATCCAGTCACCGAGGGCAGCCGTCAAATGTCTCTCGTCTAATTTGATAGAGCTGTGGCATCTGTTTTAGACACCCTCTAGTCCACTCTTTGTTCATTGGACTGTTTTCTCTGGTTCTCCTTTTACCTCTCTGTTTTACCTTTCTGATTTTACTCCATAATATATCACAACTCTGGATATCCCCTGGAATGTCGCAGTCTTTCCTCCTAAGCCCCCAAATCCACTTGAGTGGCCCACCCTTTTCAACACAGCCGAGAATTCGTTCAGGGGAAAGATGGTGAAGATAAAGGCCTCTCTTTAGAACAGCAAAGGAAGGTTTCCCAGTTGTCTTATGGATTTAGCTGAAGCAAGTAACCATAATTTTTTTATGATACAAAGAAAATTGGTAGATTAAATGTATCTAAGCTTGAGAATCACCACTGCGAAAGTGAAGGGACGGGAGTTTGGGAATAAGACAGTAGCTTAATGTCCACATGAGTAGGAAGGGAAAGACGGTACTCCTTGAAGCCCCTGTGTATGGAGGAGAGAATGAAAGACTTGCTTGGGCCCAGTTTCAGCATTGAGGAATGAAACATGGAAACAGGATGACGATGTTGGCGGGGTGGTTAACAGCATTTGTTTGGTTCAGTAATGAAACATCCTGCCAGCATGGTTCAGGTTAAGTGGGCTGCCAAAGCAGAATTATGGGAAGTGCTGTGGTCCAGCAGACCTTGAGACTGAGATGTTGATGAGCATCCACAGAGATGGAGAAATCACGGGGAATCGGGCAGGTGCTTGGCTAGCACTAAATGTGGTGGTACTCTGTGATTTATAATTCATCGTTAGCCTGTCTGGCTCATCTTACTCCAGTACATCCTTCTGCTTGACTGACCTTCCTAAACATATATTCTGTGAGCTATTGGATACTGTCTCCTCCAGGTGGGCATCTGAGGTCCTTTGTCAATCAGACTGTGTCAGTTTATCTGAAACAGCCCATGTACTGGCACTCTGCATCCCTCCTCTCCCCCAGGTCTTTCTCCTTCCCCTCCATCAAGCAGGTCTTCCCTGTGCTTTGCTACTTGCTGAAGCCTCAGCCTGGAATGTCTGCTACCTCTGAGACATGATCTAGATCCTCTCCATATAACTCAGCTTCAGTTGCCCCTCATCCTCACCCCATCCTCGAACAGTTTCCTTTAGAATTATATTATGTACACATTTATTAATAAAACATAAAACACTTCATTTTAAAAGAACTGGCACTTTCAAAACTATATAAAACAGAAGCCGGGCGGTGGTGGCACACGCCTTTAATCCCAGCACTCGGGAGGCAGAGGCAGGCGGATCTCTGTGAGTTCGAGACCAGCCTGGTCTACAAGAGCTAGTTCCAGGACAGGCTCCAAAACCACAGAGAAACCCTGTCTCGAAAAACAAAAAAAAAAAAAAAAAAAAAAAAACATAGGCAGATGAGGATACATTAAGCTCCTGTTTGTATCATCTGGTCTTAAGGAAATGAAATAGTATTTTGTAAAGGAACTTTTATGGAACATAGCTTTTAGCTAATAACCTTCTTTTTAGGGCTGGAAAGATGGCTCAGTCGTTTAAGCGTTTGTCTTATAAGCATGGGACCCTGAGTTAGGTTGCCAGAATCCATGTAAAAGACCAGACGTGGTGGTGGTTTAATTCCAGCTAGGGAAGCAGAGACAGGTGGATCCCAGAGGCCCCCATCCAGCAGAGCCTAATTGGTGGCTCCAATCCAGTGAGTGAAGAACAGTACTCAAGGTTGTCCTCTGTCCTGCACATAGGCGCACACACACCGACATCACACACAACACACACAGCCTATTTTCAGATCACCCTGTCTTATTTGAACTTTCTAATAACGAACCATTTGTGTCTGTCTCCCTTAGTATTCACTGGGTCGCTGGGGACAGAACTAGTCTTCCACCGGGACATACTGAAAGGGCAGGAGTAAGTGGACACAAATGAATGAAATGCACTCCAGACCCCTCTTGGCTCTTATGCATTCATTCTGGGGTAAAAAGATAATATTTAAGACAAAGTACTTAAAACACTATTCCAATCCTTAGTATTGTCTAGTGAGTATTTTAAATGCTTCTTTAAAACATTTCTTTTTACTGAGTTGCCATTTCCAGACCCTTTTCGAAGTATCAAGACTAGTTTTTCTGCTATTTCCTGATCTCACTACTGTCTTCTAATAAGAACCCGGAGAGATGGCTCATGGGGTGAAGAAGGCACTTGCCGCCAAGCCCTAACCACCTGAGTCTGATCCCTGGGACCCCATTGTGAAAGGAGAGAACTGACTTGTGCAGGTGATCCTTTGCCATCCATCCACACATAAATAGAAACGAAATGTATGTAATAAAGTTTTCTCCAAAAGCATGTCATTTGATTATCTCTTGGATTCATAGTCTAGAGAATTAAAAATCAAGTCTACAAGTCTCTTGTTTCTTTTTCTTGTATAGGTGTTCGTTTAAAAATTAAAGTTAATAACTTAATCTGTGTTTCTTTTGCATGAGTGCATATGCAAGCATAAACAGTATATATAAAGTCATTTTTCTGCTGAGCCTTGGTGGCGCACACCTTTAATCCCAGCACTCTGGAGGCAGAGGCAGGCGGATCTTTGTGAGTTCAAGGCCAGCTTGGTCTACAGAGCAAGTTCCAGGACTGGCTCCATAGCTCCTGGGAAACCCTGTCTGAAAAAAAAGGTCATTTTTCTTAGAAGTTAAGGGTAGGCCTATGTCAATGTAATCATAATCAATGCCATAACATAAATCCAGATAACCCATGGCCTCTGAGAATTAACATGAGGGAGCAGTCTCTATAGTGAGGCCTGGTGTCTCCCAACTCATCTCTGATGAGATCATGTTATTCTGTCTTATAACACTCCTGTGTCCACTTCCAGTGCCCAGATTTTATCTTTGACTTTTAAACTTTACTTCTCTGCTGACATCCAAAACCTGACACAGGTAACACGAGAATTAGATAGCTCATCCTATAGCAAGTTTTTGCAAAGTTGTCACCAAGCTTTCTACCAAGGGCACGAGGCAAAGTCATTTCAAAATAGGTCAGGAGCACTATAAACACAGTAGTGCAGCATCTTTGAGTAAATCTCTAAGCCACCTCTTCCTTTACTAAGTATTTCCTGTACACTGACCGAGTCCCAGCAAGACTCTGGTTGCTAGGGCTTCCGTGTGAAGAGAAACAATCCTGATGATGCTCTGTTTGGAGGCAGAGAGAGAGAGAGAGAGAGAGAGAGAGAGAGAGAGAGAGAGAGAGAGAGAGAGAGAGAGAGATGACTGCAGTGTGGTTGACGCAAAGGTAGCTGGTGAGATGCAGAGCCCACAAAGGGGTAGGGGCTCAGGACGTTGAAGCACACTGTAAGGACTTGTCCTAGTGCTAATGGAAATATCGAAGCGTTTGGGATATGGCTTTCACGAGAAAGCGACCAGTTGCTGCTGTAAAGGCTGTTGCAGAAAAGCCATTAGGAAACTGTCACTCCTCTATGGAGCTGAGAGCTGTGGAGGTGCTGTGAAGGGGCAGTTTGTAAATGTGAAAACGTTTCAAACATGTATGAGGAGGGAGGGAAGGAAGGAAAGAGGAAGAGCATGGAAGAGAGAGAAATGGGCAGAGAGATGAAAGAGAGAAAGAGAGGCAGAGAGACTGACTTCAGGTTAAGGGAGACTCCAAAGTTTTCACCTGAAGAACTAACTGATCATGAGTTGTCATTTACCAGTGCCAGTCTGAAGAGTGTGCGCTCAGGAAGAACTCGGGAATGCAGCTCTGTGCGGACACAGATGCAGGCTTTGCCTTTGAAGTAAAATGTTCCCTGCTCTGTCCAAAGTCACGATGCTTTGCTCAGCTCCTCATTCCCTTACCTGATCCCATGAATCGGATCATGCTTTTATTAAACCCTTGTTGAGTTAGAACAGTCTGGATGACTACAGTGGTGTCTGTCTATCTCAGTTTTATTGAACCTATGGCTTGCCTAATACACGGTGGCGACCCCTTTTAGCCATAGTAATCTGAGGCTTCAGCCTGTGGTTCCTATTTACAAGTCCCAGTGGCACAGAAATTGATATCAGATGTTTGCTCGGAATTAAGTATTCAGGTTTCAGGATCCCATTGCCTATGCCTTAAACAAAAGTTACCCAAAGGGGGTCAGAGAGGTAATAGGAATGTGATCAAAGTATGTTACATATGTATAAATGTGTCATAATGGAACCACTATTTTGGACAATTAATACATGCTAATAAAAATAAAGTTTTATTATTGTGCGTGTGTGTGTGTAGGCAGATGTACATGTGTGTGTAGGTATACACATACAGTGGTACATGTGTGAAGGTCGGTTCTCTCCTGCCACCTTGTGGGGCCTGGGGATGAAGCTCAGGTTGTTGCTTGCACGCTAGCACCTCTCATCAGCCCTGTTTTCCACTTACCTAAGCCTAAACGATATTCTTGTAAACACCAGGAATGCTGGCTAGAACTTGATGAACTGCTGCATTTAAGTCAACATTACAGACAAGACTAAAATACTGCCTAGTGTTCCAACAAAAATGGGAAAATTAAAGAATCATACTAGCTGCTAGAAAAGCAGCTTCTCAAATTCTTTAGCCCTAAACAAGGTTACTATCATTTAATGGATTTATTTCTTTTCCTTTTTTCCTGTTATTTTTAAGAGAGTGGAGAAAGCATCAGAATTTGCCCTTTCAAATGAATATTTTACCAGAAATGCAGATTTACCTGGAATGCTTTGGCGACACGCAGTAGATCTGGGGACATGTGAGCAAGCAGAGTATCATGATGGCGTCTATGAAGAAGGTGAGGGGATGCATTTGCTGGTGTGATGTTAGCAATTCTTAGAGCATAGCTCGGCACTCACTGAAAAACATGGAGTGAAGGCTGCTCTCACCCGCATTCTTAGCTCCTAACCTTTGTTTCTCTACTGCCCTGAAGCTGATTCTGAAGTTAGCTCCATTACTATATGTAAGTCTGTCTGTCTGTCTGTCTGTCTGTCTGTCTGTCTGTCTCTCTCTCTCTCTCTCTCTCTCTCTGTCTGTCTGCCCACATACTGGTGTCTGCATGTTTATGAAGATGCCAGAGGAAGCCAGAGGCATCAGGTTCCCTGGAGCTGGAGACCCAGGTGGTTATGAGCTGCCTGGTATGGGTGCTAGGAAGTGAGCTTGGATCCCTTGCAAGAGCAATCTATACTTCTCTTAGCCATCTCCCCAGCCCCACAAGCTGTATTTAAAGCCCACTTTGTTTTCTAAATCTGTAGCAGCCACTGGCAGAGGTAGTTTGATATACTAGTTAACTTGTGAGTGGTGTAAGGTGTTGGTCCTATGGCACAGATGGTAGCATGTTAATTTAATCTGGTTTTCTACTAGTGAATAGACATCAAGTTTATAAACCAATTTAATTCCTTGTAAAGAGGCTCTAAAAACATTTTAACTTCCTTATCTCCTCAAAGTTCCCTTTATTTGGGGAAGGGAACTTCAGCATTTTGATTACTGAATTACTGAAGAACTAAGTACCACCTAGGAATTCAAGGGACTGGGTGGAACCTGCAGAGGAGACTGGAAGGAGAGCCTCCAGGGAAGGGAGAAGTCAAAGTTCTGTGCCCTGCAAGCCAGCTTCTGTTTGGATTATTTACATCCCCAATTATTTCATTTATCTCTTCATTTATTCGATGCATGCATATTGAAGTCTTGCTCCACTACATTAGGCACTAGAAGATTTTATTATGAACAAGGAAAGTAAAGCTGTGCTTTCGTGGAGTACGCACTCTAGGGTAGGAATGAAGAGAATTAAAAACAAATTATCAGGTAGTAGTCTATTCAAAGCATCCCAGATAGAGGGCAAGGGGGTGTGAAGAGCTTAAAGTACAGACAAGCTTGGAGTACATGAGGAGCTGAAGGAAAGCCCTTGAGGCTGGTGCTTCCAGTAGACATGAGCATAAAGAAATGAGCAGGAGATACATCACATAGGTCATGATAGGTCTGGGAAAGAACTTAGATTTTATTCTGATTTTAATAGGACGGGACAGAAGTATAAGGGGCCTGTGATTTATAGGGAAGCTGTTGGAGGGGTTGGGTGAAAAGGTGATGTGGAATGTCTTCCTGTATGCTGTGAATATGTGCTGTGAATGTCTTCCTGTATGCTGTGAATATGTGCTGTGAATGTCTTCCTGTATGCTGTGAATATGTGCTGTGAATGTCTTCCTGTATGCTGTAAATATGTGCTGCTCTCGTTGCTTGATAAATAAAGCTGGTTTGGCCTGTAGCAAGGCAAGATAGGTAGGTAGAAATCCAATCAGAGATAGAGAAGAAGGACAGTCTGGGAGATGCTGCCAGCCATCTGCTGAGGAAGCAAGACACGTAGAAAATGAGGTAACAAGTGACAAGCTACATGACAAAGCACAGGTAAGAAATATCGGTTAATTTAAATGTAAGAGCTAGCTAGTAATAAGCCTGAGCAATCGGCCCAACTTTTATAACTAATATAAGCCTTTGAGTGTTTATTTGGAAACTGGCAGGCAGGAGAGAAACCTCCATATACAAAAAGTTTTAATGACTAGTCTCAAGTAGTTGGTAATTCCAGCAGTAGAGGAGATCTATGCTTCAAGAGTCTTGCTCACCCCACCTTCCACCCAGTAACCATACACGATACACTTTAAGAGCCCTCAGAAACCTTACAGTTGAAGGAAATATTGTCTTACTCCATTCCCCAAGTTTTCTAGCCCATGGATTTTTTTTTTGGTGGGGAGAAGTATTTTATCCCTATAATACCTACTGTCCCAAGAAGCTACTAGTCCATACCAACCTGTGCTGTTTTATGGGCTGAGCACACTTTACAAAGGTTTGTTTTTGTTCTTTTCTCATTAGCTCAATTAATATTCTACCATAACTAGTGCTGTGGGGAGCACACTGTGAAAATCTGTGCTTTTTTACTCACCCTCCCCAACCAGCGTAAGGAACTGTATAATATAACGTCCAAAGGAAGTGCTCTTTACACTGTATAGTATAACGTCCAAAGGAAGTGCTCTTTACACTGTGTAGTATAACGTCCAAAGGAAGTGCTCTTTACAGTAAGTGGCGTTAGTAGACACAACTGTTTTACATTCTAATTATGCAATAAAGTGCAACTTGTTGTACATGGGTTAATAATTGTCAGCTCCCTTTCTATGCCTTCTTGTATCATATTTGTTATACTTCATTTCTACCGCTGTCCTCCCCAGGTACCTTCCAGGACCTTTAGTGGATGCCTGAGATTGTAGATAATGCCAAGCCCTAGAGTTGTTTGATGTACTTACATAGTCATGGTAAAATTTACTTCATAAATTAATCACAATAAGAGATTGATAACAAAATAATAAAACCAAACAATTATAATAAGCAGTAGACTTATGTGCATATCATCTCTCTTCAAATATCTTCTTATACTGTACTCCCACTGTTCTTTTTTTTTTTTTTTTTTTTTTTGCTTTTTCGAGACAGGGTTTCTCTGTGGCTTTGGAGCTTACCCTGGTAGCTCTGTAGACCAGGCTGGTCTCGAACTCACAGAGATCCACCTGCCTCTGCCTCCCGAGTGCTGGGATTAAAGGTGTGCACCACCACCACCCGGCCCCCACTGTTCTTGTGATGATGTGCTGACATGGTACCTGAGCGGTGTGATGCAGTGAGGTGAATGACCAAAGCATTAGGCTGTTATTTGAGGGTTCCTTGGAGACTGTCACTACATTATCACGCCAGGCAATCAGTCTAACAAATGAGGTGACAACTAATCTGTTTTAACTGATGACAAAGAGTGTGACTGGCGTGGATGCCGGACAAAGGAACGCCTCACATCCCAGGTGGAATGGCGTAGACAGAACTTACTTTACTGCGCTAGTAAACTAAATGCAACTCAGAACTTAGGAATTATTTCTGGATTTTCCATGTGATGGTTGTGGACTTTAGTTGACTTAGGTAACTAAAACTGGAAAATGGAACTACAGATAAAGGGCCACTATTATCATTTGTTTTCTTCTATTTCATCTATACTAAACATTTTTACATCTGTTATTATATAGAAATGCCTAATTACATCAGAACTCTGAGATAATAGTAACAGTGGTGGAGGTAACACTAAAGGAGACGTTTTCCTCCTTTGAAATGCCCATGCCCTAGACTGGGGAAGAGCTTTTTGATAATGATAAAAATGATAAAGATAATGTAAAATAGTGTGAACTTTTCTCCTGCATCTACATGTAATTTTCTTTCTTTCATTTTTTGTTTGTTTTTTTATTCTTCCATGAGTTTATGAGTACCACATGGAATGTGACTACCAGCAGAGACCAGGTCTGTCTCCTGGTTCTGGAGTTACAGATGGTTGTGAGCTGGCATGTAGTCCTGAGAACTGACTCAGATCCTCTGTGACAGCAGCAAGTTCTTGGTGACCTCTGAGCCATCTCTGCAGCCCCCTGCGAAGATTTTCATAATGCCACAGAAATGGGAGCTGGCTTTCAATACACGACACTCTGACTTTCCTTTGAGCTCGGGGTCTCTCCTCACTCTTCAGCTTCCCTGGTTCTACCTTACCTCATCAACTTCTAAAACATTGATTTCCTGGGTTTTTAGCGTTTTTAGCTCTTCTCTATCTGATAATATCATCCTGTCCTGAGACTTCAGACATCCTCTGTATGCTTATAACTCTCATTCGGTTCTTCAGTTTGGACCCATTCCATGAAATCTCAAGTATTGCCACAGTATCAACTTGACCTTCCAATTTGGTTATCTCATGAACATCTCACACCTGATTTCACAGAGTCTTCCCCCAAACCTGCTGCTTCTTTGTCCTTCACGCTTCTCAGTAAATGCATCTCTATTCTTCCCGTTAAGCTAAGCACTCTGAAGATTTCTCTTCCTTCATTCCCTGTTTATCAGCAAATCATATCAACTTCATATCAATATTTTCTGGACTGTAGCCATGTTTAATTGCTCTACTGTGAGACCAAACCATTATCACCTCTTTACAGTCTGTAGTACTCATCTCCTTAGTTAACGTCTTCTTTGCTTACCCCATAACGTCTATTTTAACAGAGAAGTCAAAGTGATCCTCTTAAAATACATCGCTTTTTGCCTTGGAAAGATTCCCAGCACCCAAATGACAGCTGACAACCGCCTGTAGCTCTAGCTCTAGGGTGTCTGACTCTAGGGTACTCTTCTCACCTCTGAAGGCATCAGGCACTTACACAGCGCACAGACACACCTGCTGGCAAAACCCTCATACTTAAAAATAAAGAAAATTTAAAAATAAATAAATTTAAAAACAAAACAAAAATCAGGCTTGGTAGCACACATCTTTAATCCTAGTACTACAGAGGCAGAGGCAGATGGGTCTCTGTGAGTTCAAGGTCAGCATGGTCTAAATAGTGAATTTCAGGTCAGCCAGAGCTACACAGTGAGGTCCTGTCTCAAAAGGGGAGAGGGGTGCTTTTTACTCACAACCCTCCTGCAGCTTCTCATGCTTTAGAGTAGCAGACAAAGTACCTCTAAATAGAAGGGTCTCAGCTTCAGGACTTCTGACATTTGGGGACAGATTATTTTTGCTGTGTGGAAGCTATCTTGTGAGCAGGGTGTTTAGCAGCTTCCTAGTCTCAACACACTGGATACTGTCGTCACTTGCCCTCTTTGTGACAACCAGAAATGACTGTATTTCAGATGAGGGTTAAGATCACCCTCACTGATCAGCACTGCGCTCAGCACAGTGGTCACCTCTTCCATCTCATCTGTCCAGCCCTCCTCTGTGCAGCCACGCTGCCCTGCTAGTGACTTTTCCAGCCCTCTAGACACTCTGACCGTGCTCGCCCCCTGCATGGTGCAGTATTTCCTTATATATCAGCGTGGCTCACTCCCTCTTTTGCTCAGGTATCTTCTTTTTGGCCACCCAACTTAAAGCTACAACAATCAGTCTCCATCTCTTGGTTCCTTGTCTTTATCTTGTTTGTTTTGTCATTTTCCCTTGATCAGACTGTTAGCTTCATGTTGGTAACATTTTCCCTGATCAGACTGTTAGCTTCATGTTGGTAACATTTTCCCTGATCAGACTGTTAGCTTC
>NC_022010.1:54652798-54665170 GCF_000317375.1 Microtus ochrogaster
CTTCATGTTGGTAACATTTTCCCTGATCAGATTGTTAGCTTCATGTTGGTGACATTTCCTCTGATCAGACTGTTAGCTTCATGTTGGTAACATTTCCAGTAATCGGACTGTTAGCTTCATGTTGGTGACATTTCCCCTGATCAGACTGTTAGCTTTATGTTGGTAACATTTCCCCTGATCAGACTGTTAGCCTCATGTTGGTGACATTTCTTTTTCCTGTTTTGTTCCTTATTCTATTCATTATGCCTTGTCACATAATGGATGTTGAGGTGATAATGAGGGAATGGATGAATAAATGGAAACAGCAATAGAGGAACCTGTAAGTCACTGAAATACTAAAAGATGTTTTTGTTCTGTTGATAGCTCAGGAGCTCGTCAATGACTGGTTAGACAATAAACTTAAACAAGAGTTAGCAAGTGATGGAGAAGGGGAGAATACTGTGCCAAGCAGCGCTCCTGTGCCCGATGCCCATGGCCATCTGAAGTATGACAAGTTTGATGGTAAGAACTTATCTGGTTCTTCTAAGCTTTAACATCTAATGAATGTTCCTAAAAAATGTTATTTATTGTTTTAAATAATAAATAATACATTTGGCTCATGTATGTTTTGTTTATCTTTGTGAGTTTAATTTTTCTTGATTGGGTATAAATCTTCTTTGCTATATTCCTATTAAGTTCCTATTGCTTTTTAAAATTAAAATATTCTATTATTTATAATTTTGCCTATGAATTTATATAGCAATTAAAAGTGTCTCTTGCCCATATATCATTAGATAACTATTTACTTTGTCAGAGAAGACACTTAAATATTCACATATCATTTTATAATTATAAAAATGCTACTTATGTTTTGATTCATTTTCACATATAAAAGAGGCTATTTCTCTTCTCGGGATTTTTCCTTTCTTTTCTTCTTTTGTACAAATTGTCAGACAAATGAAATAACAGACTCATAAGGGGGTCCTCTATTGTACATTAAGGTTTAGGGTTTTTTTTGATTTTCTTTTTGTTTTCCTATGAGGATGGATTTGTGGAGGACAGCTGAAACAAGCTCGTGGCATTGCTCTTGTTAGGACTCTATAAAAATCCCAGCTAGGGAATCACAGTCATGAGCTGGGAAAGCTAGAAGAATACTTTAATTTCACCTCGTCTAACAGTCAGTGTCTGTAGTCAGTAGGCAAACACACACTAACCCTACAGTGATTGCTACTTCACTAATGTTCAAATGGCTTAAAGTTAAGAATGGCCAATCCTGGCCTGGGTAAGGTGTGGGGGAACTGGGACACTGTCACAGGACTGGTGGAATGTAGAATTGCATTCCACTTTGGATGGCAGTTTGATAATTTCTTTAAAAGTTTAGTCTGTACACATCATAACCTGTACCCACAGTATGGCTATTCTATCTCAGCTAGTCGAAGAAAATGGGTAAAAACCAGGCCGAAAGGCTACCACACGCTAGGGTAAGAGCTATACTTCTGAGCTGTAGCCTGGGGTCAGTTGAGGGTTGATTTTAAGCAGGAGAGTTTTGAGGTTGTTTAGGTTTTAGATCTGACTATGAAGAGGTTCTTAGTGACTTGGCTGAAGGCATTTCCTGATGAAGGTGCGTGCTGAGGGCCACACTCATCAACTGGCATTGCTACTTCGTACTTGTCAATACAACTTGGTATTTTTCAGAATTTTTATGTAAATAGGAATATCATTTTTTAATTCCCTTTTGCTGTTCTTTACTCCTAGACTTATGTGGCTATTTGGAGGAAGAAGAGGAGAGCGCCACTGCTCAGAAATTTATAGAGCATCTGCTCCATAAAGAGGTGCTGGATTCTGAGATGGTGGAAGAGCTCGGAAGGGAGGAAAACCAAGGCAAGAGGCGGCAGAAGGACCCTCGTCTTACCATGGAGATGAGACATAAGCAGGTGGGAGGGAAAACAAAATTAAAATGGATAACAGGAAGCAGTCTTTGTGTAACACATTTAATAAGCTTAAATAAAGACTTGGGCTTTATTATGAAAAGGGTGCCATCTGTGGTTTGGTAAGGAAGAATAAAAATAAAATATAAGAACTTCAGAAGAAAAATAATTCTCATAAACTGAGAGTAGGAAACAATTTATTTAAGAAATAACCAAAATTAGAGTAATTGATTTTGACCAGTTGAGTGCTGAACTAAACTTTATTAGTGTGAACGTGGCACTCCGATTATAAATATGTAGATTACATTTGCTCCAATTTGGTCTTTGAATGGTGACATTAATATATTATCATGAATATTCTGCTGGATATTATAAGGATAATTCTTTTCTAGACAACTAAAATTCACTCATTTTGTGATTATAATTTGAAAAGGAGGACAGATCTGAATTAAATCTAGTTCAGCTGTTTTGAATTGGAAAGGCATATGGGAACTTTCCTTCCTCCCAAAGGACTAGTAGGTAATAGAGGAAAAGGCAGTCTCCATGCCCTGCAAAGGAGTTTTGGGAACTCAGAATGACCCTGGCTTTGCCATATGACAAGGACCGAGACTGAATTGGCACTATTACCTATAGATGTGTGGGCTCTCTTTTTACATACCTAGATTTCTGATTACACATTTTGAAAATTCACTGTTTTAAACCATTAAAGTATGGGAATGTTGGAAAAATAGGGAGAAGTAGGATCCTGGTTTGACAGAAGGGAGGAGAGAAGGTTCAGTAAGACATATGCCTATTGCCTGTAAGTCTCAGAAAACTAGAGGGTGAAAAGGGGTAAAGTTAAGAGGGGAGCCAGGAGCTGAAGGATTAGTGTTGAAAAGGATGAATGTGCTTGTTTAGAATTATCCACAAAGGGCTTGCTTTTGGCTTCCAGGTGTGACATACTGAAATAAAGACAAATGAGTGGAGCCCTGCAGTGTTCTTTAGGGCAGTGGATTACTGTTCTGTCCCGCAGAGTGTGGCTACCATAATGGATCATTGTTCTTTCCTAAGAGATTGCTAAAGTGCAGAGTCTAGGGGGAAGTAATCTTATATATACACAGGACAAACTTGAAAATGGGACATCATTTCTAAATAAGAATCCAAAGCTGGAGCTCTGACCCCTCCATTGTGCTCAGCTTTTCCATCACACAGGTCACCCCAGATGCTGAGAGTCCTCTTCATCTGACTATTTGTATTGGTTTTCACCCAGGAAGCAAATAATCTACCTTATTTTTCAATAAACAGTGGGGTTCTGGGTGAGAATGTTGCAAACTGATTGTTTTCTGAACTTCAAAATGTGTGTGTCCTATTTCCCTGTCTTAGAATTTCTACTTGTGGTTTTTCTAAGGTAAAAGAAAATCGCTTATGGCGTGAGAAGCAGCTGGAGTTGCGGAGAAGGGAGAATGCCGTGAAGAAAGCAGCCTTCCTGGAGGCTCAGTGTCTAGTGCAGGAAGAGAAGAGAAGGAAGGCTCTGCTGGCCAAGAAAGAGAAGGAAGAGGTCCAGAGAGAGATGGTAAAGCTGCGCAGGGAGATACTGGAGAGAAGACGCACGGTGGAGGACGCGTGGAAAGCGTAAGCCAGTGTGATGAGCATTGCGGAGGATGTCTATTTAAGCAACCATATCAGAAGTACTCTCAAGTGTTACAAATGTTCTAACATTGCAAACACTGCACACAGAAGAGGAGAACACCTCCTGCTCCACCATCGTAACAAATCCCTTTCATTTTTCCATGTTTCCTCCTGGTTATGATCTCCTTACATATTTAATTAGTCATCAAGTACATTTAATTTGTTATTTTGCTGTACCAAACAGGCCTGGAGTCCTGAATGTATGTACTATCCCCCTGTACATATGCTGGCCCTGTCCTATACTGCTAAGCACTTTGGCTATCTAAAATGTTTTGCCAACAGAGCTTGAGAGATGGCTCAGTAGTTAAGAGCACTTACTGTTTTTCTGGAAGACCTGAGTTCTCCTAGAAATCACAACCACCTGTTGACATTAGCACCAGGGAATCTGATGCCCTCTTCTGGCCTCCACAAGCCCTGCACTTATTCATAAATCTACACACAGACTCACACACAAACACATTATTAAAAACAAAATAAATCATTTAAAAATTTACCAATATAGTAATGCAATGAACATCTTTATTCCTAGAGCATTGTCATTCCTTTGAATTACATATAGAATATTTAATACATAATATATAAAAATATGTGTGTATATATATGTATATATATATATTATTTTTTTCAAAGCATGGATTCTCTATGTAGCCTTGGCTGTCCTGGAACTTGCTGTATAGACCAGGCTGGCCTCGAACTCATGCTGATTCACCTGCCTCTGCCTCCCAAGGGCTGGGGTTAAAGGTCTGCGCCACAACTGCCTGGACTGAATTATATTTTTTAGGATAAATTCTTATGACTGTAATTAGTGGGTTAAATGGTATAGATCTCTTGAAACATTGACAAATTATTTGGAAAGTTAGTTGTACTTGTTTATGGTGTCACCAGCTGTGGGCCAGTTTAACACACTCTTCTCTATACTGGGAAGTTTTTTGTTTCTTTTTTTCATACTTAATAGGCAACCCTGCAACTGGTTTGTTCTTCTCTGGTTGCATAAGATTTTAAAGGTGAAACATATTTCCTTATTCCTTTTGTGTCGTTAGTAATCGCCCCCTGTGCTGCTGTGACTTGCACTAGGGTCTTATTTTCTAATGATCATATAACAAGTCCTTGGCTTACTGATAAAGAAGAAGACTATCTGACATAATAGGAAAATGACAATAGCCCTCACAGGAGGTAGTATGTTATCCATCCTCATGCAGAAAATGGGCTTCACAGGTGAAGTAACTGACATATTTATTCTGAGAAATAGCATTGATGCCCGAACTGCAGAACCCTTCCAGCAGCGTGACTCAAGGGTCTGACTCCTCAGACTGAGCCAGAAAGGCCTATTAGGTAATCCGTCCCGCTCCCCGCCCCATCAGCCCGCACAGCACCCCTGCCCCCCCCACCCCCCGTGTTCTTGATTGCTCTCATTCTGCCCAGTTTCAAACAGCTCAGCAGTGGACGTGTGCTCCACCCCTTCAAGTGCCGGGCTCAGGCCTCCTCCAAATGCTGCTCTCTGCAGAAAGCAATCATGGGTGTTTTAGTGAGCTCTCACTGAGGTCAACCCTGCTCTTCAGATTGCTGCTGAGCCTTGGAAAACAAGCCCCATTTGATGGTAGTGGGATCCTCTGTCCCGTTCACAGTGGGCACTCAGCACTGTTCACTGGGCAGTCAGTTCCTGTCAGAGCTAAGTCCTGCCCATGGTTGTAGTGACACAGACAGCGTACTAGGTGGATGGACTGACATGAACTTTCCAGATATCAATTTGGCAATAAATAACAAGAGTCATCAAGTGGTATTTCCCTTTGACCTGGGACTTTCTGCTCTAGGGAAACTGCCTTAAGAACTGACCAGAAATGTGAAGATTTTTATACCGTAATAACTAAAACAGCATTATTTATAGTTATAAACAAATGCTTCAGAATTATTAGATAATGATTGTACAGTGAGGCTGGATTGACATGTTCTTGTTTATTTCTGGGTGGAGATATGAATGGCTCTTCTACCTCTCCATTTGCACAATTAAGCAGATACTGTTTTCATGATAGATATATCCTGATGTTATTTTAAAACTCGGACCCCTGTTCTGGAACTATTGTGTGTTTATTTATTGACTTGTGGTATTTGCAGTCCCACCAAAGGCCTTGCCTTTGCAATCTGCTACTCCATCCCAAGTCCTAGAACTGCATTTCTCTAATGCCCTCCATGACGTGACTAGACCCATCCAATATAACATTATTACAGCACCAGTATTTTGGGAAGATTCAGTAAGATTTTTATTGTTGATAGGTGTTTCCCTTTTTCTTATTTGTAAGTTATTGTGAATCTTCTTTACTGCATAAAGTATCTCCTTTAATGATTTATTAATTACAAAAGGAACAAACAATAGCTTTGGCGATAAAGAGATGGCTTAGCAGTAAAGTGCACTTGTTGGTCTTCCAGAAGACTGGAGTTCAGTTCCCAGTACCCACATTAGAGTGCTTCATAACGAGAGGGGCTGGTGCCTTCATGAGGCCTTTGAGGGCATCTGCACACATGTGGCCTATGCTCACACAGATGCATAAATAAAAATACTTGTGAAAGTGACAAAACAATAGACTTATACTGGATAATCAGTAAAACAGGCTGGTATCAGCAATAAGATATAATATTATGTGATACATGAAAATGAACGATACAGTGTCTGGATTCTGGATTCTTCTCAACTTGAATTTCTACATTTGCAAAGTTCCTGAAAGTCTAGGTGATTACCTGACTAGGTGATTCCAAGCTGATATGGGTTTCCACACCATGTGCTCCACATCATTAATGGTGCATGCTTTATGTGTATAATCTGTAACTGACTCCAATAAAAAGATAACATTGGGAGCTGGGGGTAGCTCAGTTGGTAGAATGCTTACCTAACATGCACAAAGCCCCGGTTTGATCCCCAGTTCTGCATAAAAGTAATGGCACAGCCGGGCGATGGTGGCACACACCTTTAATCCCAGCACTCGGGAGGCAGAGGCAGGCGGATCTCTGTGAGTTCGAGAGCAGCTACAGAGCTAGTTTCAGGACAGGCTCCAAAGCCACAGAGAAACCCTGTCTCAAAAAACCAAAAAAAAACCAAAAAAAAAAAAAAAACCAGTAAAGGCACACGCCTGTCACTCCCCATTTGGAGGCAGGAGGATCAGGAGTTCAAGGACAGCCAGGGCTGTGTGAGACGGTCTCAAAAAAAAAAAAAAAACCCAAAAAAACAAAAACCAGGCAGGTCTCCAAGCACACTTGAGCTGGTAACTGAAGGACAATGGCCTGTGGGAGGAAAGAGGATGGAGGCCGGAAGATTCTCTAGATTCTCTTCTCTCCTTAGTAATTTAGATTCTATTAAATCTGAAAAAGCCCGTCATAGGAATCTCATTCCTTTTTTTACTTAAGGATTCATTTAGCACTCTAATAAGAACAGATGGGAATGGGGAGAAGGATCTGGGGGAAAAGTACATTTCACAAGCCTGCCAACTTGAGTTCAATCCCCAGAACCAATTAAAGACCCAGTGCTGTTAGAAGTTGTTCTGGATCCCATAGAAAGAGACCACCACTCCAACTGAAGTATCTGGGCAAGACTTTAATTTTGGTCAAGAAAAAGGGTTTGTCTGTTTGGCAGAGTGGACACACTGATCAGGAAGCACATTTGGGTTTTAGTCTAACTCAGGTGGTGGCTAATTTCCTCCACTGACCAGGGTCCAGCCTCACAATTGTATTCAGTCAGCTAGTCTAAAGAGAGGAGAGGGAGAGGAGCTGCTGCTCACAGCAAATTCCTACCAGTGGGTCTTTTTGTAAACAAAGGTTTACTGGATAGGAAGGATAAAACATTTGTGAAAAAAAAAATCTTACCAAGTGGGGGGTGTGTAAAAAGATTTTAATTCCTTGTCCTAAATAAAAAGTTTGATAGTATTTGATAGAAAGGACTCATACTTGATATTTCTAATCCCAGCACCCCTACAGCGAGATGAGTAGCAAAGACAGGACAGATACCCTGAATAGGAAGTGCAGTGGCAGAAACAAGAGAAGAGAGACTCTGCCTCAAAACACAGTGGAAGAGAACCAGGTCCCCCAAAGTTGTTTTCTGATCCCCCACCTCCCTCTGTCTCTGTCTGTCTGTCTGTCTGTCTCTCTCTCTCTCACACACACACAGAGACAGACACACACTCACTAAGTTTTTTAGAAGGAAAAAGAAAACTTCTATCTACATTACAGAGTACTTTATAGGTACCTACAAACTGATCATTGTATAGATCAGTAGTAATGTCAATAAAAATGCCTCATTAAAGCATCTACTGGGCTGTTTGTCAAAGCACTTAATAAGTTTATTTTGTTTATATTATATATTACAAAATAACAGACTAAATTTTTTTTTATTTACCTTACTCTGGAATATTCAGTATGCATTCATTCCAGTACAGTAGACTATAATTACTCATTACTAACTGTAATAACTATTTTAAAAATTATTACTAATAGAGAAAAAAAGAGACAAGAAGATTCTCAGCGGGATCCAGAAGAAAAATTGGTGGAAAGTGCTCATGTTTATCTGGATGAAGAAGAAGTTGCAAAAGAAAGAAAAAGAAAGATGAGAGAGATCCTTATCCAGACTTTCAAAGAAAATCTCCAGGTGAGAATTACAGCGCCTCTCCTTCGGTGGCCTGGAGCATGAACAACAGGATGCTCCCTCAGAGATGGAGTGAAGTCTGCTGGGTATGGTGAGTCATACCTGTCATCCCATCTCTTGTGAGACTGAGGCAGAAGGATTGCTATAAGTTCTAGGCCAGCTTGGGCTACATAGTGAATTCAAGTATAGTTGGAGCTCCATGGTGAGACCATATCTCAAAAAAGCTAGCTAGCTAGCTAGCTAGATAGATAGATACATAGATAGATACATAGACAGACAGACAGACAGACAGACAGACAGACAGACAGACAGACAGACAGACAAAGTCCTTGAGATTTATCTTAAATACCTAGACCAGCCCCACCATTTGTTCCCTTTTGCTTGCTGACCTGGCCCACTGGTCAGTGCATCAGGTCCCTATTGTGAGATATTCTGCTAAGCTGTAGAAGTGTTGGGTGACTGAGAGCTGTGCTTAGGATCCCTTCTGGATAACATCTTTGAAATGGCTTTTTTCCCCTTTCTTGATTTTGAGACTGGGTTTCTCTGTGTAACAGCCTGGCTGTCCTGGAACTCACTTTGTAGACCAGGCTGGCCTTGAGCTCCCAGAGACCCAAGGGCTGGGATTAAAAGCATACTGGAATAACTTTTAACTACTGCCCTTTGGCTCTTTGTGAGCAGTGGGTTTCTGCTTTGACAGTCTTAAGGACACTTATGTCTGCATTATGCAAATGTCACAAGAACAACTCTGTCACGTGCCCTTTAGTATCTGAAATCCAAACATGATGATAACTTGTGTCCCTTCTCTCACTAATGACAGATCTACTTTTTATTTTTCTTTGTTTTACTTTCTTTAGAAGTATTTTTACTGAAACAAAAACTAATGATTTTTCAAAGCTTTTAAATTTTTATTTTTATTTCCAAAGAGCTAGTATAGTAAGTAGATGCTTGAATAATCTATTCAAGGAAGGTTACTTAGCTCAACTTAATGAGACCTATGTCCTTTGCACCTATAACTAACTTTATATTGACAAATACGTATGTTCTATATCGGTTACTTTAGAATCATGTGACCAAAATACCTGACAGGAAAAATGATGGGAAGAAGAAAAGCTTCGCTTTGGGCGATGGTTTCAGAGGGCTCAGTCCATGATCCTGGGCATTAAAGTAGAGCATCATGGCAGCAGGAGCATTGGGTGGAGGACAGCTATTTACATCACAGAAGACAGGAAACAGCCAGCCTCAAAACGGCTAGAGCTGTGCCCTCAATATCTTGCCCTACTGACTTATTTCTCCGTCTAGGGCCCTACTTCCAAAATTTCCAGAACCTCCCAAAATAGCGCCACCAGCTGTGGACCAGACATTCAGAACACGAGCCTCTGGGGGCATCAGACTCAAACCGTAACAGCTTCTCAGGTTATTTAAGCAGCTTTTTCAATGAAGGGCAATTGATCAAAGTATGAATTAGGGATTATAGCATTTCATATAAAATGAATTACTTGGCAGATTTGTAAATGAGATGGTTGGATGAGAAAAGATAAATATGTATATTTTCTAGCCTCACAACACCTACACTAGGGCTCCAGGCATTGCTAAAATTCATGAAAGTTAATAGAATGAATACATAAATGAGTGGATTTAACAGGAGAAAAGAGAGTAGGAAGATGCTGAGGGAGCTTGACAAATGTAGGAACAAACAGACTTAATAAGGTCCTTAAAATCAATAAAAGAATTTGTGATATGGATAACTAAGATAAAAGGAAAAAGGTAGTCAACATGAGTTATTAAAAGATGAACATATTTTATGTTGACATCCTTGATTGATGGGAAGGAAGTTATCATTATTCCAACATTTAAAATTTAATCAAGTTTTAATTTACGAAGTAGAAGGAAATGTTGAGAGTTAGGACTAGCATGTGAGAAAGACTAACAGGGACTCTTAGGTTCTGCGTCCTTCAAGAGATACGTGTGATTAGTGTATGCTTCTAGAACAACAGTAAAGATTGCTGAGAAAAAGTAGGAAATGGGCTAAGCACAGTGCCTCACACCTGACCCAGCACTTGGGAAGCAGGGGCATCCCTCGGTGTAAAGCCAGCCTCGTGTACATATTGAGTTTTGGACAGCCAGGGCTATACACACACACACACACACACACACACACACACACACACACACACACACACACGAAGAGAGGTCTGGAGAGATGGCCCAGTGATTAAGAGCACATAGACTACCCTACCAGAGGACTCAGCTTCAGTTCTCGGTACCCACATGGTGGCCCACAACTGTCTGTAACTCCTCTTTCCGGGGATCCCACACCGTCTTCTGGCCTCCACAGGCACAGGCATGTAAGTGTTGTATAGATGTATACTCATACCATAAAATAATAAGAGAAAATAGGAAAAGAACTGATATTCAGGGGCATCTTGAGATGGCACAAGGAAGGCATGCCATCATAAGATATGTGTTCTTTAAAAATTTAATTTAAAATTTACAGTGGATTCTATTCTACAGTTTTTACAAAAAATCCTGGCAGGTGGTGGTGGTGCACACCTTTAATCCCAGAACTTGAGAGGCAGAGGTGGGTGGATCACTTAGGAGGCAGAGGCAGGTAGAGCTCTGTGAGTCAGGCCAACCTGGTCTACAGAATGAGCCAGGGCTATTACACAGAGAAACCCTGTCTCAAAAAAAAAATCCTATGTGTTGTATATATAATAAATATTTTAGATGGAACTAGAGAGTTAACAATGAAACTAATGGCCCACCTAAATCTGATTGCTATGTTTAAAAAGGATGTGTCAGTGTATTTAGAAGGTAAGAGTGACATGTTGAACAAATCTAGTGGTCAGTTAGAAAGTTGTTTCCCCTGAGAGAGACCCTGTTAGAACATCACCCGCATGGTGTATGCAATTACTGATTTTATATACAGTCTATTGACTTGTCGTTCAGACCTACTTTGCTATAATGTAGTTCGAGCATTGCTAATCCAAGAGCTGGGTGTTATGGGGCACACATATGTTCTCAGCACTGGGAAGGCAGGGTAGGAGAATCAGGAAGTCAAGGCCTTTTTTTTTTTTTTTTTTTTTTGAGACAGGGTTTCTCTGTGGCTTTGGAGGCTGTCCTGGAACTCACTCTGTAGACCAGGCTGGCCTCGAACTCACAGAGATCCTCCTGTCTCTGCCTCCCGAGTGCTGGGATTAAAGGCGTGCGCCACCACCGCCCGGCAAGGCTGTTTTTTGGCCAACCTGGACTGTGTAAACTGTCTCCTTAACAATTATAGGAGCAACTCTAACTACAATACAGTATTTGTGTATTTTTTTTTACTTTTAGCCATATAGTTTTCAGTCAAAATACCTTTTTCCCAATATTGTTTATGTTCTTCTCTTCCCCTCAGTGTGGCTGCATTATTTATGATGATACGGGTCTTGAACCTCTAACTTGGTATTTCTGCAGTGTGTTCTGAAACACAGTAAACACAGTCTACCATCCTGACTCCTCATCCTTTTACATAGACGTGGCTGGAAATAGGATAGCTTTTTGTTAAATTCCAGGACAGGTCTGGTATAAAGGAGCCCAAAGCTGCCTTCACCAGCCGCGAGATGAACAAGAGGAAATGTCCTTTGACTCGCATCAGGGCAAGATAACAGGCTGTGTATTCAGAATATTTCACAACACAGGCCTGATAGAAATATTCATATAGAATATTATCAGGGGGTGCAGAGATAACTTAGCTATTAAGAATACTGGCTGCTCTTCCAGAGGATCTGGGTTCAATTCCCAGCACCCACATGACAGCTCACAACTCTCTGTTAACTCCAGTTCCAGGGGATCTGACACCCTCACACCAATGCACATAAAATAAGTTATTTTTTTAAAAAAGAATATTATTGAGAAGACTTTAAGGAATCTCT
This sequence comes from Microtus ochrogaster, assembly GCF_000317375.1. Taxonomy (NCBI): domain Eukaryota; kingdom Metazoa; phylum Chordata; class Mammalia; order Rodentia; family Cricetidae; genus Microtus; species Microtus ochrogaster. The sequence continues at coordinate 54,664,909 of NC_022010.1, forward strand.
TCTAGGATCGCTCCAGTCTAGGTCTCCATCATTGGTTATGCTTTGATTCTGGATTTCAGTTGTACCTCTAAATTCTTAACACTTCATCTTAAGCCATTTAGCTAGCTAGCTAGCTAGTTAGTTAGTTAGTTAGTTAGTTAGTTAGTTAGTTAGTTAGTTAGTTAGTCTTGGGGTTTTTTGCTGACTGGCAGCTCGCTATGTAACCCAAGCTGGGCTCAGACCCAAAGCAGCCCACTTGCCTTGGCTGTCCTGGGGCTGGTGG